>NW_019173943.1:0-474574 GCF_001642475.1 Fonsecaea monophora
GGGTGGGGAGGGGGAGAGAGAGAGGGAGAGAGAGAGAGAGAGGGGTGAATGTGACTGTGGAGGATCTTGTTAGCAATGGTCAACTGGGTAGTAGGGAGGACATTGTACTCACGAGGTGGTTGTTGCTGGTGTCGCAGTCGCTGTTGCTGTCGCTGCTGGTGCTGGTGCTGGTGTCGCTGTGCTCCTGATGCTCATTGTCAGTGGGAAAACAACAGTGTTGACTGGTAGGGGTACTCACGAGTACGTGTACTGTCGCGAGGAAAGGAAAATTTTTCCTCGAGGGGGGCTGCTGGGGATATAGAGTCCATGCTTGCATTGTCAGATCAACCCAGGATCTTCACGGTGACAAAGATGCATTGAGAGAATTGAAGGGTTTTTCAATGGGAGTGGGGATGTCGCCCTCGTAAATGTTGGTAGACGAGGCTGAAACGGGGGCGTCCGTTGACCTGCCAAAGTTAAATACCCACCATCTTGACAACCCCCAGCCTCCTCAACCACATCAAACATCAAGGCAGCCCGAACAGCATTCAGTACGCATTTTTGAGAACTGGACCCAAATTATACTACTGGGCATCGTTTAGAAATTAGTAAGATCACCTACAAACCTGAGTTTGCCTGCAAATTTTTGCAAACGGAGTCGGGGCGCCTGAAAATTGTTTGCTGCCACTTGATGCATGCACGAGACCGACTGATGTGATCTTTCCTGAGGCATTTCCTCTGCGAAAAATCTCTGCATTGAAAATTTGTCACTTGCTGAGAATTTCGTCAAATTTGTCTGGGACAAGGCGGGCTTGAAGTCCTCGAGTCCCCCACCTTTCCGAGTGGTGGTACACTGACAACTCGAAAAAGAGCTCATGCTGATTGCACTGGACACACCTGGGAGCCTCGACTTGCTTTTCGACTCTTGTAGCTATAGCACGAATTCATCTCTCAACACATCTGACCCACCGTGAGACATATTTGGGCTGGAGTTGTTGTTCACAGGCCTCAGATAGGGATGGAATACCGAAAATAGGTCTTCCATGCGTTCCGCCGAGTGGTGCATTGGCAGCAAAGAGGACGATGTTATCTAGACACTCTTGTAGGATCGTTTCTGACGGACAACGATCAAACCTGTTCTGTCCATATTTGAGGTTGTTGTTGACTAACACGATGGTACGCGTCTCGGCGCGTCGAGCGCGGGGTCATTTCAATGCGATTCATGCCCGGAAGGTGTGGCGAGAGGCAGTCTTCACGTGCAGATAACGACCTGAGCTTATCGATAACCTCCACCTGCTTATCCGGCCCACCTGCACCCCATATGACGCTTACCCTGTTAGGGAAATTTAGACGCTAGACCTCTCACAGCATCGGATCTTGTAGCACCTCAATTTCATCATCCGCTTAATCGTTTAGCCATCTCTAAAACACCGGATAAGTTCTTATTGACATGGGAAAACTTAGATAAGCGCTTGTACCTTTCACCAGGCCGGCGCTTCCGATATATCACCGACATTATGTAGAGATGGATTAGGCGGCTTTTCAAGAGCGAAAAGCCGACAAGCCAGGACTGCCAGGGTGCTCAGGATAAAACAAACCACCATGCCTAAGTGGGGAGCTTGAGCTTGGAGCTTTCCCCGCACCCACTTGGGGCAGCAAGTCGGTCATTTCGTGCTTCATCATGAGACTTTTCCCAAGTTCCATGGTCACTTGGGGTTACGGAGAAATGGAAAATTCACATGTGAGAAAAGGCATCTTGGAATTCCTAGCCCCGGCGACTCGTCTCGCCAATTCATGTTTTTCCTTGGATGTTACGAGATTGCTCAATCTCAGCCAGTCCAATGCTTTGTGATAGATTATCCCTCCCGGGTAGATATGTATTCCGCCTGACCTAGTATCGGGGAAGATGGGATATCACTGCCACTCATGATATGCTGTTGCTTTTGATAGCCTGCTAGATCGATCCGGGAGAAAGAAAAAATGACCCTCCACACGCTCATCACTCCCTCGACCCTGGCCGATACACATCATCATTGTTTTCGTAGTCATGCACGCAAATAAGAGCGCTTGCTTTGACAGTATATCGTTTATTTCTTGTTCCTCTGGCCATAAGACTTGGTGGCATAGTCACCCTGGTAGCAGATCAAATCCTCAGGCTTGTAGTCGTGGCGGCCGGAGAAGTAGCTCTCCAGGATAGCCTTGGTACCAGCTGCATACCGCTTTTGAGCATCGATCGAGGTACCCGACATGTGAGGGACCATGGCGTTGCCACCACCCCATGGGTTCTTGGCATATCGGAGGGGATGATCCTTGGGTGCGGGTTGAGGGAACCACACATCACCACCATAACCGTTGAGCTGGCCGGTCTTGAGGGCTTCGGCGACATCTTCTTTGACGACGATGGCACCACGGGCGGTGTTGACGAGCCATGCACCTAGAGAAATGAACGTTAGTCTGACGTTAGTGAAGCAAGGTCAAGGGCCCAGCTTACCCTTCTTCATTTTGGAGATCAGGTCCTTGTTGAACAGACCACGGGTCTTCTCGTGGAGAGGGCAGTTGATGGTGACAATGTCGCACTGGGCCAACATCTCCTCGAGGTCTTCGACACGTCTGCAACCAATCTCCTTTTCCTTTTCAGGGCTGAGGGGCTGGTAGTCAAAGTACAACAGCTCTTTGCAGTCGAACGGCTTGAGACGACGGAGCACACGCTCTCCGATACGACCAACGGCAACGGTACCGACAACCTTGCCCTCGAGATCGTACTCGTTCTTGGCCACAGCTGCGACGTTCCAGTCTCCGCTCTCGATCTGTTCGTGGGCAGGAACGAAGTTGCGGACAAGGGTAAGGATGGTCATGACAACGTGCTCAGCAACTGAGACGACATTGCTGCCGGTGACCTCGGCAACGGTGATACCGCCATTGGTGGCATTGGCGGCGTTCAGGTCGACGTGGTCAGAACCGATACCAGCGGTGACGGCAATCTTCAGCTTCTTTGCTTTGGCAAGACGCTCGGCCGTCAGGTAACCAGGGTGGAAACTAGAAGCAAAGGTTAGTGACTCCAGTTCAAGTCAACGCCATCACGGTTTGTTGCATCGTACGGAGTGGTGATGATGACTTCGGCATCGACGAGCTCCTGGTCAAATTTGGAGTTCTCGCCCTCCTTGTCCGAGGTGGTGACCAAAGTGTGTCCTTGATCCTCAAGCCATTTTCGGATCCCTAGCTCGTTCTCTGTGGTTCCGAGGAGGCCGGGTTGTTGTTTGGCGTGCTCGCCGCCCTGCAAAGACTGTTAGCATCGGATCCTTTGGATATTTGGGGGCACTGGTAAAGTGAGAGACCAGAGAGACATACATCATAGAGGACGAGAAGAACTTTGCCCTGACGTGAGGCAGAGGCTGTCAGTGTGCGTTTGGCAATAGAGGGAATGGCTGCACGACGTGCAAGATGCGGGGAAGAAGCAAAGAGGGATGACGCGGGGCGCGACAAAGAACGCGCAGCAGCACGAGCAAATACCATTGTGAAAGAGACAAGTGAGATGAGAGGAGATTCGAGGTGGTGAGCAAGTAGAAAAGTTTTTGAAAAGATGAACAGGCGGTAAAGTGGTTTTGTAGTAAGACCTGGGCCTGTAGCTTGGTCAATAATGTCATGAGCAGGTGTGGCAGGATGCGTCTGCCGGCAGAGCTTTGAGCCTGGGGAGGTACCTTAATCGTTCCACTAGTGACACAGTATCAGTTAGCTTGGCCGGGACACTGGGTGGGGGGACTAAGTAGGAGGAAGGCAGTTAGAGGGGGGCAAGGGGGCTGAAAGAATATGATGAAGTATTCGGGGGACTGTGTGGTATGCATCGGGGGCAGTTGCCACAGAGTGTGAGGTACTCAGTGACAGAGATTAGGCCGGTATTGATGGGTGAATGTGGAAGGGGGCAGGAGGGAGGGGGGAATGAGTGGATCATCAGGTGGGAGGGTGGAACCCAATGCATGAGGAGAAGCGCAGGGAGAATGGACTGGCGGGGAGGGGCAGTTTGCAGCTTGCAGCGGTCGCAGGTAGCAACAAGGAGAATTAACGCCGTAAGCTGGAGGTCATGGGCGTGAGCTGCTCCTCCTCCCAGGCTGCTCAGCAGCAAAGGAGGTTGGCCGAAACCCCCGCGGCCATTGCGGCGGTAAGCAGCTGCGCCCCGGGGAAAGATGCCCGAAAACGAAAACACTGAGAGTGGCATAGTGATAGGAATAATAATAATGCAGCAAGGAAGTCACCGCGAGGAGCCACCAGTGCCTGGTAGGCTGGAGTACGTACCTGCAAAAGGCTCAATCCAACTTGTTCAATAGACGAGGCCGATGGTCAATTGAGAAACTGTAGTATTGCAGTGAAATATCAAAAGAATCAAGAATTCCAATCGTCTCCGGACGACCGCTCAGAGCATTTATAACCTTGTGACTATCGTCCCATTTCCAATGACCACACACGAAGATTTTTCCCTCTTTGCTGTGTCCTGTGCTCTTAGGGCAACGAATCTTTCCACACATCATCCTTCATTCCCCCTCTTTTCTTCGTCCTTGTTGCGGAGCTCTGCCAGTCACTGCCAGTCACTGTCATGGTCCTCTAGCTTGCCCCACTGCTCATCTTCCGACATCCATCCAATGCTTGCTCCTCCAGAGTCTGAGCTCCAAGGCTCTCACACCAGGTCGACCGGCTCGCTTGCCGCCTGACGCACGGCACTTGAATGCCTTCCTCCTCCCCGCCGAGCCTTTGCGTTGTCCATGAACCTCCGTTCCCATGTCAATCAAACCTCGTTTTCAACGGCTTTGACGTCTCAGTGACTTGCAGGGTCTCATGGCGAGGGTCATGTGTGACAAGAGAGCGCTTAGAACGTCGAGACCTCGATGCTGACCCTCCAAACACTCGCGTCCCCCTGCATCGGATGGCCTTCCTACACCATGCACGAGCGGGATTTACTCGGACTCCATGCCTTTTCCGCTGCACATCATGGCGGTTCAGTCTAGAGAATACTTCTTCCGTGGTTCGGAAAGGTTGAACGGTTAGTGTCCCGATGCTGTGGTCACAATCCCATTCATGTAAACAAATGTACTATTTTGGTATCAAAAGGCGGAAGCTCGGCCTGCAAATGGGAACATGTGGGGAGCTTGGGGAATTCCCTGCCCAAAACACACCCGGCCAACCGTCCCTTCATCGGATCGTGTTCGCCTAAACGATCTGCCGTTGACGAATCGCCCATTTTCTCCTAAAACGGCCGATGAAGTCCGCGTTTACCGACGACAGCAAATTGAATAGACAGCTGAAGCCAGCCTGCCGCCACATGGGAATCCCTAGTGGCGAGCGTCCAGCCCCTGGCCGCATGCACTCTAGATCTGTGGATACAGATCACAATTCCTGCTGGCCCCAATTCAATTCACGACCGAGATATCCCCCACAAGGCTCTAGCGGCATAACTGCTATCGTAGTAGCACATCTGACTTACCGTCCACTTACCCGTATATTCCTGCTGTTCCCCGCCAGAACGTACGTCGAAAATGTGCAGGGTCGCTGATTCTCTAACCAGAGACTGTTCATCACTCTTCGGTCTCGCAAATGCCAGGAGGTGTCTTCTGTCTTCAAGGTGTACGTTGATGGGCTTTGGATATTCTCCTTTCGTCAACCAACCGATGTGTCGGACTTCATGGAGTCATCCGAGTGTTGCTGTAAGGCTGCCGCAAGGCTGTGCGTCTTGCAAGGGCGAGATCTGGTCCAATCCCTGCCAATCTGGC
The DNA here is from genome assembly GCF_001642475.1 of Fonsecaea monophora. Classification (NCBI taxonomy): domain Eukaryota; kingdom Fungi; phylum Ascomycota; class Eurotiomycetes; order Chaetothyriales; family Herpotrichiellaceae; genus Fonsecaea; species Fonsecaea monophora. The sequence goes on from NW_019173943.1 coordinate 5,739, forward strand.
TTTCGAGCTGCATGATGGCTCTCTGCAGATCGAGGACCGGATTTCTTGCTCCGACGACCATCATCAGATCGCGAATAGTGTCTCGATCTTGCAGTACACCCACTGTTCAGAAGACGCCTTATTGGCTTCTCCAAATTTGGGGACCCCAAACCTGATGTTGCGCATGCGGGCTTTAATCTGAGTTTTGGAGGCTTTTGAAAAGTCCCATCCCCATCGCTTCGGGAGGCTCGTGGTCTGATGAGTAACGGCCCGGCGACAAGCGTAGCGAGATGCAGGTCTGATCCTAATTGCTGGTGGGACATGACCGTGTTCAATAACTCGATCCAGTCTCAGCTTCTCTGATAGGTTAGACGTCCTTGTGTGTTGCCCGAGTCGTTCATCTCAATCTCATTGGTATATTCGCAGTCACATACCACGTCTTTGCTCTCTGCCTTGGAATATGCTCACGGAAAACAATCCCCTCTTGAAACCCTTGGCTGTTTATTTGCATTGTTGCTGGCGCATGTCGTCCACTCGAAAGCCCGCTCTAGCGGATATGGCCAATGGAGATGCGTTGCATCAAGGACTGTAGGCATGTGGCCCAACGAGTCGGGTACCACCGGCACTACAGATGTCTGATGATATCCCACATAGTATGCAGACGCGGCGGTCTGGGGAGTGGTTATTGTATTCCCTGTGTTGTCTTGGCGGCCGTCTTCAACGTCCCATACATACCAGAGCTGATATCAGCGCTTGGCTCGGTTTGCGATGATGACTTTCTTCGCCATAGACACCTTTTTTGCGAGTTCTGGAAGCACAAGATATCAGAGTGGTGAGGCTCTGCTGTTCGGATCGTATCAACCTGTTAAAACTCCCTGACAATTTGACAACCTGAAATCTCTGGGACGAAAATCCAGGATTATACCTCGATATTTGGGGCTGTGGGGGAGGGGGGGGATTCATGATGTCTAAGCTTTTATATGAAGCGTCAATGACTCTGCAGATCTCACAACATGGGATAACTGGGATTGCTACACAAGTGCGGGCTATATCTTCGTGGAAGCGTAGTTGGGAGGGAGGGGAAGGCCGGACTCGGTATTACCTTTCTCCGTCAGCAGAAACTCCGATGCAGGCCAACAGTAGCCGATGACAACACATTTTCTACTTGCGGAGCATATTAGCATAGAAAACCCAGTTTCACAATAACTCAGCAGCGACGAGGAGCTCTGCACGCGGGGATCTGTTCCGCTCACGAAGACATGGCGACTCCACGCCTGCCATTTCTATACCCGAATTTCCTGCGCGCTGTGCGTGCTTGCGAGCCTACCACGTACCATTCAATTCGTGCCCGCCCGTCAGCTGCAGCCAAACCACGCCGCAAGGCGAAACTCCATACCTCTGCGCCGCGCCCGCAGGACGCTTTCCCGCAGAGATACGGACCAGCTGCTTCCCAGAACCTGCCGCCTCCTTCAAGACCCTCGGAACCGGCGAATCCTCAGCAAGAAGCCAGAGAGAAGGCAAAGGCAAAGGACGAGTCGAAAGAGAGCAAAGAACAATCTCAACCGGGTGCCACGAAAGATGCGCCCACAGCAGAAGAAGTCGGGCAGGATGAGCCTCAAGCTTCAAACGCAGACTATATTAACGAGGCGTCCATCAACACGAAAAGCCACAAAATCAATGTGGAAGATGACAAACCTCTGGACAACAAAGAGCTCGACCTGATTCTCGCGGTGCCCTCTCCGTCAGAAGTCAAAGGCAAGGACGCGCCCAAGCACCCACACCTCGAACCATCTCCGTACGAGCATCATTTCGACACCTACTCGCTCGTCCAACAGTTGGCGGCTAAGGACGCCTATACCGTCGACCAAGCGATAACGCTGATGAAAGCCATCCGGCTCATGCTCTCGCTAAATCTCGACGTCGCCAAGGAGGGCCTTGTCTCCAAGTCTGACATTGAGAACGAATCCTACCTGTTCCGCGCCGCTTGCTCCGAGCTGAAAACCACCCTGCAAAGCACGCGACATTCCGAGACGCTCAAGCAGCGCAGCCAACGGGCACAGCTGCAGCACGAGTATGACATTTTGAATCAAAAGGTGACACAAGACCTGATGACGCTCAAGGAGGAACTGAAGGGGTTGTTCAACGACCGCAAACTGGGTCTGCAGGAAGATAAGCGCAAGATCGATAGCAAAATTTCGGAACTCAACTATGAAATCACGGTTCTTCTGAATAGTGAAGCCAGGAGCGAGGTGGAGGGATTGCGGTGGGTGTTGACCCGTCGCGCGGCGCTGGCGATAGGTTTCTGTGCTTGTAAGTTGTTCCGGCCACCATTCCATTCCATGTCCATGAGTTATACGTCCAAACGCTAACGATGATGCCAGTCATGATCATTTCAGCCCTGAACTACTCGTCCATCAAGACACGCGAGAGGGAGGAAGCGGAGAAGAAACGCAAGGCTGCGAAGAAGGCTGAAGAACAGCGCGAGCTGCAATTTCAACGCGAGCAGGCCCAATATCCCACTCTGAGTCGGACGCAAGGGACGCAGACCGGGGAAATGGCCGTCGCCACTGAGAGCCTTGGTTGACAAGCAACTCAGTTCAATCGGCCTCATATACAACGAGCGTCGGGAGGGTTTATTTGTCCAAAACTGAGATGATACCATATAGACTTTGCATTCTCAACGAAGAAGAAAATATGACCGGGATCCACCCTCACCAGTCAGCATCCAGCGACGGAGGAGGTAGATATGTCTACGAGCTACCAGAGAACAGACACATCTAGGTCCCTCGTACTGTATCTCAGATGGGTAGACTTGGAAGGTACCTGCCGGCTCCAAATGCACTAGCTAGCTAGCCTCGCTTTTTTTTCCCTTTCGAGCTTTTGTTTCCAGCTTTGTCTCCTCCTTGTCTGTCCTTCGTGGACTTGAATAGGTTGGTTCGATTATGCCTTGACTGATAAATGAGCATATCAACGTCGATGTCGATATGGAACAAAATGGCTTGAGAGACGGATTATCTATCTACGTACATACATATTGTACATACACGTGTGGTTGCACGGTAGCAGCACCTATCAGGAGAAGGAGGAGGAATTGCGGACTTGGGCAGCTTGTGGGCAAGACAGTACACATTCAGGCTCAGAGATTTGCCCAGTCGACCTCGCTAGGTTCCTCCGGTTGCTTTCCCATCTCTTGCTCCATGAGTGGTTGATGGTCATTGTGCGCAGCATGTCCCTCGCCCTTCTTGTCCGGGGTCGAGGCAGCGACGTCAACCTGAACACTTGCTTTCCTCGCTTCATTGCGCCGGCGGATTCGGTCTCGTGCTGCTGCGATGCGCTCTGGTGGGAGCCTTGTGGTGGCTGGTCTAACGGCTAGAGTGGTGCTGGACGAGGCGGAGCGCATGCATGTTGTTGCTGGTTTTGTCTCTGAAGACGCAGGTGAATTGCTGGGGAGGGACACGAGCAGCCTCGCCGAGGACGAAGCTGTTCGTTTTGGCGTCGGCGTTGATGTTGATCGCTTGAGCGTGCGTGGATGGTCGTTCGCTATGGTGCCCCAGCCACTGGGGGGAGATTTTGGCGGCTCGCAGACGCCGGCTGATTGTTCTGTTGTGACAGCATTCGACAAGCTAGTGTGTCTCTGAGGCTTTGGGTCCCTCGTCGTCTGACTGCGCACAGTTGTTTCGACCCTATCGACTTCCTCCCGGACGTATCCCCGAGGTTTGTGCCTGAGCGCTGGCGACGCACTCGTCTCTACCGTCCTAACACTGGCCCTCCTCTCCTGTCCGTTATCTTTCGGTTGTACCTGTAGCTGCGGAGGATGGCTGGCGCTGAACTGGCAATCAGTCGTGGACACCGTGCCTCTTTTCAACCTCTCGTTCTCCCTTTGAAGTTGTTCAATCATGGCCTTCAATTCCTGGTTTTCCGCATCCTTCTTGCGCGCGTACTCGCGCATTTTCTGTCCGTAGCGAACCAACTTCTTCATTTCCTTTTCGGTTTGGGTTATGTAGGCTTCGATCGCGGCTCGAGAGAGTATGCATGGCGAAGTTGGGGTGGTAGTTGCGGTTGTTGCAGGAATGCCCTGTGCCGTTAATTGCTCATCCTGCAGTGGGTCCTGCCACTTGGAAGATGCCTTCTTCCTCGAGGGTGATGCCAGCTCGATGCTGGACTTCGAGGGGTGAAGGGCCGGTGGCGCGTTCTGCAGTTTGGTCTTTAGCTGCTTGGGAGAGACGGGCAGAGTGGCTGATTTGGGGCCTTCGGGGCTGACACTCTTGAATTTGACATTGATGTCTTTCAGATACTTTGCTCTCGGCGTCGCCAGTCCCGGCGTCCGCAGGATGCCCTTTGTAGGCGAAAGGATGTTACCCGCACCTGTGGTGTTGCTTCCCCTCTTTCGCTTCTGCGACGGTGACAATTGGAGCTCTGCGAGAGGCTTTGGTTTGGGTGATGGCGATGAGGGGTACGAAGGCACGAGATTTTCCTTGCCGCCATGCTCGGGCGAAGAATCGGGCGAGGAGTCGGGTGAGGCGAAGAAGATGCCTCGAATGGCGCGATAGGCGAATACTGGGGCCGGCGTCATGGGACCCTCCAAGATGGTCTCCTCGCCAGGCATATTGTTGGATGTATTCTGTATGGGATTGGATGACGTTGTTGTTGTTGTTGTTGTTGTTGTTGTTGTTGTAGTGCTTCGGCACCTATAAGTGGAGGGGGTGTTCTATCATGGCAAGATGTCCTGTCTGAACAGTGATGAAGCCGCAGGGTGGCAGACTCTAGCTCTGGCTGCGCGTTGTTGGTGTTTTCCCGTATGTGGTTAGCGCGAATATCATTTGGCTATCGATAACGGCCTGATTGTCCCTCGCCTCCCCCTCGTCGTCATCATCAGTGATTCTCACCGTCAGGGCCCTTTGACCGGCTCGCAAAATAATCCTCGAGGCTCTCTCCTCACATAGTGGTCTCTAAATCTAATTCCACCTCCATCCATTTACATCGGCGATGCTATGAGGTGGAAGTCGGGGCATGGTTTCTTCACCTTCCGCGGCAACAAGCCCAAACCATGGCCGGATGCATTGACGACGGCGATGACAGTGTTTGAGCAGGCTGTGAGTGTACGCGAAATTTTTACGTGGCGCCAGGAGGTCCGGACTCCGAGTCAACCATACAAGCTGAGTTCATTGCTAACTCCATTGATCTTTTTCTCACTTCCGCTGTCTGTACTATGACATCAGACGACATAAAACGCTGTCAAGATTGGTAGTCACTCTTAGTCTCAGATACGAAGAGGGTGCGGGTTCGCGAATCCTTTCCCCGGGATCTTGTGGACAAGTGTGCTGGGTAACATATTTTTCAGGCGACCAACGTTGAAGCATGGTTACGCGGGTAATTGTGGGTGGTTGGCATAGTCCTCTTCCTGCAAGGCAAGATACATTCTAGTTCGAACCCAATTGACGGCTAGAACGGACAATATGAATTGCCTCTGATTAATCCTTCGTCATCCATCCCTCAACCACGGTACGGTAATCGTCACGTCACCGACGTCATCCATAGGGATTCAGAGAGGTGTGCTGGGATCCCAGTGGCAGAAGGTTGCAGATACCCCGGTACCTGGATGGCAGCGCAAACACCTCGAGAAGTTAGTCGCCTTGGGAAAACGTCGGTAGAGCGACAATACAGTTCGGGAAGCTTGGGGCTCGGAAAGCCGATATAGCAAGTCCACGGAGTGCCCAAGCGGGCCTCTCCACCATGGTACGGGCCATGAAGCCAAAGATTCTCGACCACGATGACTGACGGTCGACAATACGAAAACTGTGGTGATTAGAGCGCTCATCTCGCCGAAAGCGCTCTTGTGAAGCTGTATCGGAACAAGAGATCAACTCCAGGCGTCCCTCCACCTGCCCGAAAGATGATAGATGGCCATTCCGTCGAGATCCTCGCAGAGTATTCGCCACATGCCGTTCTGTATCGTTCTTGTTGCTCAAGCCAAAGGGAAGCGCAGGATTTCACCTTCGGCTGCATCGCCCGGAGCGATTCAAAGGGGAGGGGAGGTGCATATCTCTCGTAAGAAACCGATATTGTAGGTCGTGGTTAAGATGTATAGATCCTTGCGACGGTTGAGAGAACAAAGATGTCTTCATTTCCTTAATGCTGCTCAAGTATGTTCCTCGTCCGAGTCCGAGTCATCGTCTTCTGCGACCTGCTTGTCAATGACTTTCCTCCACTCCTCCATCATGTTCTTCATATCTCCTGGCGTCATGCTCGCGTCGACGACTTCCTTGGGTAGTTTATGAGCCGAGTACTTTGTCGCCGAGAATTGATACGCCTCTGGATCGTCGCGTTTCACAAGTCGAAATTCGGGGTCAAAGATCACATCTTCCTCTTCTTCTTCTTCGTCGTCCTCATATTCCTCGCCCCCTTCTCGATCTGCGCAATCTAGTCCTTCTCTAATTTTCGATTTTGGCCCTGACGCTTCTGGGATCGGCAGTTGCAACAACTCCAGCCACGAGAATAGTAATGGGTCCGTTCGTGGTGCCCAAGGGTTTATGTCGATCAGCCACACACGGTCGTGTGGTGGTGGAATGTAGACGTCCACCACGAAGTTCTCGTCCGGAAAGGTCTTTCCTCCGCCACCAGGTAGCAAATGTTGCTCTAAAAATTCTTGGATCAACTTTTTGAAAGAATCTCGCAGATCAAAGAGGAAATCAAAGTGGTTCATCTCTCGCTGACTTATCGCAATCAGTCTGCCTTCTCGGATGAAACAGCGAAATTCCAGCGAAGGATTCAGATTGAATGCTTTCCGCAGTACAAGATGGTAGGGCACTTCAGGAAATGCTTTCTCCTTGCTATCGCCAGAGGCATTTCCACAATCACCTTCGGTTCGATCGGCGCTATTCGTATTCTCTGCGATGGTGCATCCGTCAAAAGCGTGCTCCAAGTCATGCGTGACGAAGTCGCTTGACTTCAGTAGCAGATACACGTCATTTGGAGTTCGACATTCCATGTCATTTGTGGTCGCAATCCAGGTGGCGTCCTTGGGGGCTGACCAGTTGAGCTTCGGCATCACTTTGCCCCCTAGTTCGGAGATCGTAGAACGGATCTTGGAATGTATATCGGCCCATTGTTCCGAAGGATCTTCGTTCTCATCTTCGTCGTCGTTTTGGAACCCGTCTTCAAACCCACTGTCCGCATCGCTAGGCCCGCGCTCGGGTGGTAGGATTATGCCATCGGCGCGTAGATAGTCCAGGAATGGCTGAGAGAGAGGAATAAGACGGGATTTGGGTGTCAGAGAACGGAAACGGGGATACCATGAGTGGAAAGAGCAGTTTAGGATGTGAGATGGGGTGATGGGAGGGAACGGGAGGGATGTTAATGGTTTGTGGGTGTCGTTGGCGCTGGTGGACATGTTTCTTGTATTTTGCTTCTGATCTGTACCGGAATGACGAAGCGCTATATTTCTCTTCTTCGTTTGTCAGAGAATTAATGAACTTTTGAAGATGATGTTCAGTCAGTTTTCAGGCCCGAGTCATGACCGTCGCCACAGCCTTGTAGTGCTTGGCATCAGCCTGACACGTGACCGATGTATCTTTTCGACCAGGATCTTCTACCTACAACAATTGACCGATGTCACCGTTTTGCGGATGGAGACCATGAAGGCCCCGCTGTGCATGGAGATGGCTCATTTCATAATCTCTTATCCTCTCATTCGGAATTACTTTTCATCATTAAAGCGATGCTTAATCTAACAACTGCCAGTTAGAGGCACCCCTTCCCTTGAGAACCTTTCCTGTTCGACCAAGTTTTGACTTCAGATATTGCCCCCACAAATACACATGTCCTCGTAAGTGTCCAATCAATATCGTTGCGTATAATTCATATCCAACCCCAGTTCTCCACGTCGGAACTTCCTTTGCGACTGGGCGCTGTAAGTCTTTCCTGTTCTGTCAGAGACGTGTCAGAAGCACTAGCTCTGAGCGACGCCAGCGACATCGTATCCGAGGACGGGGCCGTGCTCGCTGCATCGCTTTTGTCCACTACCTTGTGGCTTTGGATGTTGAGAGTCCGTTCGTTGATACGATCTAGCGGAAAGCGAGAACGAGAACCGGAACTTGGCGGTCGCCTCTCAGCGAGTGCGCTTCGACACTTTCTGATCTGTCTATGGCCTGAATGGGTGTCCCGACCAGGGGAGTCCTGAAGAGATAAAGAGTCTTGCCGGCCGTGAGTATGTTTCATTGGTGCAAACATATTCATAATGGTCTGTATTTGACTGGCCTGCACCTTGATCTTCTCTTCTTGCTCCAAGATTGTCACATAGTAGTCGTGCAGGTCTTGATGCAGCTGTCTGACGAGATTAATGTCACCGCTGTTCCATCGTCGACGTTTCCTCTGTTGGCTGCTTGGCTTAACTGGCGAGAGTTTCTCCCCGGGCGTCAGCCATTGGTCTTCACTAGAACTGCTCGGAGTTGGGCTGTCGATTCTCCCAGGGGACATGCTTTGGCCGCTCGAGTAGGAACGTGAGCGACGGAGTTTGAGAGCTTGCTCCCCTAACGGGCTGGTTCCCGCAGCTTTGCGTCTCGGGCTTTCCATTGGGCTACCGAGAACAGCACCTCGTCTTGGACTCTCGCAAAGACTCAGCCTGTTGGCCATGACCTCTCTGAGCTTTGAAGGGGTTCGTGTAGTCTTCGGACTTGTTGGTCCAGCGGCGCTGCCTGCAATGCTGAATCTTGGGCTTACGGCGCCGGCGCGGAAACGCGCGGTGACAGGATCAGTATCGACGACGACGAAGATATTGCTCTGACTGAGTTTCTGAGGCGTGTTCCGTTGCGTTTCGCTTGATTTGGCTTTGGACAAGCGACCTGGTTGACGAATTCTCATTTCCGGGCTGTGCTGGCGACTATAGCAGGACGCAGTCGAAAGACTTGTTGGTCGCGACTCGGGGACGGCAGGGAACCGATCGAGTTCATCGGCTTGGTATGTGAGAGCTTTTGGTGTTTTGGAGACGGAGGGTTTCTCGCAAGTTTGATGCTTTCCGACAGTGTCAAGCTTGCTCCTAGGACTGCGTGACTTGGCAAGATCGCGCATCCTCCGTTCTCGGACTTTGTCAGCTCGAGTGCTTTGAATGGAATGGTGCTCGAGGTGAAGACAAATTTGCAAACTTTCATCACGACCTCCTTCCACCCTGGACAAGTTTTGGGAGGGTTTGGCGGCACCAAGTTTTGCATCGTGTGCTTCAGGCGGTAACGCAGGCAGTGGTATGGTGGGAGGAGGTCCGCTGTACCGACTATCAGAATCCACGGATCCATTTCGCTTGATTTCCACATCGATGGTGTAGTGCGCCATCTTTTGGACTTGGGCTTCTATTCCTGCCAGAGTATTGGCGCTTTTGGCTGAACGAGCAGAAGAGAGACGAATTACAGGCCCTGTATGTGTAGGCCTGGGCTTCAAGTTGGGGGTGGAGCCATGGGACTGAAGTCGCGAATTCATCTGACGAGATTGGCCTGAAGATAAAACCACTGACCGCGACTCTTTCTGCGCATTGTGAAGGACGGTGTCAAGACTGCTGAGAGTGTTTTTTGAAGCTTGAGCTGCTAATTCCCGGTGCTGAGGGGGCTGAGCTGCGACGGCCGGGCTGACTTTGTCGTCCAGAAGAGAAATTGTCGATTCTTTTGGTGATGGTGGCAGTGGTTTAAAGGCATATTCAGAGGGTACGAGTCTACGGACAGGTTTCTCTGATGTTGGAGCGAAATCGTGTGAAATATGTTTACTTGTTGTTGTTGATCGCACGACGACAGAAGGCACCGTCGAGGTGGTTGGAAGCGAGCGATCGTTATCGACTTTGACGTTTTTCAATACAGTTCTGCTTTGGTCTGAAAACCTGTCGTTGATGACTGGACCACGAAGTGAGGGCATCGACGACGAGCTTGCAAGCCCGGTACACCCACCATGTTCCAAAAGGCATGATCCAAGGACCCCGTTGGTGAGAGTCATGCTTGGTTCGCAACAGGTTGGGTGACTATCGCTTTCCAGGGTGCTTGCGCGCCTCGAATGAGTGGGCACGAACACTAGAGCTGAGGGGCGTCGGCCCGCAGCATCCTGGCGTCTCGTGGTCGCTTTTCGAGTTCCGGTGCGTCTGCTCGGCCACACGTTAGAGCCCGCGCGAGGTACCTTGCTGATGAGAGGCTTGACGCATCGCCAGTAATAAGCGGCGCTTTGCACGCAGAGGCCGCCATGAGGAGAACCCGCGCTGGCATCGCTGATGTTTCGGCGGGCTTTTGGACGTCCAAGACTCTTGGCCATGGCTCTGGGTAGACCGTAATGTGGCTGTAAAGAGAGTGGGCGTCCGACATGTTGATTGCTGACGGCAACCGAAGAGTAACGATTCCTAGCTGGAGAGCGGTTTTGGTGGTCAAGAGAACTTGGAGCTGCCTCCATTTCTGCGCGCGACCAGGCATACATTTTGGCCCATCTTCGGGATTGCCGGAACTGAGGCATGTGTGCTCTGGAGGTGGGATCACAGCCTGTTGGAACATTAGGGCTGGGGCAAGGCTCGCCGTAATTATGCCATTCCGGTTGGGAGCTCTCGAGGGTGATTTGAGACATCTGCGAGAGTCTGGGAGTCGTATCTCGAGCAAGCAGAGGCACGCCAACCGGGCCATCAATAGGCGGCAGCGCCATGATCGGTTCCGATGTTTCCATGGTCGCCTCGGTGTCTCGCATGTAGAGAATGTCCAGCCTTGCCTGCAACATGGGCAGCGAGTGATCCAATGGATACCGAGGTATCCAGGACGTGTTGTTCTTGAAGGGGTTTCAGGTAAACAGAAATATCCAAGTCAAGTTTGTTGACAAACACGTAAGGTTGAGGACAGGTAAATTAGTAGCTAGGTCAATGCACCTCATTTCAAGGGCCTGCGTGACGGGTGGACGAACAGAGGGGAACATTCCAGGGTCGCGAGGAGTATAAATGGACCACGTTTGTCAACGCTCAGGGTGAGCGATGGAGTCCGAAATGCATGATTTGAGATGTTTGCGGCTGGCATGGATTGAGGCAAAAGCCATGTCCCGTATCTCGAATCCCTTTGTGGGCGAGGGCATCTCTGCATCCAAGCCATCGCAACACCGAATGCAGCAGAGAGTGGCGACCACAAGTAGAGGCGCATCCTCAGCAACCAATCGATAGAGACCAATATATGCCGGCAACAAGGATCCGAAATGGTGGCTGCGACAAGCACGCAAGGGATGGATCTCGGTGTACGGAGTCAAGTGGCTCGCATGGGGGAGCTGCATTGACGTGCATCTTGGGGGGTGGATATCATTGGGTGGTTAGTCGGCGATGGGCAAGGTTGAGTATATCTAATTGGACTCGTAAACCCCTAGTGGCCCCCTGACTACCCTAGAATTACTAACTTCACTAGCGCCATCTGTCAAGCACAAACTCCACAAACACAGCAAACTCAGCCCAACAATGGCTGTCCGCATCATCCACTTCCATCCACAAACAATCCAATGTGGAATGGTGCAAGGCCTACAAAGGTGGGAAAGCTGGAAAAAGCTGGAAATGTTCAAAGGCGGGGAGCCGACACACGACAAAACTCTTCTCCCAACCCAAAAGTCAATGACTACATTCAGCTGCCTGCCGCCCCCCTTGCTGCATTGAGATACCCATTGTCCGTGCCCTTTCACTTCCCTGCGGCAGCAGTTTCCAAAACCTTCATCCTGCGGTCCTTATCCTCCCATCCCGTTCAGTCCGTCTCACATGCTGAGGATGTGTGTGCCAATCACCTGTACGTAATTCGGACTCCTTGCAGGCGGCCTAACTTCTGAGAGCGGCCATCGGCTCGTCTGGGAACTGCCATCTGGGCTTGACTTTGCTAACCATCTTGCCACCCCGTGTACGAGGTACACCTTGGAATAGTGTCCAATGACCCCAAAGTCCTCAATCATTGCCCCTTTAGCCTGAGTTGGGAGTGCTCAGCCTAGTTCCTCCTCCTTGCCTTGGACAAACAAAGTTCAGAGAGCTGCATAGACAGTGATGCTGGGGGAAGACTGCCTCGCACCCGCACACGGCAGACAGATTGCGGTACAATATTCGATGCAAGGGCCTGCCCCTTCGCAGGATGACGTTGCCCCTGGAAGTAAGATTGGTCCCCCCCAGGCCTTGCTGGCCTGGTGTTTTCAATACCCTGTCTCTGGATCTCATGGCTTTCGCAACTGCGCGGACCTTTCGATCCTCGGGCCTTCGTGCCGGATGCGCGCGTGGTCGAACCAGAGAGAGCCCTTGTGCTAAGAAAACCTATCTTAGGCTACCGACGATCATCTCCTAGTCAGGACATGGCTAGGCAGCTAGGTTCTCTTCCCCACCTCTAAAAACATCAACGACAGGCGCGAGGCAAGTCGACATCTCGGTGTCTAGAGGCGCACATCACCAGGATCATGTTGTCGAATCGTCGCGCAATATCATCACTCTACGACAGCGCACGTATTCCCTCTGCATGCTCGCCCTCCAGTTGTACAATGGGCGACTTCCTGCCTGGCTCAATTCTACGGCTGCTGGAGGCATCACCCGCACTACCGACCTTCGGAGTCAGGCTCGGACCTCGTCATCTCCGCTCCTAATGTGGATATCATACTTTCGTCGCTCGGTTGTCCTTATTTGCAGTGGCGCCAGGTGGCCATGTTGAACTCAGATTCTGTCTCAGCCAGTCTTTGTACACAGAAGCACCTAAACGACACAATCTCAGCTGGCGATTGCGAGCTAAGTTCGACTGATCACAACCCCGGTACGGAACAATGGCAGTGGACTAGCGCCTTTTTTCTTTCCAGTTGAAGCCAAGGGCTTAAGCCATCGAACAATTCATGTTGTCATTGAGCAGATCAAGCGTCTCGTCTCGCTCTTGGATCTGGAGGTTGAGTGCGCCTGTCCGCTTTCTCAGACCGCCATCTTGCCTGTCTGGAAGAAACCTCCCTGAACCCCAGACCATCTTGACTGAATGGCGCCTGGTGAATGCCACAGTGGGAGAGGGGTATCATTGTTTGCCAAGTCTCGAGTCAGATGTCCTGATTACTGGTTCTTCACAATCTCTATCGACAGCAACGTTGATGTACAGAGACCCTGAACAACGTCCGCCGATCGAGCCCTGCATATCTGAACGACCTTTTCACCACCCCCTAAAGTCATTACGATGCGCTCCAACGACGATTGTCGCAACCAGGGCAAGAAATGATATGTCGCAAAACCATAAACCCCCGCATGGGCAACCAGGGTCTCCGGGTAGGGGTAAGTTTTCTTGGGAAAATCTTGCTGTTGACAGACCCCACCGGCAAGTCCTTCCGTATCGCCTTGAAGGGTGCAAGTTCGGCACATCTTCCCAAGCGGCACCAGGAGATTTATGCTGCACGAGTCGCGTATGGCATTCTTGCGAATCAGGGTCTTCAACCGACGATGATCATTTCCTTTCGTTGCTACCCTAAGCACAGCTTCGGTCTAAGGTTGCGGGGACCTCGCCGACCACATTGGACGAGGGGCTGTTATCCGCCACGAACGCTTCGTGCACCACTATCGATACCTTCTGAACCTCTTCGGTTGCAGTTCCGACAAACTGAGTATCTTCTGCTGCATTGGTGCTTGACAGGGCTCCATCTGCATGATATCGAGTTCACGCGAGACTAGATATGGTCTCTCGCTTCTTGGACGCACACGTTCACCAAGGTCCACCCGACACTGCCGAATGCCATCTGTGTATTCATTGAAAACGATCGGCGCGTGATCCCTTCCATCCCGGTTGCACCAGTTTCCCATGCGAAGTCGTACTAGATTTGGACAAAATGGTCTCAACACCAGTTACCCTTTCGACAACTCCTGGCTCCACCGATTTCAACGCATCAAGCTCGCAGCGACCCAAACGGAGTAAGATCTGTTAAAGTTCCAATGCACAGGAGTATTACCATTTACAGCCACCCAGAACCTCCATCTTCTATCTCATTTGGGACAGAGATTCTCCTTACTCCACAAGTACGAGCGACAGACTTTCGGATTGTTTAATTAAATCTTCTCTGGGTTGCGTCGATACAATCCTACCCATTAGCTTGCCAGCATGCAGATGCGATCGGCCTCTCCACTGACTTCTCCTTTTCCCGAGTCACTTACCGAGTTGTTTGAAAGAGACATCCTCCAATCAGATATCCCAGAGTCAACCGCAATACAAGACAAGACTATTTACTGGTAGACACCGCATTGAAAAGGGGTAAATCGCCTTTCTGAGCGGTTGTCGGTATCGAGAATACTGAGAACAATTATGAGAGCTGAGGTGCGAAGACTTGATGGGCTTTCGTGACAAAAACCAGCAATTTGGTACATAAAGCATTGACCAACAACATGAATCCACCACCCCTGAAGCATGACTTGACTTGCTGATCGGATCACAACGGTCAAATTCGACAGAGAAGTTTGGAAAGGGCGGATTCGAAACGCTCTTAAGATCCTTAAAGTGCTGCCGGATGCTCCGGTGGGTGGACCAATCCATGAATTTCTGCACACCTCCCCCGTCACCGTCAACCCACTGATCAAAACGTTGAAAGTCTCCGTCGACGAGACCGACTGACCATCATGAAAGGGTCAGCAACAAGCAGGTAATGCAGTATCTCGATCCGTAGAGTTGACAACACGTGGGCTCATTACCCGGAAGGCAATGTGCACACCTGACACCCAAAGACCCGGTGGATACCTACCTGACCCTATGTACTTCCTCGGAAGGCTTCTCGAAGACTTCTCAAGACGTGACTCCCTCCTGAGTGACGCGTTATCAACGTCCACACGTGTTTGCGATCAACAGTTCTGACAACTCCAGGCGTTGTACTCTGGCATACCCGCTGCTAGTGTAACGGAGCCTGAGTTGGTGCGGTTGATAGGACTCCTGACAAAAGACGTTCAGTTTGATCCGAGACATTATAGCATAGCAGGACAGTTATCGAGGAAGACATGGGATTCTGGTGAGCGTACTCTGCATGTTCCGGGACTGAGGTACCCAGTCTCGGCGGCACTTTCGAGGAAGAAGCCTGACTTCTGGCACGTGGTATGCTCTTTTGGGTGCGACTTTCACCCATCACATCGAAATTGACGTATAGACTGCAATGGTGGCCGTGCATACTACGGCCGGATCAGCTTGTTCTGCCTATATTTTACTCTTCTGCGGATTGGGTTCAGAGTCAACTCGCAGGGGAACCAAGACCGTTACTGTCCAAAGGTAGGGAAAGGAGTATCGTGCTTGATGGGACTCGTTGGCAAACACTGTCCTCTACGACAGCGACACACGACGGCGATATAATGCGCAACTGCTGCCTATGGAGAGTGGTAGCTTTGTGGTATTGCGAAACTGGACATGACTTTCCACGTTGCGCGGTTGACAAAGCAGGACCGAGAGTCCGAGACGCAACGAAAAACATCTCTGTTCTGTGATTGAAATATAATCTATTCGTCGGCTTACTAAACCCAGTTCCTATAGATGAGCATAACCCTCGACACTTTCACAGCAAAGACAAGGCCTCGGACCCTGCAGGACTGTCGGGGTGTATAGAGCAATGGAAAAGGCCCCCCCTTTGTCCCTTCTTCCATCAAAGCAGCTGGCATGCAACGTTGATCGCTTCAATGTTGTGCTCCTGTCCATAGACCCTTTCGCGATAGCAGCAGACGTCCAAGGCACGACGAATCATAGGTCGTGTTATAACCTTGGTCTTTCAGTCCGTCACTCAAGCGCAACGCCCATAATTTCCCAGTCTAGTTAGTGCTGAATGCGTAAGGAGATACGACACGTGAAATGGAAAGGTCGGCACGGCAGATGGCAACCATTTTTGTGTGGTAACGTCCGAAATGGATTGGTGCATGCAGTCGCAAGGTCCAACGGTCCCTATTTGACCATTCCCAGTGGACCAGTGCACACAAGTCGCAGCCTGCCTGGAACTTCGCACCTCCGAGTCCAAGTGTCCGCGAATCTAGCGAAGACAGCATAATTGCTTATGTGTGAAGCTTGAGGGGTGCGCAGGCTGTATTAGATAATGTGATGAATGCGACCGAACCTGCAGCTATGTACATGCGCTGGACCATTCACCGAATCTGGTATCGCTGGTCTTGCCTGATCGGGAAAGTGTAGGTAATAACGCACCCCCATCCTTGTAATCGGGTCGGCCGAACATAATCCATCGGGGAGTCTAGGGAGCGCAGATATCGAGCATTGAAAGCTCCTTGGCAACGATGAGGAGGAATTTTATCGAGTATTTTTGCACATTTTGAGTTCCTTGAAGCCTCGTATAATTGTGGAGCCATGGCCTCTGTGAGTTTTTATTATTATTCAGCGACAACCCGCCAATGAATGCGCCGTCGGGGAACTCTGAGGCGTGGTTGTCTCGCTTAGAGCGCACAGGGCGGCTTCACGCAGTGGGGGCGAGAAGGGGAATTGTTTATCGTAGCCAGCGAGAACAATGCTGTGTAGCGTCACAGCTTGCCTAAGAAATTTGTCAGAAGCTTGAACGCGAAGCTGGAGTGATTTGAACGATGTGATGGGGTCGGGGAGTCCAGCTTTGCTCCCAAGGCTGAAAGCTGTACATATATCAAATAATATAGGCTAGTATAGGATGGCTCGGTGGCTTGGTGGGTGTCTGGTTGGCTGGTGTTTGTTTACCTGGGTACGCGGGTTGCCTACTAGTAGGTAGTCGATGGTAATATTTGAGAAAGAAAGACCAAACCGCACGACTCAGCCCCGTGATTGCCAAGAACTGCGCCTTTCCCCATTAGGAAGCATGAGACGGACAGCAACAAAGATCCAAGTCAGCAGCCCATTGACCTGTTCAACCTCTCATAGCCTCCCGTCCTGCTCCCGACCATCGTCGCTAAACTCGTAAATGATCTCTAGGGTGTGCTTTTTCAAAATACTGACGCAATTGCCTATGACCCCTGGCCCACTTGGAGTCAGCCACAACGCCCCAAGCACGACCTTGATCAGGTATGGTGCACGCTAACATTGGTGCTGTTTCTGGCCTTAGGGCCTCGTCTGCGGTCGACGAAGAAATGGAAATCCCCGGCGGGCGATTTCAAACGTCTCAAACCTATGCCATCGTTTCTTTGGGCACTGGACCTGCCAGTTGGGGCTGAGATCCCCAGTTCCCTCCGAGCCTGCGAATGATCGTCCCTGCGTCAAAATGTCTACCGTTTGTCCATGTGGAACCCGCTGAAAAGGGCATAAGCATATCCCAGTGGTGGCCGTGACAGGAACCCACAAATCCTCGCAGGGATACATTATCCATCGGGTCTGATATAAAGTATGGTCCTCCCGTTTGGGGCATCAATGGACGAGATGCAGATAGTGTCGACTTTTTCTTCAACAACATGGTTGGTGTTCCCGGACGCAGTAAGGGTTGTCATACGTGTTTGAAAAGAAGGGTCAAGTGCGGTACGTGAATCATCTGTGGTGGTGTCTCAGGGGATTCGTCTTCTAGACCAATAGCTGACTCTCGTGGCGTTCCAGATGAAGCCCGCCCGACCTGTAAGCGATGCGAAAAGGCAGGATACGCATGCGCTGGCTATGAGAGAAAGCTGGAGATGCGTTTCCACACGTTTGCAGATCAGGCGGAACCAGCCATGCCACCGTCCACAAAGACCAGCAAAGATCCCCCCTTGACGGCAGGAGGTGTGCCCGAGGATCTTGTACTCAGGTCCAATGACAGCCCACCGAGCTCGAGTGCCATACCCAAGGAGCTGAGTTTCGTGGCCTTCAGAGACAATATCCAGTTCTCCTATCTCTTTGACAATTTCGTGTGGAGCAGCTATGGTTCGCCGTGGCTCCAGATGTCTGCTGAGGGAAAGCTCGACGCCCTGTCACTGGAGGCCTGTCGAGCGTTTTCTCTCAGCATCTTCGGGAGGCACCATCGGCAAGCCGAGATAGAAGTAAACGGCGCCATACATTACGACAAGACAGTTCGGGCCCTATCATCTCGACTGTCGAATGTGGGGGCGCCGGGTAGTGAGAATCTGATCGTACCTATCATGATCCTTCTCATGCACTCCGTGAGTTAGCTGCAACCCTCGCTTACCAGGGGTGCCTCCGCAGGCTTACCAAACAAAACATAAAACAGTCGAGCACCCCAGACCCTCAGGCGTCTGCGTTTCACATTCAAGGACTGCTGAACCTCATCCAAATCTGCGGCCCAGAAAGGTTCGCCACCGGCGCGTTGAGGCTCGCATTTGAATCATGTCGGGCAACGCTGGTAAGCGAACTTGAGAGCCTCCCCTCACGCCGGAAGTTGAGCTCCGTGAACGCTGATGTACCTTCTTCGCCGCTGCAGGTTACCGTGTCGCTGATCACCAGGACGCGAACTTTTCTAGAGCAGCCAGAAT
Organism: Fonsecaea monophora; assembly: GCF_001642475.1. Classification (NCBI taxonomy): domain Eukaryota; kingdom Fungi; phylum Ascomycota; class Eurotiomycetes; order Chaetothyriales; family Herpotrichiellaceae; genus Fonsecaea; species Fonsecaea monophora. The sequence continues at coordinate 24,085 of NW_019173943.1, forward strand.
GGCTGAGCGAACCGTGGGCGACGTGCGGCGAATACAACAAAACCCCACAGAACCGCCTCGTCGACATCCTGGTCCACATCCCCGGCTTCCTGCAGGACCAGGCGCAGCTCGAACAGACATCGTCGGAACAGTTTCGGCTCGAACTCATCCAGCGGATTGAGTACCAGATCGCCAAAGCCCACAACTGGCGGTGGCAGTGGGAAGAGATGAACCCGACGGTCGCGTGGGAGGTGGACCCAGAGACGCTGCCCGCGGCCGACCAAATCCTCGCCCAGCCGCGCCCCATCCGTAAAGTGCTGGTCTTCTCCTCCTTCACAAAGGCCACGGAGCTGGCGCTGTACAACGCCATCCTCCTCTTCCTGCTGGGCCTGCTGTGGACGCTGAAACCCCCCGAATCCGACTCGCCGGCAGACGTCCGCCTCTCGAGCCCGTCCGCCCTCTTCCTACCCGGCGACGTCGACTCGCTGGTCGAGCCGGCCGTCGAGATCTGCCGCGCGTTCGAGTTCCAGCTCCTCGCCGCCAAGAGCGGGCGTGACTCGGCCCTGTTCTGGCTGTTCCCGCTGGGCCTCGCGAGCAAGGCGCTCGAGGACAACCCGGACTACATGGCCTGGATCAAGAGCATGCTCGACATCTCCCAAGTCACGCGGGGCTACGGCACCGGCGCAAACACCTACGGCTTCGGGTTCTACCGCCTGCCCAAGATCCGGCGGAAGCGTTCCAACGAACGGCCCATAATCCAGCCCCAGTACGACTCCGACTTGCTCAGACAGCTTTCCGAGGGTTCCTCTTCTCCCGATGCACTGCCGTGAGACACCTAGACCCCAGCTCTGAATTTGATAGCATGCAAGGGGCGTCGGTTGCGACTCGGGGAGTGAGTGAATGACAGGGGAGAGGAGTCTGGTAATATGGGGATCCAACATGAGATTTCAACTTTAGTTTCTTCTCTTCGGGGTTTTTTTTTTTTTTTTTTTTTTTTTGTGAGTTGTCATGTATATGGGCACTGGCACTTTTCTTTTTCCTGTTGAAAGGTTCAACGTTGGGGGTCACAATGAAGCAGCAGTAGCGAGGAGTACGGTGTAGTCAGGAGTTCACGTTGTAATTCGAGTACAACAATCAAATAGTCAATTTCTGAAACTTGCTATTTCTCAAACAAAAAAGGTTACTCAATTTCCCAAGTTGCGCCAAATATCCGTGATTTCCACATTCGATTGATAGGTTCGTTATGCCGCGCCAGCTGCGTATACGCGCTCAGGTTCCTGCGTCGTCGAGGCCATCATGTTCTGAATACCTTGAGTCAAGTCGACACCCACTCGCTCCTTCGCCAGGAGATCGACCAGGAGAGGACTTGGTTTGCTGTCTCGGTAAGGCTGAGACGCCGCCTGGCTCTCCTTGTATTTCTGTACATTGTCCAGGTACATGTCGAACAAGTATGACGAGTCAAGCGGGCCACCCTTGGCTTCCGGATGGAACTGCGTCGAGAAAATGGGTCGAGATTCGTGAATAAGACCTGTATGGCATTGTCAGCACTTGCAATCCGTGACTGACCAGAATGCTAGCTTACCTTCGTTAGAGTTGTCGTTCAAATTGAGGAAGTAAGGCTTCCAGCCTTTTGGCAGGGTTGCTGCATCCACCGCATATCCATGATTCTGGCTGGTGATGTGGCATTTCCCGGTCGTAAGATCGAGAGCTGGGATATTGTGTGCTCGATTGCCATACTTGAGTTTGACGGTCCTGGCTCCAGCGGCCAAAGCAAGGAGCTGGTGGCCCAAACAGATTCCAAAGATGGGAATTTGAGACGAGTCCATCAACTTTCGCAGATGGTAGACAGTATCTTGGCAGTGGGTTGGATCACCAGGGCCGTTGGAGATAAAAACGCCATCGAAGTGATGAGCAACCTTGTGGATCGGATAGTCGAATGGGAAGACAGTGACACTGGCACCTCGGCTGACGAGGCTGCGGAGAATATTCTCCTTGACACCACAATCGATCACGGCGATGTGGGCATTGGGAGATGCAGCGCTGACATGAAAGGGAGCTTTGGTGCTGACCTTTCGCACAAGGTTGATCTGCTCCGGATCAATAAAGGCTTCGTCCTGATCTGCGTCGTATTCTTCTCCGATGGTGATTCTAGCCAGGCTGGAACCTTGCTCTCGCAAGAAGGTCACAATGGCCCGGGTGTCGACACCGCTGATAGCTGGAACGCCTTCCCTTGCACACCACTCGCTCAAGCTCTCCACAGCAGTCCAGTGGGAGTATTTCTCTGCCACGTCCGCAACCACCACGCCCACTGCTTGAATGTTCGGGCTCTCAAAGTATTTCAAAAGGCCATGCTCGTCTCGAGCGTTGGAGGGAACACCATAGTTACCGATCAGGGGTTGAGTAAAGACCAGAATCTGGCCACGGTATGAGGGATCGGTGAGTGACTCAGGATATCCCACAAGCGAGGTAGTAAACACGGCCTCTCCCGAGACGTTGCTCCGAGCACCAAAGGATACGCCGTCGAAGATGGGTCCGTTACGGATGGTAAATGTCGCCCTTTCTCGAGTCGGGGTGGTGCTTTTGAACTGCTGTTGTCGTGTGGTATTGTCCGCCACAGTCGCCAGCGATCGAGCTCGTAGGGCAGAGGCTCCCGAGAAGATGTTGGCCGCTTTGGGCAATAAAGTTGACTGTTTCAAAGCCTTTGAAAACATCTTGCAATATTATGACTCGTATATCTTTTTTCCTTTCTTCCTGACCGCTAGTTTGCCTGGGCTTTCCACAAATGATCTACCGTCGGGGTCAGAGATGTCAAGAAGTGTACAGGGGAGGTGAGTATTTACCACTAATGTAATCCTACAAGTCGATATGTTAGCATCAGATTGCAAATGACGTTGGTATTGTAGTGACACAAGGAAATGAGGTGCTTATCAGTGGGCTGGCGGGGACGGGCTTCAGCAAAGAGAAAAACAACTTACTTGAGAGGTGAAGATGCTGGGGAAGCACATGAACGCGATGGCGGGTTTCGTGCAGGCAAAATGGATGCAGAAGTAAAGTATCAGAGCCTTACGAAGGCAAGTCTTAGTTTCTCTGCAAGGTCGTTTTGCACAAAATTCTTTCTTCGCAGACGAAAAGAGAAAAGACGTAGGTTCTGTGGAGATGGAGCAGGAAGAGATTGGTGGAGGAGATCGATTGGACTGGGCCGGACAGGACAGGGCAAAGATTTCACCGCAGGCGGCGCAGGCGGAGGCTCTCATTCGACCAATCGCGAACCCAGTAAAAAATTTACCTGGCCCGTGCAAAAATTCTGCGCCGGGTGACGAAATACGTGCAGCAAAGAATTTTGCAGCTAGGATCGAACATCGTACTGATGGAACAAATTCTTTCATTCACACACACAGACCGCCAGTTGCAGCAGTCTATCACCCTTTGCTATCGCTGTTATTTGTCCTCACTCGGTAACTTCTGGGCGGAGCTGGAGCTACTTTTCACCGCGATCACTGATCCACGTGATATCGAGCATTATGTCAGCCGCACCTTATCGCATACAGGTATCTAACCTCAGGGCTGTCAGTGCAGCGCAATGTGGTGGGTTAATCTCAAATTGTACTCGGTACCTTGTACCTTTAGGCCATGACCACATACCCCTGTACGAATTAGCAGACCACAAGCTTCTCGCTGCTTGTAGCGATACCTGATTGGCTACGATCCCGATACTAGCGAGGCTGACAAGGCTGAAACATCCCTATACCCTGGCTTCCCCCTTTTTCTCTACTCATGGCCCCCGTTGCACCCCTCCGCCGTCCGATTTGATCATAGCTTAGCTCGTCTGGCTGGCACTCGTTCCGTTCTCTAGACTGCGCAGCCCTTTGTCCTCACCTCGACAGTACTAAAACATGCGCAGCAGCGGCCATCTTCCGACGATTGACTCTGCGATGCAGCCTGGCTTGCCGCTCATCGAATATTCTATGAGAGGCGACTGGAGGCCTCCCTGACTCTTTTTCGAGCGAGGAACCCAGTAACTAGCCTCTCGAGGCGAAGTCATACGCGAAGAACACGCCATGGCGAATGCTTCGGACATAATAACGTACATTGGCGTGCCGCTCGCCGTCTTAGGTGTTCTGCCCATCCTGTACACATTCATGCTTGCCATCCTTACACAGCGCCGGATACGCGCCGCCCTTGTCGACCACGGGCATAGACCTGTTAGCACGACACGCCCACACGATGGCTTTACCATCCGCAGCTCTCCAATGACCAGCCTTATCGAAGTCGAATTGCCTCGATATACCATTGCCCCTCTTGAACGCGGACATGACGATTATTGGAACACCACGACAGAAGGAAGAGAAGCATCAGAAGAACATCACCATCTGCTGACACTGGACCGTGCAGAAAGCACTCTGTCCATGATCGAGGAAGGGCGTGTGCGTGGCTTTTTGCGGGGTGGCAGCTGGCGAGGTTTCCACTGGAAAAAGCTCATTGTTGGTAAAAAGTTGTACAGGATCCAATATGAGGACGAATTGAGGGAACCGCCCGCGGAGGTAAGCTTTGAGGAGCTAGTGATATTTTTGCTGGATTGGGGTGCTGTTCCAGAAGGGATGGGATGGGAGAAATTGAGGAGTGGCGGTTTGTGGACCCCGAGCGGGACGGTTTTGCTGAAGAAACCTGAAAATGACAACGATGGTGATGAGAGCACTAGAAAAAGAGGAAGAGGCGTTGACTGGGTATTGCGAACAAGCATGCCCGATGATAGTGACGGGATATTGAGTCTGACAATACGATGGACTCGAGAAGAAACGACGTCCAGCAGAGTTTTGAGAGGAGCAGAAAGCCTACCCCCAGGTTGGGGTCGACTGAATCAACCTGCCCTGCTTGAAACTAATGAGAAACACAAAGAGAACGAGAAAGACTTACCAGCGCGGATTGAGAGCTTGAAGTCGGCAAACAAATACAGCATGGACAGCAGCAGCTTCCGGTTCCACACCGAAGATAATCGCATCCAAAAACTCCTCTGGGAACGCAAGAACGTCGAAACGGGCTTTGTGTGCACGCCTTTCCGAAACTACGAACAATCCTCCGCCGGGCTATGGTTTACCTGCGCGGCATCAGCTTTACTCGCACACAAAAACTCCACCAGTGGCGGTCTCTGGGCGTTCGAGACTCCGACGGAGATCAAGACCTTTGTTCGCAAAGAAACGATTCCATGCGGTGTGATGGTCCTGCTCGGCCTTCTACCCGAAAGCGACGCGCCGCAATGGACGTCCCAAAAGGACAATGTCAATGACGGGTTGGTTTTGGCACGGCAACATCAACATTGGCTTCAAGCTCGTATGGCCGCAGAGAGACTGGAAGCAACCATGCCTGCCGAACAAGCTCGGATTCACAAGATGAACAGAGAGGCGAATGAGAGACAGCAGCGGCACAATGACATGATGAACTCCTTTGCCGTGAAGAAGGAGAGGGAGGAAAGGAGAATTGTGGATGCGATCGCAAGTCCGAGGATGGACATCAAGCGCGTCAGTGAAGCATGCCTGACTTGGTTGATGGAGAGGGGGGAGGTAGGGAGAGAATGGACCGTGCACGACCTGGCCGAGGCCGTTTGTTATTTGATGATTGTGGATTTACAGGATCCAAGTAAAAAGCAGAACGAGGAAGGTCAGACGGGAGAGGACCAGGGCGAAGCAATGAGGATCATCGGGATCCTGGACGAATGGATGGCCTGGGCAACGGCTGGAGGAATGAAGAAACAACAGTACCACCTGCTGGAGAGAGACCAGGACAAAGTGGCGTTCTGCTTTGCGGTTGCCCTTGTCGCAGTCATAGCAGACGCCATGAGCTCGAACAACGCAGTCATGGGAAAGGTGGGATCGGACATGCTCGAGTGTATGAGGTTGTGGAGAAAGGTTCGCCTAGGCTGAGAGGGAAAGTTACTGTTTGGTGACTAGGACTGGTAGACCTCTAGGAAGCAAATCGGGGGGATTTCTATAGGTCGATCAACTAGTGTGGGAAGGAGGATTACCAGGTATACAAAGTATATCTCATACGAGTGTGACACACAGGAGTAGCAGAGTACCAAAGTAAAGGTTTAAGATGTCTGAGGGTTTCGGTATAACCCCCCTGATTACATGCTATTCTAAAAAGAGGTTAGATTTCGGAAATTCCCCCTCTCCAACCTTTGCCGTTCGCATATCAACCTCGGCGGCTTGTCTTGCGATGTTGAAAGTGACGATGTGTCTCTACCTTTTTTGAGGCGTTGATAGATTTTTGAGCCCAAACGGAGTGTTTCTCCCTCTTCTCATCTGGATCCGCTCTGTCAGCTGATGAAGCATCTAACACGGCGCATCGCACTGGCTGCCACATATGGTGGATCCGGCCAAAGTGGAATTTGCGGATGCACCTAAACAAAGAATTTTTTTTCCTGCATGCACACACGCACACATCATCCTCCAGTTCCACGCAGACATTCCGCCCTAGCTGGCCAACTGATTCCTACCAAAGCAGTCTAGACTAGACGGGTTACCTGTTACGAGCCCTCCCCCTCTGAATTAATCGGTCGTCCTAACTAGCTACATACCCTCCATCTTGAACACTAGCGATCAATACCTCCAAAAAGAAGCAACCTGAATCAAGAAATAGAGCAAAAACAAAAGGCTTGCAAGATCCGTGAATCGAACACGGGTCTCATCGATGGCAACGATGAATTCTACCATTGAACCAATCTTGCGATCTCTTAACCTCGAGATCACATCTGGATGTGACCTCAGAGGAGGGCAGTGAACCCTGTTGTTGGGAATATTCTCTGTGCGAATTCCTGACCCAATTTCGGACGCTTTGATCCATATAATGTGATTTTTGAACTGGTGGGTCTGTGAATTTTGGTGGGTACTCCTCCCTGCAAGGCAAAGGACGAGGGATGAGGGCCGTGTAGAAGTATCAATACCAGAAACGGTACGAGAAATGATTACAGGACTCCTGAGGATCTGTGGCTTCGCTCTCCCTACATCGATCTACAGGCAACTTTATTGTGCTTCACTGCTTCGTAGCGCTGAATCGTTCAAGATGGATCTCTTCGAGAGAGACCTGCTCAATTTGGCAGTTTATACAAGTTATGCGACGCACATTATACAGTCTGAAATGTATAATGTCTCAATCCATGCCCCGAAAGTCTGCTCAGCACGCTTTGAAAGACCGAACCCGAAAATACAGGAATGAATCAAACAGATCATGGCTATGACCGTCCGAGGACTCTCTTCATTACTTCGCTCAACTTCTCGGTACTGTCATCTCGAAGGCCTGTTGATCGCCATGCAACGAACCGATCGGGTCTGACAAGAATACATCCATCTTCCTCGATCTCTCTCTTGCGCTCCCTGTTGACAATACAAGTCAGTCATGGAAGCTTTATCACGCGTGGGGGGAGACTCACCAATCCCGATATACATCGACCCATTCCTGTCCCCATCCGATCGTGTGGGCATTGATCTGCACTCCAAGCTCCTTGCCAACTTTCTCGGCAGCCTCGACCCACTTCTCGCCTCCAATACCGGTAAGCAGACAAAATTGCCCTTTCCCAGCCAAGTCAATTGTCGAGGTGTGATCCTTGACGGGTATGGTTCGATTCAGCCATGCATGAGGCAGCCGATGGCCGGGGTAAGTGCTGACTTTGTGATGTAGAACAGCATCTTTGGGCCATTCAGGCTTGGGAGTACCGGCCTTGATCTCATCGTCAAGGTACACGGCTGTCGATTCGTAGCGGTGATTCATCTCCACACCGATACCATGGAATTCTTGACTCGTCCACTCGATTGCGGCATTGACTCGCTTGCGCCGTTCCCGGGCCTCAGGTGTTGCTGTTTTGAGACTGTTGAGGACTTCCATTCTCTTCTCGGGTGTTTCTTCCATCAGCCCCATCTCTTTCCAGACAGGAACGTGATCCCGGATACCCTGGTTCGCTCGGGTAATTACACCCAAGCCAACGGGTTGCCGTTCGTGACTAAATGTCTCGAGAATAGAGGGAGACGCAAGGCCCTGGGTGACGTATTTAATCTTCCATGCCAAATTGAAAGCATCCTGCACGCAGGTGTTGGAGCCTAGACCGTTGAAGGGAGGGTGCCTGTGCACGGCGTCTCCGAGGCAGAAGATGTTTCCTTCGGAGTAGTACTCTGCCACGATCTCATTAATGTTCCATTTGGAGATATCAAGGATTTCCAAGGGAATGTCATCTCGGCCAACGATATCTTTGCATCTTTGGAGGTATTGCTCCCGAGTTGGCTCTTTCCACTCTGTCCCAGGTTTGGGGAAGAGAATGAACATCCATCTGGGAGCCTTGGTTAGTAGCTGCTGTACGACGCAAGAAATGAGGGACTTGCTTACTCATTCCAGGGTTTGACCATCCTGATCAACCCGCTCCAAGCGAAGTCTGGGTACTCTTTTTCGGGTTGAAATACCCAGTGTAGGTTTCCCTTCCTGGCCTCAACGTAATCACTAAGATCCACTTTGACCAAGACATTCAAAGCCAATCCTTGGCCTGGCTTTCTGATCAACGGGATCTTGGCCTCTCGCAGGACTTGGCTCCGTGCTCCATCACACCCAAACAGATACTGAGAGCGGATATAGTATTCGGCACCAGTCAAGTCATCTCGTACTCGACTCCGGATTTTTCCGTCTTGTTCTTTCTCATAACTGACGAAGCTGGTCCGAAATCTGACATCCCAGCCTTGAGCCGATGCTCGCTGAACCAAAATAGGCTCAAAAATCGTTTGAGGCAAGTCGACGTGATGGCAAGGAGTGGCTGCTTCGTATTCTCCACGTCTTTTCGGGTCATTGCCCCACGAATAAATTCGAGCATACTCTTCACCAGTCATATCATGACACCAGCGGGTGTGAACCATACAGTCGCCCTCCACTGCTTGGGATAGGCAAGTTTGTTCTAGGTCGATATCCCGGAGACATTCGAAAGCGGCTGGATTCGTAATGTGCGCCCTCGGTGTCTGTGAGGTTGTCGCTGCGGCAGCAATCATAATACCAGTCATTGAAAAGGGCGGATGGGAAAGGAAGCACGCCAATGAGCCACCGGCTGGCCCCGCACCAACGATGAGGAGTGGTGTTTCCACCACTTTCGAAGTGATCTCGGGCATGCCGTTGGTAGTCACTGAGCCTGACATCTTCGTGTCTGTGTCTGTGTCTGAGTCTGAGGGCTGGCTTTAAGTCCACTGATAAGATGAGAAGACTCAGTGTGATGAAGGATATGTGACCTCCCTCAATGTCGTGTCTTCACCATATATAGTCAGGATTCCGGAAATACCCCCTTTCCCCAGACTCCACCCATCTGACCCTGCGGGATGGGTAACGAACTGGGATGCCGTAAGAAGTCAACATGATGTCGGTCCACTCCCCCCAAAGGTTCGGCAAAGAGTTTGCTGGCATTCGTGCCTTCGGAACATGTCGAGGGACTGGGACCCCGAAGGATCCATGGCTCTAGACTCCGGCAGCCGGTATGGGGATTCAGTCGCTGGCTCGGGAAAAGGCGAGCGTGTGCATGGTTGGACGAAGAAATTGCCCCAAGCAAACTAGACCTCCCGGTGCTTGTAAAGACTCCCGTAATCAGGCCGGGAGATGTGACTGATGAGTGACATGAGGATACCACGGAACTTGGTGAGTTGGGGGTGATGGTGGCGGGCGCAGGCAGCTTTGGTGCCTCTTCTTTGGTGGCTCGTGACTCTGTACGAGGTACCCAACCGCAAGTCTCCCGTACCTGCGGCCAATGACATCATGTACTTCCTAGGGTGCTGGGTACGCTTCCACGGCTTCTTACTCACTCCAAGTCACTCCTCACTCACTTCCATCCTCAACTCTCCGCACATCGATTTCGTCTGTTGGCTGTTCAGCTCGTTCCCACATCTTAGCAGTTACATTTACCCTCTGCTTACACGTCTTTGCCCCAAGTAATCAGCATCTCCTCCTACCCTTCAGGGCCTTGTTCCCCTTTTCCGTTGTCGAGATCCTCAGTTTGGACTCAACCAAGCACGATGCTGCTGCGAACCGTAATACGACCCTCCCTCTCCTTTCCTTCGGCCTTGAAATCGATATCTGCTCCTCTGGCACGGCCTGCTCTCAAGCGACCTGTTCTTGTTGCATTCGGACTCACGGCCTCCCTGCCTTTCATCCAATCTTCGTCCATCATTAGGCTCGACTCTTCACCCCATTCACCACCTCCCGCGGGTACCGCTGAGTTTAGCAGCACCTCCTCAAATTCCCGCGGACCCAAGGTTCCCCTCACAAAAGATGGAAAGACAATCAACCCCGCTGCTGTCAAGCAAATAAGTTTGGGTTCCATACTAGGACTGGCCGCAGGACTGGTGGTGTCGGCTTTTTCCACAAGCTTGACATTACTGATCGGACTGGGCATTGTCGTTTGGCAACTTGCCGCACGAAGAGGATATAATATCATACCAGTGGAGCGCTTACAGCGCTACTTCAAAAACATTGACCTGCGCAGTGCAGTCAATGATAATCTGGCCTTTAAAATCAGTTTCGGACTTATGTTTGCCCTTTCCGCTTTCGGTGAGTTTTAGGGGTTCATCACTGACGTTGGACGAACAACAATACCGTGGACAAAAACGAACTGCGCTCGCGTGTGAATAAGGGTATATCTTGCTCATGGCTGGCGACTGGACCGGATCATGGACGCGTTGACCGAGATACGTTGGTTCATAAAAGAAACCCTGTAAGAAGATCGGAAGAAAAGTTTCAACAAAATACCTGGACATGCAGGCCAATGTACAGAAGCGGAAGAGACACTGATAGGAAGAACTATGTCAAGAGAGATCTCTTGAAACCCAAATGTTGGCGGATAGCGGACTGCTAGGAATCTGAGTTGGTGATTGTAGTATCACCAGACCGATCGAATGTTTAAGGAATTCAACTCCAGATTTCCAAGACATGAGGATTTCTTACTAGATGGACTGAAATACAGACAAAATCATGGATTGTCGAAGACGCCACCACACCCACCGTTATCCACGATAAATCGTCAAACAGACATAACATAAATGGGATGTCCCCTTCGTGTTCAGGAGACCCTTCAACCAGAACCCCAAAAGTCGGGCTTGCTCAGACTTCTCGAGCCCTTTGAGCAAAGCAACATTTGAAGTGTCGTGAGAATCCCATACCGTTGACGAGATGAACTTTCTACATGTCTAATCTAACACAAAACATGCCTTGCTGGGAGGACGCAGACGCAATGGGCCTGAAATTCCAGCTCGCCTGTGAGTCTGTGCCGGGCTCGCTCCGTCTTCTTCTTCTAGATTCCTCCTCTCACACAGATCAACTCTACTCAACGAAGCCTTTTATCGTCTAGTAGACTCTCACGGGACTCGTGGGACTCGTTGGAAGTTCGGCCCAGGTCACTCCAACTCGCGTCCACGCCGCGACTGGAGCCGCTGCTTTCGGGGTGGGTTATTCGCCGATGCTGATGCTGATGCTCTCTTGGTGCGCTATTGCTGCCACGTCCCATGCTCCCGTGAGGCAACTGGTTCATGGCGTCCTCCTCGGCGTCCAGGTCCCTGTTGAACCACCAGAAGAGGCTGCCCGCGACGAACGCGACGGCGCCCATGACGCCAAAGTTCCAGACCAGGTACGGGTCGCGGGCGAGCCAGAGGAAGGCCTCGCCGATGACGTTGGCCACGGCGCTCATGCAGAGCGAAAAGGCCTGGACCATGGAGCGCATGTTGCGCGGGGCCTTTGTGAAAGCGTACTCGATCGAGGTGATGGAGGCGAGGATCTCGCTGATGGCGACGAGGAGGTAGATCGGGGCTTGGTAGGCGATTGAAATGGACGCTGGGGGACAGTCTCTGAGATTGGCGCTCGCACTGTTACTGCCTCCATTACTGGGGTCTTCTCTTTGCCCCTCGGAAGGATAATAGCCACACTCGTTGTGCGTGTAAATGTACCTCTGCAGGAGAGCCGCGTACACCATGGCCGCGCCGCCAAACCAGAATCCCAAGGTGATTTTCCTGATCGGGGTCAGCTTCACGCCACGTTTGCGCAGGCTCGGGTAGATGACCAGGTCGCAGATCGGGATGAGGATGATCAACGTCAGAGGATCGAGGTTCGAGACAATCTCGGGCGGAACCCCGGCGTGCCTCATCGTGTCCGCTTGGGAGGTCAGGTTGTTGTTCATCTGGTTGTAAGTGAGCCAGTACAGCGGGAACCAGAGGAGGACGGAACAGGCTTTTACGCCCCTGCGGAGTTCCGAGACCCAGGCGTCGTCGAATGTCATCCATGATGGGCGCTTGTGGGAAGGCACGCGGGATGGTTGCACGGCGGTCCAGAACGTGGGAGTCCGGCGGACATTGCGAATCGTGCGAAGAGGGTTCCACGACCAATGGGGCCGGACGGCGTAGAGGAGCGTCTTGACTGTGGGGCCCAGTACCGAGCCTTGCGGAGGAGTGAGGCGGTATCTCTTCTTATTCAGAATGAGGATGAGGGGGCAGAGGAGGAACATGAGCGTCGGCAGCAGGAAAGCGAGGTAGTACCCGACGTACAACGCCGCGTAAGACATGGAAATCTGGCCGATCAAGGCGCCAATGTTGATAAAGAGGTAGAACCAGTTGTAGATCCTCGCCGACGTCTGGGCTGGGTCGATAATTACACGCTCGCCGGTCTTCGGATCGATCGAGACACGGAGGTTCTCTGACACAATTTGCTCGGCGATCAGAGGGGAGATGTTCGGTTTGAAGCCCCCTGTCCCGAGACCGAAGACGACAAGGGCTATAATAAATGAAATGAGAGCAGTTTCGGTGCGTGCTAGGACAGGAGGCAGCGCGCTGATGGTTAGGAGGACGTGGCCGACAACGGCAATGCCGATCGACACCATGATCGTCTTATATCTGCGAAAGACCTCGTCAGAAATTGTTGACTTCCGATAAGCCCATGGCCCGGTCGGGGATTAGCATTACCTTCCAAGGTAGGTGTCCGCCAGCCACGCTCCCAGCAGCGGCGTCACGTAACACCAAAAGGAAAAGAAAGTACCTAAGCCAGTAGCCATCTGCTGGCCCTGGCCTAGTGCCCCGGGGTTGTTGTCTGTATCCCCGCCCGGATTCGGGGCTCGACCGGTCGGCGTGAGCAGTCTTCGCTGAACGAAGTTCTGGAAAAGAATTTGAGTGCCGTAGTAGGAAAATCGTTCGCACAGTTCCACGAAGGCGACCGTGTAGACCCGCCAAGGGATTTTATCGGCGACACGGGGAAGAGTCTCCAGGTCCGCCGCAGTGGGATGTAGAGCATCCTCGTCAGACGAGTCTGGAGACATGAGAGGCTTGTCTTCTGTTACGTGATCCTGTTAGAACAATGGCAACTCAATCCCGCCAGAATGTCTTGACTTGCCTGGGACATCCAGCATCTCGGAGATGCTTGTCCTCCGAAGTCCGTCATCTGAATGTAGCTCCGCAGAATCGTCGAATTGATGGGAAGAGCGCCGCAGCGGGATCGACGATCCCGTGATGTCTTCGAGTTCAACCTCGCGCATCTTTGGAGAGAAGACTGATCAGTCCCGAAGGTCGTCGATGTAGCCGCAGCAGCGCGCCTCTGCCCAAGATGGAATGCCACGCCTTGACATACGGCGGAGGCGAAGAGACACAGATTAGGCCCCGCTAGACCTGCTGGTCAGGCAGTGCTAATTCATTCTTCGGTGTCCTAGATTTATGGCAAAGATCTCGTCTGGACGTATGGCCCAGCAATCAGCGAAGGGCTTGAACGATGTGCTGAAATTGATATCTCCACGCAGGAGGTTCGCCGTGCAGATGATAACGGCCTATCGTGAGGCACTCCGCGTGACCATCATTTTCACGGCTCCTCATTGGTTTCTGCATACATTTCGCAGGTGTGCATTGACACAAGCCACGAGAATACGGTGCCGCCAACGTGGAATGACAGGATTGAAAAGAGGGATGGTGAATGTGAGACGAAGGCGTTGAATAGGGGGGCCGGGGCTGCTGCGGATCAAAAGTTCTTCCGGCATCCGGCATCAGGCTTACGAGGCTGAGATCACGACCTTCTAGAGCCTCACCGATGCACCTTTTCCCGCATCAATGTATTAGAATGGATATGGGAATGACAATAGACAGTAAGAAATGTAGGTGTGGTCTTTACATGTACCGACATATACATCTTAGCGGCGTAATTGGGCCTGTACATACATCGCTTTCCGTTGACATACGTCGTTTCTATTATCCCATCTCATCTAAAATACTTCATGATCCCGCTCCTCTTTTATGAGGTGGTGGTCCATGATATGCTGTGCCGTGCCTGAATGCATATCCTAGGCAAGCACTCCGAACAACAACTTCGTCCTTGTCCAGTACTCAGACGCAGACTTTATATGGGCTTTATCCCTGGCCATAGCTGATGTATCTCGTCCCAGTGCAATACTGAGATACAGTTCGTCAAACTCGTTCTCCATGTACCAGGCCTTGCGCTCAGGACTGAAGATATGAGATCTAACAGCTTCCTTGACCAGTTCAACCACTGGAAAAGACCATAAATCGGTGCCACCAATATCCAGCATTATCCCACAAAGTTGTCGTAGAGTTGAGAATGCACAGGGTGAAGGCATATTGTCAAGCAACATGTCCTTGTTCCATCTCTTCGTCTTCTTCCTGCCTTCTCTTGACGCAGATAATTGAAGGCTGACCTCTGTCGCCACGAGCTGATGCAGCTGCCGGACAATCTTAGGGAGCTTCTCGAATCTGGCTTGCTCGGGAAAAGTATGCTGCAAGGACATCATCGAAAATCTGATGGCCCGTAGCAATGCCACAATTTGGGAGACAGATTCTGGCTCATCTACCACCTGGGCTGCTGTCTGTGTGATTTTTGCTTCGTATTCGAGCAACGCCGTCTCTAACGCATTTTGCAGACTGTCGCGGTATAGACTTGAATCCGTTTCGCACAGATCTTTGATCAAACCAGAGGCTTCGTCTTCATTCTCCTCCTCTGGCTCTTCAACAACATCTCTCCATCTTATCCTTGAAATGTCATTTAATTGACCAAACGCACTGTTTGTGGTTGTGATCCACGTATTCAATGATTTTGAAGCCCTAGATAATGCCACATTATGGCCTTCGTGTCGCTTTCGGATGCGTGTAGTGAGCTTATTTCCCCCAGCCTCTAGATTCAATAGTGCGAGCTCTGGATCCCATAATGACTTTGTGGTTGTGCTAGCCGGATTGTCGAGGAGCAGCGTCGTGATATGAGCCAGGCGAGCACATTTATCGTGGCAAATGTCGTTCACTCTTCTGTTCAGAGCTTGCGCAATCTGATCCTTGATGTCTGGCCCCGCCGGAGTCGAAAAGTAGAAAGGAAGAAGAATAGTATACAGCTCGTGCCGCAACTGCAGTACCTCTGCTATCGAGTCCGTCGCCGGAAGATATTGGTGCAACGCATCAGAGAATGTCTTTAAGCTTTCTCGGGACCATGTCTCCAGCTTAGCCTGGGTTTCCTCGAATGTGGGTGCACTTCTCTTGAAGTAGGGAACGAATGACCGTATCTCCTGTGGAATCAATGAGATAATCTGGTCAAGGCCTAGAGACTCCAGGTCTCTGATGGACGGATCCTCCAAGATCGGTCTCTTCTGCAGATTACTGATAGAATCGACTATGGGGCGTCCTGTCAAAGACTTGAAGGTCTGCAAGGATAATATTTGGTATCGCAAGGCTTGACAAAAGGTGGACTTCTGGCGAGAGGCCGCCAATTGACGTCGGATCTTCTCAAGCCTCAGCTGGCGCAAATGACCCAAGGCATCCTCCGAAGAGCTGCTGGTGACTAGGCAGTAAGCGCAAATGGACTCGAGAAGATCAGACAACGTTGACATAGGTCTAATCAACCTAGCTTCAATTCGCAGAAGCAGTTGCCTCCGAAGTGCACCAAGTTTGTTCCGTAGTGAATCGAGGCTCCCAGTTAGTAAGTCCTGGTCACCCAGTGATTTCAGCAACAACCTCGAGACAACAATGAGCTGCGCACACAGCAAGATATGTTGATTCCGAAGGCATGAAGCCACAGACATGCAGCACCGTTGTAAAAGGCGAAACTGAGCCAGCGCAACTTTGTCTGCGGGCGGAGGTCGGGGAATGGCATTTTGCGGAGGTGGTCTACAATTGTGACTGATCGACAAGAGTTTGTCCTCTGCAGCCCTTGTCTGTCCGTCTAAGACGACAATGGCTTCGGCTGTTGCCAAAAGCTCGCGATAACTGCCACTGGTTTTCCAAGTAGAGAGTCAGTATCGCGAAGTTGGCACGTTCAGGGCGGAGGCAAGGAGAGACAGCCTACCCGACAAGAGCACGCAGCTTATCTTTATTCTGTGCGGCACTGGCTCGCAATTGCTTTTCAATCACCCGGGTTTGTGGGATGCGATGGTTCTCGAAGGCATTCTGCCAGTTGAGAATTGTCGTCGTGGGATCCATGTCGGTGGTTGGACCGGGTGCGGAATGTGGTCTTGATAGAGGCAAACAAACACACCTATCGGACAATGCCAGGGACAGAATAGGAAGGCTCAGGGACCAGGAGTCAGCAATCCCAACGGCGTCGAAAGGCTATGGCATATAATAGACAACTATGTATTGGATGTTCTTGACCAAATTTCAACAACAGTTGAGGCCACGCTTGAGAGACTGCGCTGGCTATACGAGTGCTTCGCCGGAGTTGCATCTTGCCGCAGTTTGCAGGGCGCAGCCGTCTTCGGAGTGCCGGCTACAGTGCCTCCTCATTCTGAGCATGGACAATTGTTTTCTGAATTGATAGGCTAGCCTTTCACGCAGGCTCAGCATTAATATACAGATTCTGAAGACTTGGGTCTTCCTCTAACGAGTCTAGAATAGCCTGCACCTCTTCCTCCTGCTGTGTGGATAGCGAAACCCTTGAATCCTCGTTCGGCATGTAGACCACCTCTGCCTTTTCCACTTGGATTCCCAGCTTGCTTTGGAGCTTCTGAGCAACAGCCATGACATCGGCCGGTTCTGTCTCGACAACCAATCTGTTCTCTTCCGCTGCAATGTCAAGGGCTCCCGCCTCGATCGCATCTTCCAGGGCGTCTTCAACACCGATCTTTTCCTGCTCTTCAAACGAAATGCGGCCCTTCTTCTCGAACATAAATGCCGTGGGGGTTACTGTGCCGCCGGCTTTGGTGATGATATTCCGGATACTAGTCAAAGTCCTCGCCTTGTTGTCTGTCTGGCACTCGATCATGGCAGCGACGCCGTGAGGGAGCATGGCCTCGATGGTCACATTGTCAAGAGCTTGGCCGCTCGGAGATATTCCCTGTCCTTTTGCGATGGCATGTTCGATGGCAGTCTTCGAGAGCTGGCCTTTCTTCGCCACGGCGATCGCATGAGCCAGTCTGGAGTTCATGGTGGGATCGGGCCCGCCCACTGTATTGTAGTTAGTGTCTGTACTCCATGAACTTAACCCGTTCGTCCCTTACGCTTCGAGGCCATTATAATATCCGCAGATAGGTGGGTGCGGACCCTGCTCTTCGCGACATCCGCCTTGCCCTTGTCATGTTTGATCTTTGCCCACTTGCTGTGCCCTGAAAGTCGGAGTTGACAGCTTGACCATTGCCTGCATGGCGACTGAAAGCTCTCGAGGGAGAGACGGGGCCTCCAGAGCTGGCGCAAACCCATACAAAAGACAGAATTATCTCAACAAACAACAGTGATGGTCATCAACCGCCCTGGGGAAGGTCAGCGCATTGGAAAACGTAGGCACGCAGGTTGGAAAATTTCGGTTGGCGCATAGCGCCCAAAGAGTAGCTGCGCAGTCCAGTTTTGTGATTCTCTGTACCTTCTCCTCTCGTGCTCTACTCTTTTCGCTGTCCCGTCCCAGAGTTTGCCTACGTAGTCGTTTGAATGCTCATTGTTTGTCTGAGAGCCCCAGTCACAATTGCCCTCCCCGACCGAGGCGTTTAGCGAAGAGACAATCTACGGTCTTTCGTAGACGTGGTAAAGGGCATGGTCCTCAGCCTAGCTGTCCAAATCTCTAAAGGGGTATGCTTACATGGTTCAAACGTGGTCAT
The DNA here is from genome assembly GCF_001642475.1 of Fonsecaea monophora. Lineage (NCBI taxonomy): Eukaryota > Fungi > Ascomycota > Eurotiomycetes > Chaetothyriales > Herpotrichiellaceae > Fonsecaea > Fonsecaea monophora. The sequence goes on from NW_019173943.1 coordinate 42,125, forward strand.
GACGCCAGGCAAGGACTCTAGTAGGCAGCACCACGTTTGTCCCAATATCTGTATTGTCCCGGAACTTGGGTTGTTTCATGTTTGATCTGGTCCCCCACCAATACCAACCCCCCACCGTTCTGGTGATGTTGAGTCCAGAATACGTCTGCTACTCTGACGCACATCACAGTGAAGCTGTCATAACCCGTTGGCCTGTTGTACAGATGGCACCCGAAGGTGCTACAACATAAATCTCCAATGTCTAAGACGCTCCCTGCGGATAGCTCCCACCATACTCGCATACAAGCAGTAGACCTGTTTCAAGTGAATAGGGCGGGAATACCCATGACTAGTGAGATAGTCGATGCACGTTCAGTGCCTTTGATGGTTCGCCCCTGACGTCTGGCCAGCCTTGTCTGGCGTGTATCATCCTCTATGGTTTCATTGATACTGCCGTGATTGGTCGATCGAGATCGTTACCTATACCATGTGGTTCTTCATCTAGGACCCGGAAGCTTCCACACAATACTCCGTATGTGCTGCTAATGTAACACATGTGATTTGCTAGAGAAGTCTTTTTCCACGTCAAGCACCCAGTTCTTTGGTGTTTTCCACTCTCCTTCACTTCTTGTAGACGTAGCCACTGGGAGCTGTGTAGATCGAGCCTCCGTAACCATTGTTATAGTAGGTAGTGCCGTCGGCATTGGAGTAGTAGTAGGAGCCATCTGCAATAGCAAGCATCAGTACGGCTTGGACATGGACAAAAGGGCACTTACCAGCATTGGAGTAGTGGGAGGCAAAGCCTCCAGGCTGAATGCGGGTGTCCCATCCATTCCCCTGAACCAATTCAATTAGCCGAAAAGGAGGTTGAGAAATCTCAGAAATGACCATACTACTTTGTTGACGCCAGACTTGATGATTTAGTACGGGTAGTATAAACTCCCGGAGGGGACGGAGGAGCCGGTTTCTCCGCTAGTACCGTCTTTGCCAGACATCTCGAACAGAGTTGATAATGTTTCGTGGGAAGCCGTGATAGGTCAGATGAAGTCTTCGTGCCTCCAGTGGATGGAGATTGGGGGTTGGATCGACGGAAGCGAGAGATTGGGTTGCAGGCCGTCTCGCCGTCTACCTTCTGATGATCCTACTGCTTGTTGGTAGACACTAGTGGGGGCCAGGAGAGAGTGACGCTCAACGCAGTCAAGCCGCAGCCTGCAGGCTTCAACCCCTTTTTGCTACCACTTTCTTAGTCAGCGACATTCAGGTTTCATTCAGACTCCCCTTCATCCCCCTTGAATCGCTACCTGAATTTGCACTTACCTCCTCGCCGTCGTATTTGAGGACCAGCTATCTTTTGTTCCTGTTGGCTCATTGGATACCTCTAGCTCACCCTTTAAACCCGAACGGGAACCCTTCCCACATTGAGAGCATGCAGAATTGTTCTACGCTTTAGCCGTCAATCTGCAGACGTCAATCCCTCTCCGCGCAAACTGATATCTATTTTCTAAGGAAGTGACGCTGACTCACGAGAGATCGCCTTAGGCAACACCGTTTCCGCATATTGAAAGGAGTGCGTGCCTGCGAAGGCAGCACGGATATGGACGCAGGATATACATCAATGTCCCGTCCTTAAGCATGCTACATATCAGCCGAAGATCACTTTGACTCGACTTTCGAGGTTCGCAATTACACAGAAGAAGACTTAAGAGTATGGCAGGATCTCTACAATACGAAGGATGCGGGTTTCAAGGGCTGGAGGCGCCGGAGCAGCGTGGACAAGTATTTTGCAGTGCCCTACCTCTCGCCGCTTACCAATTGACTTAGTCGGGCCCAAATCGGCGGCAGGAGCCCTGTTACTGTGAGAACTACAAGCTATTATTTCCGACTATGGTAAAATCTGGTTCTGAATCTGGTATTCTCTGGTTGAATGCCCTCCAGTCCGAAGGCAGATGCTAAGCCCAGTATAAACCCGGCAGGTTTCTCTCACCTGTGAAGAACTCGGAGCGTGATCATGAATCCGCCTCGACGGCTGATTCGTGAGGCTAATGGTGTTGCCTGACAATGCGCCAGAATATGTTTCATGTTCACAGGTTTTGAGTTACAACACATCTGAAATGCCTGGTCTCGATCCTCAAAGCGGCTGCGGAACTTAAAAATGCCATTTTGGCCCGAGAAATGGTGTTAGAATCGAAGCTGCTGCATCGCAGGCTCGAAAGACTGTTGTTCCACAACAGTCTGTGGGCTCAATGGTGAGAGCTGAGCCACAACCAGGGCTTCATGATTCGATCATGCCCCTAGCCTCTATAAACCTCAAGAACACACACGACAGCTCGATGCTAGGGCGCGGAAGTGTCAGCTCTTTCAACAACCTGCTCCAATTTCCCGCCTCAAGCTGTGAACGCATTGGCCTTCCTATGACCGACCAATGGACAACGCTGAGCAGTCGTGCTAGAAAGTGGCCTTGCGATCTGATGATCGAGATGGGAATTCACAACTTTGAGAACATAAGTTTTGGGGGGTTTCACCAGGTAGGTGCTCGTGGCGGGTGGTGTGATGGCTATGCTACCATTCAGGCGAATGTTGCAACTTTTGAAGCCCCTCTCATGGTTGCCTCGAAGAAGGCGTCAAGACTGCAACAAAACTCGAAACTTTGGATCCGCTTCTAAGTTCTGCATCCTACGCGCTTGGGGCCCTGTGATGCAAGTGATTGGGCTTTGAACTCCCGTGCTATCGAGCTCATGCATGCCCGCTCCAGTTTGACAAGCAGGGCAATATGGTTGCTGGAAATTCTCCGCTCCGAGATTTCCTGCCCTTGGGGACTGACTAGGGAATCTGGCTGTTCGAGTGGAACCCTAGTTCCAGTCATTCCTACATAGGCCGTCATGAAAAGACCAATGGGCTTCCCAAACTTTGGGCTGAGTCCTGTACACTAGGTTCTCTCGCCTCTCATTCGTTCCATTTCAGCACTTTTTGCCGTCTCAGAACCTGCAAACCTGCGCCACGCCCCTCCCATCAATTCTGTGAGCTGCGAGAGCTTCGTTTCAGCGAATAACTCGTGCGCAGCTTCGAGATGAAGTCTGTCTATCCATATCTTCACCTACGACGGGGCGATCACACAGCCTTCAATTGGGCAAGTCCTTGGAAACCCAGCAAAGTAAATGCCTGAATGTTGAAGGGACGGTGGTGATAAGGAGAAGTCTACCGCTGCAACCAGGCTTCTTCATCGTTCTCATCATTCTTGCTACGAAGATAACAGCCACGACTATTCCATCAGATTAATACAGGTCAATATGTGGTAAGTGACCAAAGTATGAAGCCTGCACATCACTGAAATGAGAGTCTAGCTTTGAAATGTTCAAGCGTGCGCCGTCCCTGCCAAAAGCTCAGCAGCAAATGGGATTCACAGCATCACTGTGGTCACTAGAAAAAGATACCGGCCAACTTGAGCATGCTCCACGAACCTTCTCATACGCAACTTGCCACGGAACTCCTCTCATATATTCGACGCTGGCCGACGCTGTCGTATACGTCTGGTACTGCTGCGAGTGTGGTCATGGGCCTATGACTGTCAAGATCAATTCGGATTGCGCCAATTGTCAGAAGCGGCGCTGTGCCAGGTGCCGCATTGAAACCACGACCGCATGAGATCCCAAGAGGTTGAGCGTTCGAGCAAGAGGGACAATGGTCTCGGTACCAAATCACTTGTCAGAGCCAAGATATGCGGAAGAGTCGTGGTACGGAAAATTGTCTGCTTTATGAATGCTTTGGTTTATGCAGGAAGGACCACAAGAGGTCAAGCTTCTCGGCGGCTGGCTAGATGCTTCAGGTTCTAGTGTCTCGCACATCTCTACTGTAGATGCGTGCCTGCGTTAGCAAATGCAGCAGTGCGAGAATTCCGGACACCCGATGTTCCCCTGTTCTCCAATCTCTGGTTATAAATCGGGAGACTTTCGGAGACTTCTCTTGAAGAAGCTGTGCCCCGTGACCTCAGTTGTATGCCTTACAGAGCAGAGTTGACGTACTCTGCGAAATGGTGTATCTAGATCCAACGATAGACATCAAGGTTACTAGGGCTGACTTGGGACTACTGCGCCCCTGCTAAGCCCATTTGCCCCAAAGGCGAACAGTGCGAACAGTGCGAACCGTAGAAAGTCACGAGTCAACCACTTGATGTGTTTTGTGCAAGGCTGAGCCCCTTTGGCGTTTTCAGGTTGAAAAGTGGGGTTTGGTGAAAGAACGTTGAATGGAAGGAGCACAACGGCCCTTTCACAGCGGTGTAAAGTCTAATTAGGGACAACACACCGCTCAAGCGCCTCGCACACAGGTGTATTGGCCGCATAATTGATGCTTCGAGGAGGGAAAGGTGGCGGGGAGCCCGATGAGACACATCGAGCAAATTCTCTGACCGCATCTGTGATTGGCCAGCCTTGCCAGCCGAGCCTTACGCCAAGACGCTAGTGATCAGCGCTGCCTGCGTCACAGCAGGCTGCCAGGCAGGACTTTCAAGCCTTTCCCAACGTCAACTCAGTTCTAGACATCCCGCAATAACCGGGTGTTTTTGTGTACCACGCCGAACTGGCCGTGATCGATCTGAGCCAAATCACTGTGCAGTCCCAGATGGTCACGCATGAGTCAGTAGACTCGTTGACTGGGTGCCGGCCAAATCCCGACATACTGCCAGGACCACCCCATCCACTGCCGTAGCGATCCACCTACCCTCTTCTCTGACTCGATATGGTGAATTTGTCTGAAGGACTCAGATTTACTCACGCCCGTGTCTCCGACGTGGCACTCAGATGCAAAACTGCGTCAATTCGGATTCAGCTACCGACAACATGGATCGATCTAGGAGCAAGATGAAAGTTGGGATCTTGTGTGACTCCACATGGGGCGGATATCAACACGAATGATTCTACTATACTTCTAGCAGATCAATTTCAGCCGCTTCGGAGCTGACAACGGTTGAACCAGGCTGCCCCAGTAGTTGAGGCCTAGCCTTTGGTCTTCCCCCCTGACATGTGAGGTTTTTCTCCCTTTCAGGGAGTTTCGCCTTGTGGTGGGCTGGATAGGCAGCCAATCGTAGCGTCGTATTGGGCGAATTTCCACTGCCTGGGAAAAAACAACTATTGCTCGCTGGCTGGTCACGAAGCCTGTCTGATGTTCTAGCTCCTCCTGTTTGAGGGCTTCTAGGCGGCCAATATGTCACAGCCTCTTCTGGAGAGAAGACGAAAAACACGCAATTGTCATGGCGTCGATATTTCTGCCGGATGATGAGATTTTTTGGCTCGATGCTCAACACAACTGGTCAAACCCTCAGCCAGAGCCTACCTGGGTCCACTTCATCGAGCAAATGGCGATGGGACTACGAGTATGCCTATCTCCTTATGCAAATTTCCCTGCCGTCCTTTTGTACTCTTCTGGGCGCCTTCGAGCCGTCGCACCAATCTTTTCGTATCTCTGGCAGTCTGCCATGATCATTCGAATCCCACAGCTCTGACTCCTTCCGCGGATCTTCGTCAATGCCCGGCATCATTACTCCTCTACGAATGCACCATTACTCACAAAGTTTGACGTCTTTCGCAAAGACGAGAGTTTGCCTGGTTGTGGCTGTGATTGGGCACCTTCATTGAAACTTGAAGTATTTGGCAATAGGGGCTTGCTTTCTGCAAGATGGACCCTTGAAGCAGAGCCCAGCTATAAATGGAGGAAGCTTCCTTCACGTTATCAGCCCTTCTGTCAACCAGAGAATCTCGGATTTTCCCTCTTCACTTCTTGTTTGTATTATCAGTCCACAGCTTTACCTCAAAATGAGCGGCAACGGGAATAACGCCAACAACCCCGAGTACGTCACTTCCAACGCCTGGCAGTGTTGCCAGTGTGGCGTGAAAAACCCAAGCGCCCACCACACCGTCGCGTGTCCGCAATGTGGCGAAAGGAAATGCCCACGATGCAAGAACACAGTCATCAAGCAAAGAGTTCAGTCAAGAAGACAAGATAAAGTGGTCCCTCGGTCACGAAACTAGCACGCCGGGTTCGCTTTTCCAATCCCTCTGATCGGTACTATCTCTCATGCGTAGAGCGCTCTGGACCTCACTGATATGAATCAGGCTCCCTCCAGCAAAGCTCAAGCAACTTTCCGATCAATCAGCTTGCAATGCCCTTGAACCCCGCTGCGGTTCCTGGCTGCTCTTTTGAGCGTATCATGGACTTCGTCTTGGCACAAACTACAGTGACGAAAATGGTGGACCTTGTTAGGATCGTCGTGATTTGAGTACAACCGGTCGGCAGGGCATTGGAGCTTGGGTGTCAGGAACAGGATCAATTATTACATCTTCCAGAGACACAGCGTCACACGTTTCCTTTCATACAGTCCTTTCTTCAACCATTCCCTGGTCACTCCGCTCGAAAAGCCCACCGCTTGCTAGTTTGTACTTGGCCGGAAGCACAATGCCTAAAGTTTGGGCGTGTCATTGGCATCTGTCAGTTGTGGATTAGCCCTCTCCGCAACCGACACATTCAACCAACCCGAAGAGCAACCCGCCAGCCTTTCCAAGAGTTGGGACTTTTGAAAAACATAGTTACGGTATCCAGCGATACTGTCGTTCTACGTGGCCTGAGCTGAGGATCTTTTCCGATTGGAGCGTTGGAAACTCGACGGCTTGCATCATCCTGCATTATTTTCCAACCTGATCCGGACTTTCATCTCACCAAGTTACTGTCCACCCATCCCTCCCTGATCTCGTCTCCGCGTCCGCTTACTGGAATCCGCCTTTCAGCCGAATCGCGTCCGATAAGTCCGCTTCCTTTCTCGGCTGGAGAAGTCACGTTCTCCGAAATTTTATTTACTATAGTTGAAGCCTCAGCAGGAATCCCCTTGGCGAGGACGGAGGTGTATACGGTGCAGCCAATCTTGTCGTATGTAACATTTCTGCCTCGGGGTTAGTCAATATGCTAAATGCCTCTACTGCTGCTGCTGCTTCTCCATCGGCCTCGACACGTCCATAGGCACAAACTTCTAAAAGCCACCCACCCACATGATGTCGATCCTGTTTGCTACCATGCTCTAGCACACGAACTGACCAAAAACGTGTTCCACGTGTGACAGCTAACGGTTTAACCTTGACCTTCTGAGTCCGTTGGCGATTTGTACCCACCCTGCTTTACGAATGGCAGCGATCAGCACTGTATCGACACTTGAGCCTACCGTTCTCATGGCTCTAGGCAAGGACTAAGGATGGAGAGGCTGCACCACGGCCGATATGGAGACTCGGTGACGATTGCCCATTCCAAGCGACATCGAAGCTGCCCGGCGCCTGGTCTCGCCATCAGAGAGAGGAGCCAAAGATCCTCGCTGGGGGACGGCCGTGAAGTGGAGGTACGTTGTAGTCTCGACTACAGCTACATCACTGACTTAATGCCATTTGCCCCCCCCCCCACCTAAGTCGTCACGAACTCCTAGCCTCAGGCAACTTACCGTGTCTTTCAACCTGGTGAACCGTTTTCAAAATGCCACGACGGGCAATGAAGAAAAGGCAAAAAGGCGACGAGGCACTTTGGGGATTTGGTCTCTCCAGTTCACCCGGGTGCGACGGACACAAGAGCCAACAGGTAATACAACGCCAGTGGCCAGTCATTCTCCAATGAGATAGACAGACAGGGGTTGCCAGCTATCCCCCTCGATGCCATTTTCCTTCTAGCAAGAGGGTATAAGAAGCCCAGGTGGCCGGCCCATGAAGTAGGGGAGTCTATCACTCTGTGCTCTACCATCACATAAGACACCTTTCTTCTACCAGCTGCAGAGTCTCTCAATTTCCTCGGACTGACCACCTATCTGTTGAACAATCGAAGACCTTCTACCATGCCTCCTACACAAAGCAAAACCAAAGAAGCAAGTCATTGGTACTGCTGCAAATGCAGCAAACCAGATGAATTCCTCAAGAACCCCCACATATGGAAGCTACACGCGAAATGCTCAGTGTGCCCCCATACCCGATGTGACAATTGCGAAGCCGTCTATATCAGGCGTGGAGAGGAAAGAACGCGGGGATGACCACAGATGCCTTCACCATCCATGGACAGCCATGGTACGTTACGAGCTTGGTTGCTTTCTACCACTCTAGACTAACTTTGACAGCCATCAATGAACGGGCCACGCTGCATCTACACTACCCGCAATGCTCTGCAACCCACAGTGGCATCCCACGCTCCCAGTCCATTCACAAGACACATCATCCTGGGAATACAGAACAATGGGTCAGCCATCCAATGCTGCGCTGGGAGTGGCATGTCTTTTCGCCTCTACCTATGTTTTCTCTCTCTCAACATCAACACCCCAGAATGCTAGCATCAAAGGCGCAGTCAGCAAGAGCAAGTTTGTGTGTGTCGATTGTTTCACCGGCGTCGTGATATGTACGACAGAAAACTTGGCTCAAAGTCTTATTTCTAGTGGCACCGAGAATAGTCTTCGATCATGTGTGTGTGTTAGTGTTGGAGTCATTTTCATCAATGAGATTTGCTGGGTCAAACTGACACTGTTTGCGTTCAATAAGCCCTCGCTAAAGAAAAGTTGTCCTCCTACACTCTCGCTGTGACCACGAGAACTCGTCTAATTACACCTGGCGACTTGAGAGTTTTGCTGTGAATCTGGTTGCCTTGAGTTCATGTTGTTCTTACATGACAGGACGCCACCAAGTGGCCAGGAAGTCACGTACTGCAGGAAGAGGGAAGACCGAAGAGGGTCGCTGGGTCTGCGCCAGAATCCAGACTCATTCTCCACCACCAAACAATTTCATTCAAGCCCCCTCGACGTTTTGTCTGCTCCTAGTGCTCATACTCGTAGCACAGGATGGGACGACATCTTCTGGTCTAGCTGTTCATCCCTGTGAGTAATCTCCCCCCCAAAGACACAGAGACCTCGACGCTTGTGCTATACTGATTGTCATTGGCAAAGAGGGTTGCTTCACTAGGCAGCCGATCGACGCTCTTCCATGCAGAGTATTAACGGAGTCTGACCGCCCTTATGCAACTACCGCGTTTTACCGACCCTGTTGTCAAATTCCTTGTCCCCTATTGCTCACAGTTACGTCTCTTCTGCCCTCTCACTGGACACTTGCGGGAAGCAAGCGCAGTTCCCGAAGAGTTGCTGGTCATGACAGGGCCTTACCGCCAGCAGACTCCTGAAGATTGCCAATCAAGAAGTGCAGAAGAAAACCAGGGCCTTTGCAGATTCAGAGGGATGGCGCTAGGAAACCAAAAGCCCCTCTGGAGCGACGAGAGTTGGCCCTAACAGACCGAGACTATTCGCAGCGCAGCCTTGCATGAAGGTCTTCCTGACCTATGTTTAATAAAGTGACGAATCCAAAGTTAAACAGAAAGGTATGGCACAGGTCAAAGTCCATGCAGAGCAATTTGCAGAGCAAGCGAACAAGTCTGCAGCTAAAAACATGGTGAACCTGCAGCTGACTTGGCCTAGGGCGCACCCACCATCAGGTCAATGGCGTAGAAAGAAGTTGCAGACACAGCCAATCAATCAGACAAGACAGCTTTACTTGAGTTGAATTTCGGATGGTCTCATGCATCTCCCAACATCCATGGACATCTTGGTCTTTGAAGCGCAGCACTGCCATTGCCGGCTGGGTCATTTATGGGACCTTGGCCAGTACGAGGATTGTTATTCAAGATACCCACGAGAGTCGAGACCATTCTCTCGGGGCACCCCTCAAGAAATCACACTAGCACGCTGGAGAATCCGAATGATCGAGACCCCCCCAAAGAGTGACCAGGAGCAGAAGAGCCGCCTGCGTCCTGGAAAACACCATGTGTCGCTATGTCTACACACTAGTAGCGGTCTGCTTGTCGCTAGACCAAGTCTTTTGCCTATCTTCGCTTACCCACCAAAGTGTCCAAAGGACTTTGAAGCTAGTTTAGAAAGTGGCTATTAGAGTTGCCAGACTGGTTACGCGGGGTTAAACTTGACGCGTCACAGGCCTCACATGTCCTGTCATTGTGCAATGCTCTCTGGGGATGTTCGCGGTTGCCGATGCAGACCGGTGAAGACAATTGAGTCTAGTTGCTGTTTAGCAGCCAACGCTACCTGCTTTTCTTATGCATGTCTTTTCCTAGCTCTAACCGGTCAAGCACGGATTGGAGGAAAAAATGACAGAGCCGCATCGCTTGCGGAAAGTACTCGGTACAGACGACACACTTTACGTGGAGCGAAAGTCTTCTACAAACTTTGGCAAGGAAAAGGGAAGAGGTAGACGCGGTCGGCCTGAAGGGATTCACAAAAATGAAGGCTCGCCAAAGGTCCATCTGTGATGAGGTTGGAACGGCCAAGACGTCACCAGGGTTGCAACTTGCAAACAACCACTTGCCCTGCCCATGAAAAGCCCCAGATCGTCAAGAGTTGACAGGCGATAGTTCTGAGAGTTCCGAGTTCTGCCTGCGGGACTTTCTCCAGTGAATCAGAAGCCCGCGATGGCAACGAGAGGACCCGGGCACCAGCGCACAACCACTCAGCCCCTCTGTCCATGTCGCTTCGGAATGGGACACCATCCCCTCTGCCCGCTTTGGTATTTTCTCGCTTGTCGACTCCTGCCCTCAGCAGTATCTCAGAACTAGGGAAACTCCTCCCGGTTGTTTTCCAAATTCTCAGCCATCGGAAATTGGAAGCGGACAGCGGAGCGTTGTTCCCTTTGCACTTTCCCGTAATCATCATTTATCCCCTTTTTTTGATTTTTTGTTTCTTCGCACTGTCTTGGGATGGAGAGGCTTTTCTTCCCCTTTTGTCTTACGACCTGACGAATGAGGAGCCAGGTCTGGGATAAGGCATTTCCGTTTTCATGTCTACTTTCACAGTTGCCTGTGCTGCTTTTTTCTCTCTTGTCCGTCGTCTCCGCTTGGCTGCGTGGCTATTTTATTTGACTCTTTTGTGTTTGGACCTTGCACGATTCGCCGCAGTCTGCCATTGTACCTGCTGGGCCGATCTGGGTGCCTGGTTCACCCCTTGCCTTTGGCACCCTCTGTTGGTCCTTTTCGCAGCTGACCGCAGCCAGAAGTACAACGGAGGAGACGCTCAGAATGAGTACGAAGTCGGGCAAGATAGTCGATGTGGGGAGGGCGAAGGACAAGAATCAAGGGACAAGATGATAGAAGGACCCCAGTACAGGCCATCACTGCGCCAGCCAGCCAGGGTCCATAACAGCGTCGGCACACCGAATTTCCAAAATCCCATTTCCCTTCCCCTCCTTCTCCTTCTTTTTCTCCCGGAATCAGGACAGAACAAGATCGGACCATTCAGGTGTCAGAGACCCTAAAAAGGCAACCGTTGGCAGGTAGGCGAACATAGGCAAGCAGAGTGGAGTAAAGAAGACCAAAGCATAGATGCCTAAGGCAAACTGTCAAATTCACCCCATTTTCACCTCACTTCACTTCACCGTCTTTTTGCAATTTTTGAGTGGGATTTCCCTCTGTCTGCCCACCTGGCGATCGTCTCTCTCTTGTGTCCGCTCAGCGCTCGCTGTGACAGGACGCCCTGACTACCAGACACCGGACAGAGAGAGAGAGAATCCAGAGGGCGCCGGGCTGAACTGGTCTAGGTTGATTCACTGCCCCTTTCCCTCTTTTTTTTTTTTTTTTTTTGCGTAGTTTGCCTTGAGCAGTGCTGTGCCATGCCATGCTGCGTGCTTCGCCTTTCTGTATCCCCATGTCTTCTAAGCCATCATCAGCATTTCTTCCCCACCGTATGTGTCTCCTGTGTGCCTCGTGTGCCTCGCGCCCTTTTTTTGGGTGGTGGTCGGTGGTCGGTGGTCGTGGCTGTGGCGAGGTGAGAGGGGTTGTAAGGTCCAGAGAGACACACAGAGAGGGCCGAGAGCGACAGGTAGACGGGTAGACGGGTAGACAGACAGAGAGACAGACAGTCAGAAAGAGAGAGAGCGTGAGGAAGTATGGTGTGGTGTAGTGTAAGTATGGTGTAGTATGGTGTGGTATGGTGTGGTGTAGTGTGGTGTAGTGTGGTATGGTGTAATATAGTGTGGTCCTGTGTATTATGGTGTATTACGGTGTGGTATGGTGTATTATGTTGTGGTATGGTGTGGTATGGTGTATTATGGTGTGGTGTGGTGTGGTGTGTGGTATATGATTATTTGGTCCATGGATGGACATGGGATTGGGCATGAGCTGAGCGAGCGCAAGACGACCATGTTAAATTTGAGGTAGGTTATACTTTGACTTCTTACCTACCGTAGTACCTGGTACCTAGTACCTAGGAGGTACCTAGTAGGTACTCGTCGTATACACACTGCACAGCACCGCAAACCGCACGCCGTGAAGGGGGAGACAAGCTGGTCCACAAAATTTCACTTTCCAGCATGATGAGGATGAGGATGAGAATGAGCAGTATGGCGCCTCCGCGGAGTCCGTCCAGGAGTCCACATGTTCTTTGCGTCGACTCCTTCGATTCCACTGCTCTCGAGCCCGAGGCCGGCTCTCATGGGTGTCTTGCCTCCCAGCTTCTCCATCAGACGTCTCGCCGCCGGGGTAATGTTGCCGTCGCCGCCGCCGCCTGTCACCGTGGAGGGCGTTTTCCCGCCGACCCCAAACAGAGAGTTGGCCGGTCCCGGTGTTTTCATCGTCTCACGCTCCCGCTCCCGCTTCCTCCTCGCCTGCTTCTCCAATATGCGCAGATGCAGATCCTCTCTCTTCCGGATCTCGCTGATCTTGAACGGGTTGGGCGTGCCGTCGCCGACCTGGCCGGCCAAGAGGTCGCGATAACTGGGGGCCGAAGAGTCGGTCCCCTGACCAAGGTTTTCGGGCTCGTCTTCCTCCACGAACGCGTAGCCGTTGACACGCGGAGTTTCGCTTCCAGGGAAGTCGGTAGTCGTCGCAGAATCCCCGTCCCCTCGCTGCATCCCGCGGGTGGTCCGCCGCGCAATGATTTCCGTGTTGAGGGACGGGGAAGGAGGCACGGGCCCGGGTTCGTCGACGTACTGCATCGGCGGGAATCGTGTATTTGCGTGGACGACGTGTTTTGGCCCGGCCTTGGAGATTTGCTCCTTGACCTCCTGCACCGTCTGTAGCCCGTCCTCGTCCACGGAGGTCGCATTGAACATCAGAGTGTTGTCGGGCCGCTTGATTTTCCAAGAGTCCGGTTTCGCGACGCGGGCATCTGTCGCCCCCGTAGTCATAGGCACCAGAGATTTTCCCGCCGCTTCATCCTCTTCGCGCTCCTTGAGGAGTTGGGCTTCGCGGGCACGGTACGCGATTTGTCGGCCAGAGAGGAGTCGTTGATCTTGGGTCCAGAGGTGGGCGTGCTTTTCGCGGCGCTTTTGATTTTGTTTGTCGAGCAGAGTGTTGAATGATTCATTGTCCTCGGACGTGTATTTCGCCTGGAAAGAACCCAGCGAGTATTTCGATGTGTCCAGTTGTTGCGTTCGTGACTCCTCTCCTACCTCTTCAACCTCTGTCCCGGCGACCGTGACGGGGGTCTCACTCCCGGTGTACCCAACCGGCGTATCTTGCGCCACTCGGGGCGTTGCTAAAGGGGTCCTGTCAAACCGAGTGTTCCGCGCTGACCTTCTCTTGCTGCCCGTTGCCGGCGCTGCTGCCTGTCTCAATTTCTGCGCCGCCTCCACAATCCAAGCTTCATTTCCAGAGTCCAGCGCGGCCAGGTACTCGTGTTGAGCCTGGCTTTCGAGCAGACCGGGGAAGTAGTCGCGGGCGATGATGTCGGATAGCGCCTGGGTGTATTCATCCTCGTCCAGAACTTTTGGTGGTCTTTTTATCCGCTTGAGGGGGGGCGGGGGCATAAGGGCGACATCGTCCGCAGCTGACCGTCTAATGAGGGCCTGACTGGCTTGTGAAGTTGCCATGAAGTCGTTATCTCACGACACATCCGAAGAAGCCACCTTGATGTGCGGCGACAGATTTATGAACAGTGCCTTGTAGAAGGTGCGCTGGCAACAGCAAATGACTCGAACCATGTGACGTTATTATTGGTGGCAACCAAGTCATTGTCGCACAGCCTTGCCAAGCCGAGCAGTGACTGGTGTTTTGCACGAGGCTACGTGCTAAGCAGATCTCTCCCTTGATCAGAGCGAACTCAACGACTCATCTGGTAAAGTGATTCAATCGCAGCTACAAAAATTCCCGGTCCAAATGCTACATGGTCTTATGCCCCAGCTACTGACTTCATTAGCGGAATAGAAGGTGCTATGATGTTATACATTGTAGAAACCCAATCATCCCACCACGGCGGCATAGGGTAGTCTCCAAAAGTCAAGAGGTACATACAAGAGAAGCAGTGGTGGAGAAAGCACACTTTTACTAGAAGTCCCTTCACAAACGTCATGCCGAATCAGTGGAAATATCGAGATACATGAACTTGGAAGACTCTGAGAACTTGGAAGATTCTGATGCCTACTCGTCATCATCTTCAAGACCGGCTTCAGTAGACACTCCCGCCGAGTCCGCATGACCATTGGTGCCGGCATTGAAAGCATCCTCATCCTCGTCCTCGTCGTCGTCATCGTCGGCAATAGTGCGTAGTTGCTTGCGTTGTCTAGGCGGCGGTTTCGGTTGAGACTGATCATCCCCTTCTGGCTCGTCGCGTAACCCTTGCATCTCTTCATCCAGATCAGCAACTTCAGATGCAGGTGTATCGGCGGTGGCTTCTTCTGGGGTCGCAACAGCGCTTGCTTCGTCTTCCAGTTCAGAGTCCGAGTCCACCACAACAGCCGCAGACTTGAATTTGTCGCTCTTTCGCCGTGGAGTCTCTCTTGCCGCGCTCTTCCTCTCCAACCTTCGCTTCTTCTTCTTTGGCATTTCCGCTGGAGCTTCATTGTCTGATCCACTCATTGGAGTGCGCGATACGCTTCGTTCACTCTTCCCATCTTCGTCATCTTCAATAAATCCATCTTCATCGTCTCGCTTCTTCCGCTTACCCCCAGACTTAGGTTTCTTCTTCCGCCTCACGCGCTCTCCGGTTTCTTCGTCGTCCGTATACTCGGCGGCTTCTCTTGCTGCCGCCTCAGCCCGAATCTGTTCGGCAATTCTCTCCGTCTCCTCGACAATCTTTCGCCGTTCTTCTGCAATTCTCTGTGCGCGTTCCTCTTCCTCCTGTCGGCGTCTTCTCGCCGCTTCCTCGCGTTTACGCAGCTCCTCCTGCCGCCTCTCCTTGGCTTCTTTGAGCTTGGTGGCATTCTCGGTCTCGTAAGCGGCCTGCCTCACACGTTGGCGCTCCAGTTGGTTTCTCATGGTATTTTTACCCATGGCAGCACGTTGTTCAAGTGCTGTCCTGGGATATGGCGGTTGTTTATGCCGAGCAACTTGTTCAAAGGTTTCGATGGCTTGCTCGAGGCCGGTGATGGCAGCATCCACATCTTCAAGTGTTCGGTCTGTCTCCTTGGCCTGGTTCACATGCTGTGCAATTTGGAACTGAATGAAAGCCACATTAAACTGTAGATGGGGAGAATCTGGTTGAGTGGCCAAGGCGCGCTTCATGTAGTCGAGAGCAGTGTTCAAGGCAGGGATGGATCTATCAGCCTTGCCTTTCAACAACCATGCCCTCGACAAACACGCCAACAACTGGGCGTTTTCACCCTTACCATCCTTTCTCAGGGCGATCTCATAGTTGTCGATGGCGCGTTGATACTGCCGAAGTTCCGTCATCACATGTCCTAGATTCGTGTTCACTGAGGAGTCCCGTAGCGTGTCCTTGACCTTTGTGAATATCTGTAGAGCATCGGAATATGCCTTCTTGTCATCGCACAGAGCGATCGCAACTCCCTGTGCGGCATAAGCGTTCTTGGGGTCCAGTTGCAGCGCTTTGTCAAAGAACTCGTACGCTTTGGCGTACATCTTGCTGCGCTTTTCCTTTTCTTGGTCCGTATTTCGGGGCATATCTCTTGCGATTGTGAGGTGAATGTTGCCCATTCCAACGAGAGAGTAAAGATCGTGCTTGTCGTAGCCTTGCAGGGTGTGCTTATAATGGCGATTCTCGGTATCTTCTGCAATATTGGCAGTCTTCTTCTTGGCACTATGGTGGTACCAGCCCATCAAGGCCCTGACCTCAGTGTTGCCGTAGTCGTTTTGGTACACTGCGTGGATCTTTCGTGGCCCTTCATCTCGCGGTGATGTTTCCAGGGCTATAAATGCCAAGCGCGCGGAAGCATCTGTATAGTCGGCATGTCGAGCAAGGAGACCTTCATAAACCTTCTGAGCCTCCTCTATAAGACCCAATGCCTCCAGGGTCCTGGCCAGGTTGTATGAAATCGTAGTCACCAAAGCATCGGTGTCGCTGTTGTCGACATCCTCAGCATTGATCTTTTCTTCTTCCACTGCCTTCTTTTCAGCCTCCTGCTTTTCTGTGAGTCTTACGCATGCATTGAGCGCAATCTGGAATGTCTCTCGAGCCATGGAGTATGACTCTTGCCCATATAGAAAGCATGCCATATTGTTCAAAAGTTGCGGAGGGAGGTTCTCGCGCAACTGAGCAATGTATGTTGCTTCTTCCTCAGCTGGGTCTGGTTTGTCCTCGTCCGGAATCTTCTCCAGCTGCATTTGTTCAACTGTCTGAAGACACTTTAGGCTTTCAATCGGATTTTCGAGCTCGTACAGACGCGCGAGGTAGAGCAGAACCGACTCGTCGGGCTTGTTCCGAATCTTTTCGTCCTTCCAAGTCTTGCGAACATTCTCGAGCAGTTGTATGGCCTTTCGCGCTGTTGCTTGTTTGTCATCTTTGCTCGCCGTGCTCTGGGTCGAGAATGCCTCTTCAGCATATAGACAACCTAGCAGCGTCATGGCTTCCACATGTCTGTTGATTTGAGAGAGGTTTTCAAGTCGAAACTTGGCGCCTTGAATGTCCTGGGTCTGGACCATGATTTGGATAAGACCAAATTTCGCAGGGAAGTAGCCTCGATCCAATCCGCCTCGTGCCTGATCCGATCTGTTATAGTAGTCGTTCGCTTTTGGCAGATCGCCTTTGTTATGCTCCTTTCGCGCCAACAAATACCAACCGTCACTAGCGATCGCGTTGATGTCGGTCTGTTCGATGGCCTTTCGCGCTAAAGGTTCCACGGTCTCGTAGCGGCCAGTCAGGAGGAAATAGCTAGCAAATGTTGCACAGCTGAGCGGGAAGCTCTTGTCGATAGTATAGGCTTTCTTTGTATGGTCGATCATCGCCTTTTTGTAAAGAGCGTTGAACTGGGGGTCGGACGCAGGGTACTTGGCACTTTCGTGGAGATAATACACCCCCAGCAGAGCATGTGCAATTTTTGAATCGGGATTCAGTGCCAGCGATCGTTCCCAAGCCAACTTCGCCCTGTCCTGGTATCCTAACTGCCACAGACAGCAGCCAATGCCTATCCGAGGATCAGGGTCCGTGAGACCGGGCATTTTAGCGAGCACATCTTGGTATACCTGCAATGCTGAACCGTACTGCTTCTGCAAATAGAGTGTCCTAGCTCTTCCAATCGCTGCCATCATATTGCGACCCTCTGAGGCTCTCAGTGCGTCATCGAAACATTTTAGTGCCTGTTTAAGAGATTCGGCTCTTTCAGCATCTGACCCAGCCTTGGTTGAGGCTTGCAAAGAGGCTCGAAGGAGGAAGAGAACGCCTCTGGTGAGATACAGTGGAGGGAAGGCAGGGTTGATCCGAAGGGCATCGTTGATCGCGGCGGTGGCTTCTCGGAGATAATGGTCTTTGGTTTTCACGTCGCTCGAGGTTGGATTTTCTGGCAATACACGGGGGGCTTGTCTGCTCTTGAGAAGATTCAACCAGGCCACACATGCCAGGAGGCTCAGACGTTCCTTGGGCCCGCTTCTTGACAGAGAACCCATGCCCTTGACCAAGATTTCAATTGCGTGGTCGAATTGCGCCTGTTTGGCGTATGCCAAAGCAATTGTGATCCATAGATTTTTAGCAGCTTTCTCATTCTCCAAGAGTTGACAGAGCTCCGTAGGGTCGTCGAGGTGATCTTCGAGATTGACTTCGACCGCTTCATCGGCGTCCAGCCCGCCGGACACGGGAATATCGATCGCAGAGGGGATGTCGGCAAACCGTGACGCAGGTGTGATTCCTACCACGCCCCCATTGAGGGCGCTGGCAGTGCTGCCGTTTCGCACAGCTGCCGATGCCATGTTGACTCTCGCGGAAGATCAGGTGAAGGAGAGGTGGGAGATTCACAGGGTACAAGCCGATCAGCGCATGGTGAGAAAATCACGAATCGACAGCGGATAAATAAGTGACAGGAGGCGACAAATACGAGGTGATGTGCACTTTAGGCACGCCTGACTTCGTGAAGTGAAAGCGTACTGGAGTAGCGTGTGGTCGAATGTTTGCTGGCGTATTATTGTCGGTCTCGTTCACGAACTGCGGTGCGAGTTGCATTTGAAAGTTCTCGGTTGCTCCTGCCGTCACGCTAAGGATTTCCATCTGTGCACGAGCAGCCTCGCGCCTCAATTGCCACAGCCTTACGCCCTCCACACCATAGCCATTCAACCATCAAACAGTAATTATGACTTGTTTCTTATGTTCTTGTATCATTATAATGTATCAATATCTCAGCCGACTGACATCAAATACGAGCCGGCTTTCCTCCAGATTAATCGTCACACGGCCTTTCTCGTCTATTTGCACATATTCATCTGTGGTTGGGATCACCTTGCTACAGTGTTCCACCTCTTGTCGACTGATACCACCAGGATCGCGGGGAATCCATAGAGTCGGTGGCTTCGCGAAAAATGAAGGTGGGTAGTAGATATCGCACTCGATATCTTCCGGGTACACCGGATCTGGCAAGTCAGACGGAACCATTCGACGAAGAATAGTATAGTCCGAGTATACCTCTGGATGGAGCCACCGTAGGAGGAAGTTGGACTTGTCTGCCGGGTTCGGCGATATCCATCGCATCCAGAATGCTGTGAGAGCATTAAGTACCATGTGGACTTCAGGGACCTCCTTTTTGACTTTCTTCTTGAATATGGTTTTAATGCCTCCTCCAAGGGCGTTCAGAGCTCCGCTTGCACCTTCCATGGCCCTGCTGTTACCAAGGTCCGGCTCGTGTTGCTCTTTGTCGGAATGGTATCCTTCGAAATGCTCCGGATCCTCAGCGTGGCGTGGGTTCGTCGGTCGAGTTCCTAGCAAGTGCTCATCTTCTTGGACCGTCAGGCTCTTTGGAAGACTCCACAGAAGTGGGCCGAGTGCTTCAAGGAGCGAACTATGGACCAAACCAGTGAGGACGAGTAAGATCGCCGTGAGCACGACTGGCACGTAAGCACCTTTGAGTGAAAACAGCCCGATCATACAGATTTCAGAGAAATATAAGCCCAGCAGTAACTGGATCAGAGCGCGAGGATACACAAGCCCTCTGGTGTCTACTTCCGAGTCGTAGACGTAGATGAGGTTGTAGCGATACACCATGTGCAAAAATATCAGACCGACAGCAGCAAATCCGAGGATGATCGGGGCGATAAGCGCATAGCTGAGAGCTGAGATATCGTCAGAAACAGCCTACTTATGGGATTGTGGTGTGTCCAAGGAGGAAAACTCACTGATGACACCAAGATTGGTGTAGACGGGAAACACTGTTCCCCAATGAATACGTTGAAGTCGATGCCATCTCATATACATCTTCCTGGGACTGTTGATGTACTTTCGAAACACATACAATTGGAACAGATTGCCGAATTGGACAAGTGCTCCAGATCCAAGTGCCAGGCTCTGCAGAAGGAAGTACGACAGATAGAAGTTGGAAGCCTTGGGCAGGTTCTGAGAGAGCAAATCCTTCGCTGTAGTTGGATCCTCGAGCAGCTTTGTCACGGCTACGGACGCCGCTGAGGTCAGGGTCGTTATCAGGAATACTTGGACGACCTGGAAAGCGAAGTAGGCGTGCTGAGTGTAAAGCTCAATCATGCTCAGAGTTGGAACTCCTCCAAGCCTGGCGCAAACTGGTATACCGTCAGCACTGGGAAGAATGAAAGACGAGGTGCGACTTACATCTCAGGATTCCGGGAACAATACTCATCAACAGAGACAAAGCTAAAGCCGGGACAACGCCACTCAAGATACCCTTGACAGCGCTTGGGAGATCTGCAAGCCACCCGAGAAAGCTGACTTTCTCTGAGAGATACTCCAGATTGGAGATTGTGCCAACAAAAGCAGACGGGATTGCCCAGAATATAATCAACGCGGTGATCAGAGCTTTGATTAAGAATCTCCGCGCGATTGTCTCTAGCCAAGACATTGACAACGACGCCCATATTATCTCGAACGGTCTTACACCAAGAAACCGCTGAGCCATGTGCAGCGGGCGATGGTGCGTCAGCGTCTGGTAGGCGTGTTGTGCATCTGTATGTGTCTCGAATTCCACGAAAACGGAAGGCAGCATGCCATCAGTTTTGAAAAGTTGGTCTCGTCGAACTCTGGAAATTTGGTTGTTTAACTTCCTGATCTGATTCCTTGTCCACTTGATGGTATCCACGCGGCGGCCATAGTTTGCAATTGGTCTGTGGTGTGGCCTCGAGCTATGAGGAATCCATTGTGATGCAACTGATCCGTTGACATCGGGGAGGGCGCGTTCTTGCATCTCTTTCGAGGGGTAAGTGGTGTCCTGTGAATCGTTGGACGCTGGGACAATTTCTGCCGTGCCAGATCTCGAGACTGATTTTCTCCCATTCTCGCTACAGACCTCAGTCTCGGTCTCGGTCTCGAGAGAGTTTTTACTTGATTCTGGCTGTTCTCCGCTGTCGGCTTTCTTGAGTGCTTTCGTCCTTGCCGCATTGGCCATCCTGATGAGTTCAAACTCGGCCTTCTCTAGCCGCATAGCCGTCTGTTCCCTTTCCTTGACCAGGCGTTCGAGCTCATTGGTTGTTTGGGGAATCCAAATCTGTTTGACAGAGCTTCCAAGCATCCATCGGAGTCTCTGTTCATCGAGAAGTTGTCTGGGCACATTCATGTAGAGCACTGTCCGTGAGGACAAGCGGTTTGCATAAAATGGTGAAAGAAGATACGCTTGCCGTAAGTTGATATAGTAAACACATTCTCGCGAGACCATGTACAGGATGAAAACTGCAAAGCACGTTACTGCAAGTGCTGGGTTGTAGTCTGGAGATGACTTACCGAAATAGACCCATGACAGTAGGGTATGGGCATATAGGCGATTGTGGTTCACAACATTTCCCAAAGTCAAGCAATCCAGACCGACATTGCCAGCACCGCCTGTCGCGTGCAGTGGGAGAAGAATAGGCCAGAGAAGCAGTATTCCCACCAAGCATATCACTGCCAACACCCGAAGAAAACGCAGAAAGAGATACCCATCAAGAGATGAGTGGTTTAGCACAAAAGTAGAAGGGATGCGATAGAAGTCTTTAAACCAGCTGAACCATCCATCGGGAAGTGGCGCGCTCCTTTCGCTTTTGAAGATGTCAGCCTCACGCAGGTATCTATGGGAACATCAAGACGCAAAAAACATACTGTGGCTCCAGGCTCTTCAGAAACGCTCTTGGAGAGTATACTCGAGGACATTTGCGTCGCAGGGCTATGAAGATGATGATACACAGGGCTGCCCATACTAGGACAGGCACTAGGGTCGCAACAAGGTTGCTTGTCGCAGAGGAATTGGAACCAGAAACCAGGCGAGACAATCCAGGGCTCGTAGAGTTATCACGGGCCGAGCCAACGCGTGGATCTGTCGTGTTCATAATTGACATTCATTGAAATTATTGCTGCCGCCGTCAAGCTTCCAGGAAAGTCCAATGAGTGAGGTTGGGACGTGAAA
Source organism: Fonsecaea monophora (assembly GCF_001642475.1). Classification (NCBI taxonomy): domain Eukaryota; kingdom Fungi; phylum Ascomycota; class Eurotiomycetes; order Chaetothyriales; family Herpotrichiellaceae; genus Fonsecaea; species Fonsecaea monophora. The sequence goes on from NW_019173943.1 coordinate 63,874, forward strand.
AAACATTGCAGTCTCGAGGTCAGTCGTAAGTCTAAATTCTGAAAGCTGAAAGCTGAGCCGAGCAATGGCGAGGGGGCACGCCCCGGAAAAGAGAAGGATTGATCGGCGACAGTCGAGACTCGGCCACCATCGATTTGACGATAGGCGGAGCAGGGGTGCAAGACCAATGGCCGGGCTTCGTTGAGCCTCGGAGGTCCAGGTAGCATCGCTTCGCCCAGATAGTTCTCCGGAAGGCCAACCTTTAGCCAGATTTAGGGGCAACCAGTCCAGGGTCCTCTTCCGAAGACTTTCTTATTGGTGAGCATTCAGGGGTGGAGGACCCCGAAGCGGGGCGACATCTGCGTCTTTACGTATATCAAGAGCCTTGGGAGGAATACTTTTCCTCTTGGAAGTGGCGGTAGGCCCCTATCCACCAGACAAAATGGGAATTGCTTGCTCCAATGGAAAGGTTGTGCAGGGAACCACAGGCTTCAGCATCCCTGTAGACCGAGATTGAGTGTGATCAGCATGTGCCTCGTACTCACGGGTATACCAAGGACAGAGTTCCAAATTCTTGGTCGAAGTACCTTGCTGGCTCAGACTTGAAAATATTTGAGAGGGATATGCACACATTCTTCGCCTGCTGGTCTTTGGCCTGCCTTCCGCACGTCTTGCAGCGCGAGCCTAATGGTGCGAATTGGCCAAGAATGCCGGCATTCATGGGTGAAAAGGTCGATCTCGATGATCACGGATATGAACGCCGCAGATGGATCCTATCACAGTGGTGACTGGCGTGTTGGGCACGGCGAGGTGTCAGTGACAGTCGGTCCACAGAGCTGCATCTTAGGCATTGTTAGATATCAGAGTCCGGCCCTATTCTCTTCAATGGGGGGTTGGATGACATTACTGACCCGTCGAGATCAGCATCATCTTGGTGGCGATCTGAGGTTTGAAGTCGTTGGCTGCACAGGCCCCCATTTTGTCTTTCTGGGCTCTATCGGTCGACACATTTTGGTGATGCAGATCGTTGTCGTAGCATCAGTGTCAGTAACAGGGAACCTGAGATGAATTGATAGAGAGTTTTTCAGGCCCAGGGCATGACCGGAGGGACCCGTCGTTCGTGGAAACCATGCAATGGAAACTGGTGTGAAGGTGGGCGCACCCTTTCTCCCCATCAACTGCAACTGCCTATTCAGACTCCGCAGAACCCCTTGAATAATCACCAACAACACTCATGCCCAACACCCACCTTAGTAGTTACTTCTCGTATATCTCACCGTTCAGAGATATTCTCACTCCAGTGAAACCACTGCGAACATCTACGGACGGCAACCCGAGCCTCTTACGTACCGCACATGGACAGAGTCGCCTGGCCTATTCAATTCAACGAGTGAGGCCTTTTTACTGGGTGCACGGAATCTGCAAGGACCATCCTGGCTGCGGATACCCCTACCGGAGCCAGACAAAGCAGGCGAGTTCAGCCGTCAACCCCCAGTCTGAAGCATCCAATCGACGAAAGATGCTAACAAGGGCTAATATGGGGTTGTTTCGCCGACTTCAACAATAGGCTGCCCTATGTCCGATTCCCCCGGGTGCCGCCTATTTGGAACCATGCCTAGACAAGAGCCGGAGTAGAGCAAACATACCAAGTCTGAAGACAAATGTCTGCCCAAGTTCCTAAACAGGGTTACCGGACAAGAGACTGTGGAATGAGCAAGAATGTACCTCGTACACGTTCCCCAGACCTCCTGAGTACGCCTTGCCTGGTGCTATCTAGATGCTACCGGTTTCCTAATAGAGGAACCTGTGAGAGATACCCGCAAGTCCTCTCATTCCTGCTCAATCTTTGTATACCACACCAGGGGACATGGCTACTCTCCTACACCGGTACGTCAACTAACTTGGTATGATCTATAAAGTTCGTTTTGCCCATGGCGCAACAAAGGTTATCTGTTCAGCAGGACGCAGCCGTCTTCTCAGAACAACAACCTCAGGTTCGTGACCCCATCACCCTTAGGTGTACGGGAGAATATTGTCAACATGTATATACTAAACAGATCCAGGAACAATGCCCGGCCCTCCGGGTCCTAAGGAACACAAGTTCAACAATCGGCAATGCACTGTACAGGGCCACGATTTGAGTGCATTTATCAAGGACATGCGTCGCGGCGAAGGATTGACACCAATGGAACGATTCTTGGATGATGCATACGATTGTCGCTGGGTTGAAGGCAAGAGGGCAATGGACAAGCTGTTAGATTGGGCGTGGGTTGGAAAGGGGCCAAGGCCGAAGCTCTAAATCTGGTGGCTTGGGAAGGACTGCCTCACTTCTAGATCCGATAGGGCGCCGCGCTTCCAATTTGGGGTACCGGTGAAGAGTTTCCTGATGCTTACCCCACGAAAGGGCAAACTAAGTGGTGGTGGGGCTGGTTGAATCGTCTGAGTGCACCAAAGAAATACATAATAATCCTCCATAAACTCAGGACATACCACACTGGCCATCAATGTCAGAGAAGAAAAGAGTGCACGGTGCTCCACTAATCTACACTCCCATGGATTCTTCTGGTAACGATTTCTCTCAAGACCCATCGGGGCTACAACATCTTGTTTGGAATGACACCACCGGCTGGAGCTCAGAGTTCTGGCCGGAATGGCCCGATACGCTTGGGCTTGAGCTTCTTGACGATGTTGTCAATCCATCAAGTTCGACTCACCAACACAATGTGGACAATGCCAACGTTGCTCAACTTTCCCTGCCATCTCTTGACCACGAACTAGCACCTGCTCTGTCTGGCTATCATCCTGAGTTGCCTACCATAGCTGGAGCAAGGGATCCGTTCTTTGGATCTCTCGAGCCTCTGCCATTCTCTGATGTTGTACGAGATTTCCCATTGCGGACCGTGTATAGCTGTGCTGATATCCTCGGCAGACTCTCGATGATCTTGTTGCCGCAGGCCCTCATCCAGTCGCCACACCTCAAGATATTGAGCAAACTTCCCATCTGCTTCATCCGCAGTCACACCCATGCGACACACTCACAGTCGGCAGGACACTTACACCGTCAACTGTGCAAGTCCTGAACACTAGACGGACAAGCCCGCAAAGCAGCGCAACCGCGCAGCCTGACTCAGATACGACAATAAACTTGGAGCCCCCGATCGCTCGTCATGGTCAGAGTGGTCAGAGGGTGGGACGCCGTAAACGGGGCAACACTTCACCCGAGAACGCTCCATCGGACGAGCCTATGACCAAGCGGCGAACTCTACCTTCCAGCAACCCCAAATTTACATGGAACGTGAAGGACGGCAGTCATTCAAGCTTCATCACCTTTGATTCAGCTGCAAACGGTAAGGCGAAGAACCGTAGATCGGCCTTCACACCCCAGAAGAGGAAGGATGTTGCAGAGCTGCGCAAGCGAGGCGCCTGTTTCAAATGTAAAATGTGGCGGAAAGCGGTATGTTCTTGTTGCAAGGGATACTGCAGATTCACTAAAGCATTTCCCAGTGTGATCTTGGTACTCCCTGCCAGAATTGCAAGAATGATCCGGATAAATGCCGTGATCCGACGGTCGTTTTCAGCCAGCCTTGCTTCCGCTTGGATCTCACGCAATGCGGCTTCTTTCGCCTGAGTACGTGACGTCTTTAGTAAATATTCAGATGCTAATGTCAAGCACAGAATCTGCCTTGTGGCGCCAACCACTTCGTGAGAGCATGAGATGGATCTCGAAATCACAGGTGCAACTAAGCGTACAGTCGACGTCCCTCCGCGAGGTTCAAGGGCCTTTTTTCGAAGTAGGATGCTGTCATTACTCCCCCGAGGTGGATGATATCGTCCAAAGGAAATGGGGACCAGAAACTCACCAAGTTCTGTCCATTCCAACCTACTGCGCCTTCGATCTGAGCGCCCTTCGATCACGCCTAGCCGACATAGTGGAAGACTACCGTACTTATCAGCTCGGTCTATTTAATCAAGATGCCGAAGAATTCCCCGACATTGTCATCGCAACGCTAAGAGTCGCAAGCCGTCACGAGGTGAGCCTGCTGTGGTTCTCCAGTCGCAAGAGAGGAGTAACGCTGATTATCGACAGGCCAAACACCCGCTACTACGTGCAGCTGTGAGACTCTGGATGGGAGCAAGGTTCCTGGCCGCACCCCGCTCCCTTCGTGGCAGGGAAACCCTCGGCTTGGAACCAATCCAGGATCCCACGGCCCATGACAAGGACTACATTCCCATTCCTCCGATGCTGGACTACCAAATTGACACATGCACGATTAATTGGATGCAAGAGGTGACTAAGACTATGCTCAAGGAACTCTGGAAGGCCTTACTGCGAAAAAACAAAGGCGATTGGTTCCTGGTGTTCCTTATCATTTTCGTCCTGCTCAATACAGCAGAGATTGCGTATGAAGCACAATTACTCTACGTGCTCGAGCATGGAGGCGCGGTAAGTCAGGCGGTATTAACTGTCGAATTTCCTTGACTAACCCTCCGGACAGGATGCTGGCTATTTTGGTCGGCATATAGAGCGGTTCTCTCGCCCCATGCTGGAGCAGTGGAAGTGGTCTGCTCAACATCTAGTATTTGTCTTTCGGTACTATATCAGGCGATGTTCCTTTGAGGATGCTCCCATCTTCTCACTCTCGCAATTTGAGGATGCGGCTGAATGCGCGAAGCTTGACGGCACGGACCGTGAGTACTACAAGCGGCTCATGGGATGGCGTGATGGTAAGTCGGAACCTCTAGCTCCACAACTTTCTAACCGGTGTGATTCTGAGACTCGATAGATATCCTGCAGCTGGAGCTGCAGCAGCGGCAGAATGGAGGGTCATCGACCACTGAAGAAGCACCCGTGAAGCAGACTTCGTGGTGCCGACAACTCTTGTTCGGGTTTGCTGAGATCACTGACGAATGGCCGACAAGGATTGCCCAACAAGAGCACTCATCCCTGGGCTAGCATGAACAAGCGAGCCGTGTGAGGGGAAGCCAGGACAGAAGCAACTATCGCCGCATGTATCCCAATACGAAGCGGCTGTGTGGGCACTGGTGTATATGAACGTGTCTATCCAGACCATCCGCCCAGCTCTCATCAACAGCTGTCCTAGACACTTTATCTGACGCGAGACGGTTTACGAGTAGTACATCGACGACTAAATTTTGTTTGTATCTTTCCAAACATGGCCACTGCAGCTACTCTTCACTCTGTGTCAACTCTCCAATATGTGCCTTCTTTAGAGGACCGTCTCCGCCATACGCTCCACCCTCTGGCGATAGCCAGATCAGATTCCGAGCAGCTCCCAGATGGCTTCCCCTCGCATATAAACTCCCCGTTGGCATGGGACAGTGGCGATATGAGCTCAAGAAAACAGGAATGGACACTCAAGCTGTCAACGGACGACATTGCGTCCATTGAAGATGCATTGGCAGGCTTCAAAGGTATTGGTCTAGTCGCTCTGCGCTTAAAAAGCTTTATGACTGATGATGGTGATGATATCTTCAGAGCTCGAGATTCCGTGGAGAGATCTGTCTCCGAGGTCGTTCGTTGTGTCAGAGGACCTGCGAAAGCGGCTCGAGAATGCTGCCACTGAGATACACGGCGCCCCAGGATTTGTTCTGATCCGCGGCCTTGATCCTGCGCGATATTCCGTCGAGGACTGCATCATGATCCAAGCTGGCCTCACAAGCTATATTGGTTCCACAAGAGGGTACAATGGTCCGAGCGGAGCGGATGTCCTGAGTATGGCCCATCCCAAATCGCAGCTTCGATGGTCAACTAATGCTTCGTGGCTCACGTTCGCGACCTTCAAACCTTCTATCCAGGCGACGATATTGTTTCACCCACGTTCACCAACAAGGCTATGGTACAGTATCCTCCCCTACGCGAAAACAAATACCATTCTGACCCGAACAGACTATGCATACTGACTTGGGTGATGTCGTGAGCCTTTTCACTGTGAATCGAGGATCTGAAGGCGGATCATTTCGCCTGGTTAGTTCAGCTACTGTGTACAACAAGCTGGCCGCGTCCAACCCAGGCGTGCTACGGACTCTCAGCGAGGATTTTGTGTTTGACACGTAAGTCGACGACCATGTACCCCCATGGATTAGCGCGTCGTGTCTCGTCTGAAGGCTCATATTCTCGTCGATCCAGGCTCCACCCGGAAGTTCCGAGCTACAAGAAGCCCCTGTTGCACTATCACGATGGCAAAGTCATCCTCCAGAGCTTTCGGCGTCCCTTTACCGGCTTCGGAAACACCAAAAGGTCGACTGAGCTACCGCCCCTATCTGAAAAACAGATCTTCGCCCTCAACGAGCTCTACTTCCAGGCAATCGACCTGTCCATGAAGATTGATTTCCAGAACGGAGACCTACTGCTTTTCCACAACATGGCCCTGCTCCACTCACGAGACACTTACACACCGGATGAGAGTAGCCCCCGACACTTGCTGAAGATGTTTGTCCGCAGCGAGAGCTTGGGCTGGAATATTCCACCGGTCCTGGAAGATCAGTGGGAAGAGCTCTATGGCAGTCGGACAGTCCCTCGGCAGGAAGATTTCCCCCCGGAGCCACCCATTCATGCGAAGCGAGTGCCTTATAGTGGCTGGAGCCAAAATGGATGATTGGGCTCTCAAGGCTGTGGGGAGGGACACATAACAACATCGAGAGTCCGCTGTAACGATCGAATAGTCAATGCGCGTGAATGGTTCTTTTGACATTCTGATACTGTCTGATTATCTTGTATGTAACGAATGATACGATTCTCATTAACCTTGTCGACGGTTTCTGTTACGACACAAGCAACACGGTCGTCGTCAGCTTCTTATTCGATCTCAACGTCTTCTGCCTCACTTTCAAAAGGCCAATGTCTCATCCATTAGCCGGCTGGTAGGACTCAGCCCTATCAAGATTCACTGAGATGATGGTTTGTGCATGACAAGGACACCCAGCTCTGCCTTATCGCCGTCCACCCTGACAGTCCGCTTCTCAATGAGCACGAACCCCAGACTCTGGTACAGCGGGAAGCCCATCGGACTGCTCTCAAGTCCCAGGTCAGCGCCTTCCATCTCAGCCTGGGTGAGCCCCCACTGAACGATTTTCGTAGCCGCGCCTTGTTTCCTGTGTTCAGGGTGCGTGAACAACAACTCTAGGTGCCAGTTGTCGGGAAATGCCTTGCGCCAATAAATGTCATAGACCTCGTCCATGACTTGCTTGAAAGCTTCGACTCGCAGCATATCTGCATCTCGACGTTGATACTGCCGCGCAATAGCCCAGTTCTCAACACTGGTTGCCAATCCTGCAGCCCAACGTCAGCTTCTGTTTTGGCTGTTGCGTGTCAAAGTCGCCCGAACTTGTCCCGGTCTAGTTTTCTTTGTCTTACCTTGAATCCAGTCCAACCAACCCTGCTTCTGCCATTGCCTTGCTGCCTGGGTAGAGCCGTGTCGCCGCCACAGTCCGACTGACACCACTGTCTCCTCGGCACCTTTGTAGTGAGGCTTCGCCACCACCAGGCAGGTCATATCGGGGTCGAACAGGTTGCCCTTGAGTCGTTGGAGCCAGAAAAAGTAGTTGTCGTCCGGGTATTCATGGCGGTATCGCCAGAGGTAGTCAAAGGTCGGGTCATCTGGTAGAGACTCGACACACACCCGCGCTATGGCAGCAATGTCTCGAGCTGTTGCAAAGCGAAGAGTCAACGCCATGTGGGTTTGCAGGGCAGCGAATTGGGATGGTTGGAAAAGCGTTTCAGGCTGGAAAAGACGTGGACGATCGATCCCCAAGGCGTTTTTCACCACTTTTTCAATGCCACCGTCACATTGTTCACCGGTAGCCTCGTTTGGTAAACGGTTCACCTGATGTCTTCACCGGTTCCTGTTCCCAGCCTGCGCCCTCAACATTGACCCTCATGCCTCTCACCGGCTCCTTAATCGGGTAAGGCGTCCACGGGATGCCGTGACCCCTTGCCAAGGCGCAGCTTAATCCCGCTCCGTCTACAGCAATAGATCAGCGATTGTCCTTGAACCACTACAAGTTTCTCCATCTGTTCAATATCTTCAACCCGTCTAATGCAGCACCTATGTCTTCGGAGGAGATAGGCGATACGACCCGCCTCCTGCCAGACTCCAGCGAATCCGGCACCTCTCAGAGAAGCCGGTGGTTGTTTGCACGATTGAGCGCAGCCTTACTCTGGGGCGGCTTTGTCACGGCCACAGATGAATCATTTGCTCTCGCGCAAAATGGACAGATAGGTCAGTTGGCATTTTATGCATCTTCTTTCTACTAACGCGGCGAGGCAGCGTCTCAGTTCTCTCAGTTTCGCAATTCCAGCCTCTTGATCATCGTCTATGCCATCGTAAACACTGTCAGCAATCCTCTAGTATGTGCCGCATACAATCTGCTTTGCAAACTCGATCAGTTTTGACAGTCAGGAAAGCTAGGCAAACTAGCTCAGAAGCAGGCCAAGTCACAAGTTGTCATCGCTAGCGCTCTTCTTTTCGGATTTGGCAATGTTTTATGGTGACATCCAGCTTCACGGTGACAGACGGGCACATGCTGACGGTTTGCAGCTCAATTTCTGGCAGATGGCCTCTCATCCTGGCCTCCAGAGGAATTGTCGGCCTCGGAGGTGCAGGCCTGGGATTGATGGCCACAATTCTTTGGAGCGGTATGCTCGCTCCCAACTCACCAGCTCGTTCGCCATCACCGACCATCTGACGACGGATTGTGCTTACAGATACCCAAAGCCTCGCTGATCTCGCAATATGGCACAGCTATTCAGTCGTAGCTGAGACACTAGGATGGGTTGCTGGTGGTCCGACTGGTGAGCTCGTGACAGACGCGAGCAGTTGGAGAGTGTTCGTTCTTCCATTATCACCGACATTTACGCCCATGAGATTCGCTGATCTTGTCAGGATGTTTGCCGTGCAAGCCTCCTGCACAGTACCTGTCCTCGCACTGGTCTTGTTTTCTCCTCGATGCACATGGCCAGGACGACTTGAACCCACAAAGTCGGCAGACCTGGTTCCAGACCGTGGAACAGAGCGCTCCAGCTTCGATGTCGTCGGCGCCTTTCTATGCGTATTTGTGTTCCTGCCGCCTATCATCGCACTTTCTTTGGGAGGCGAGCATCTTCCCTGGCGGCATCCAGTCATCATCTCACTTCTCTCCGTCACCATCCCAGCAGTTGCTGCCTTTGTTTTATGGGAGCTTCGGACTACCTGTGAACCGATTATTCCTGTTCGTCTCATTTTCGGCGTCAATTTGTCCCGGCCGTTTATTTGCCTCCTGTTGCTGATGATTTCCCACAACTCAGTCAGTCTCTGCACTCTCCAAGCACTTTTAGAGAAACTTATCCGCCTTTAGGTTCTCTTCTTGCTCCCATTATATGCCCAAGTCGAATACTTCGGACTTGCCAGATCCCACGGAATTGTTGTGTCGGTCTTCATGATATCCATGACACTAGGGGCCGTCATCGGCGCAAGATTTGTAAAGCGATACGGACCGAACCTACCTCTGGTCGTAACGCTCTCTTTATTGGCGATATGTTTTTGGGTTTTGTCACAGGGCCTAACCGGTACCGTCCTTGTGATCAACCGATAAAACTCTTCCACTGATATCGACTAGCACCAAATCATTGGCTTTTCTTGCCTACAGTGGGCTTCGTTGGACTATTAGCAGGCACGCCGCCTAATTGCCTGCTTGTTTGTGTGATACGATTCAGTCCACCTCAAGGTCAGGGACGGTCATACGAAGGCAGAACTACGCTAATCACTTGACAGATCGTGCGGTTGTGATCAGCATGTTCCAGGTCTTTGAGGCATTTGGGGGAGTTCTTGCCATCACGATCACGTCGGCTTCCTTGCGCTTGCTTACCATGGCCGAACTTCGGCAACGTGTCGGGACGGACCCGGCGTCTGAAAAGGTATTTTGACGTCAATAATGTGCAACGGTCGTCACCAAACTATTGACATGGCAAATTCAGATGTTCAAACACTTCTTGGAGGATGTGGACTATCTGGGCTCTCTTCCCAGCGACGTGCGAGAGGCTATGCAAGCTGCGTACGGTGTTGCAGCGAGAAAATGTTGCCGTAAGTCACTTTTCTGAACGTGAGATTCCTACTCGGGTTTTGGATAAACACTGAACCTCTGAAGTCATCGCTTTGACCTCGTGCATTGCTGCTGTCCTAACTGCAGCTATTTTGCCACGCATGCAACTGGATCCAGAGAACCTGCGGTCTGGCGGTGACCTCCAAGCGGAGGTTGCATCAGACTCAGAGACAGATCACATCGACACATAGCCTTCATCTGGCTTTAGCCAATGGAGCGGGCCCATCGATCAGTTTTTCGGCGGCAAGCAGACGTGACGAGCATATGGGATGCTAACATACAAAGCTTCTGCTCCTCAAGCATTCCCTGTTGCTCTTCTCGGACCGTAGAGACAATCTACGCGCACACTGGGCCTCGATCTTTACGACAAGTAATCTCAGGCGCCAAGTACCCAAAGTGCCTAGAAATGATGGATCCGGAGTACTAGACACGGTCGAAGCCATCTCAAATATGCTGTCAGCAACTCTTATCGCAGATCCGGACCGTACAATCACTCGCTCCGTACATGTATGTGAGATGCAGCAGAGGGTTCAACCGAGATATCTTGCCCGCGTCGTTAGTATTGGAAGACTCATTTCTGCTGCACTCGTCTGAGGGTCCGCATCCGTGGAGCAACGGCTGGAAGATTCTATTTGATCGGTATTCATTGTCCAGCGATGCAAGACGACAACTACAAGACTTTCCAAGCCACGAGTTCTTTCAACGTGACGATGAGGAACTATGGTAAGTGAATACCCAGCACGAAGAGAAAGCGAGATGAGCATCGATGGTCAAAGTGTCTAGAGGACAAATCCGCCCAGCGCGAAGAAGTATGGGGTCTCACTTGAAATGGCACTTATACCCGGAATAACCCCCTCCTCGCTCGAAGCAAAACCCCAATGCCCCCTAAACTTACTATTTCACAAGCAGAATAGTATTCTCGGAACATTCCGTTGCCCCTCAACTCTGCCCCAGAGAAGGGTACCAAACAGGCAACGGCGTACTTCCGCATTGAGACTCTGTCATCAAGTCATCAAGTTAAAAGGTTCAAGGGCTGTTCAGGCGTAGAGATATGTGTCACCCGGCATTCTCTGTTTGGCCCGTCCCCGGAGCCCTTGTGCTTCTACACGAGATGGAAAACTCATAAAAGGGACCTGAAGTGCCCTTGCTTCTGCTCACTGTTTGTTCTTCGGTGTTATTCATATGCAACCCTGAGGAGAGCCAGTGCCGGCGAAGATGGCGTCTGCAAACAAAACCTCACCAGATGATCTGACAATTGAGAACTTGACGCCCCATGTCATCAAACTAGGTTCAAACATCAACGATGAGCGCGTGAAGTTCGTCTTCGCAAAGCTGATCCAATACTCACATGACTTTGTCCGAGACACGAAACTGACCACGGCCGAATGGGAGGCGGCATGGCAGTACCTGACCGAGGTTCGTGTGCTCCATACTCTGAGCTCTTAATCCACCTCAAGAGTCGAATTCTAACTGAAGATTTTCCGCTCGAAAGGTCGGACAGTTTTGCACCCCGGACCGGCAGGAAATGATCCTCCTCTCCGATGTCCTGGGTATATCGGCGCTGGTCGATGCCATCAACAACCCGACCGCTCCGCGAGCGACGGAATCGTCTGTACTAGGACCTTTCCACAATGAAGCGCATGAGTTCGACAACGGCCAATCCATCGCTTCCAAGGGGGCTATCGGAGAACCGATGCTCATCCGCGGAACGGTCACTGACACCGAAGGCAACCCACTGCGCGGCGTCTCGGTAGATGTATGGGAGACGAACGGCAACGGCTTCTACGACATGCAGGACCCCGAAAAGGACGAACCGGACTGTCGCGGTATCTTCCACACGGACGAAGAGGGTAGGTTTGCACTGGTCGGCGTAAGGGCGGTCGACTATCCGATCCCGTTTGATGGACCGGTGGGTGTTCTGCTACGCCTGCTGAACAGATCGAATGTGCGACCAGCACATGTGGTATGTTCCGCCAATCGCCCCCAAAACATATTCAATAGACATTGTTACTAAGATTGCCTGTTACGCAACAAGCATTTTGTGCTCCAACACCCAGACTGCGTTCGACTTACCACGGCCTTGTACTCGAATGACAGCACGAATGTGGCACTGGATCCGGTCTTTGGGGTGAAGAAGAGTCTGATCAAGCAATTCGGGTGGTCGGATGACGCCGACCTAGCCAAGCAGTTTGGGATTGAGATGCTAGAAAGGGTCGACGCTCAGGGTAAGAAAACGGCCGGATTCTGGACGCTGGAGCATGATTTTGTTTTGGTCAGGAGATAGAAAACTTTGAGAGTGTCTTGTCGGTGTATAGGCTGCTTGAGAGAGTACTCCTTTAGGTCTAAGAGTAGTGGCAAGGGGTTGTTGGTGACATGGTATAATTTTCATAAGTCTTGGATCTTGCACACAGAACAGAGAGAGGGAGAGAGGGACATCTGAGATGAGTACAAGTAAATCAGAAGCGTGCACCTCCATGGCCATATACCTTGTCGAATCCGCCTTGCAGGAATCGAGTGGTTGTCAAGCGCAGGGACAACGAGACAGCGGGTGAATATCCATAGGGCCTCTCACCTCTGAGAGCAATGATTCAGCTCCGCCATTTCAGAGCGCTGTTGGATCATCTCATCGTGCAGGTGTCCACGGTGTCCTACGAGGGTGTCAACGTGAAGAAGTGAGAAATTTGGGAAAAATCTGGCTTTGTCATTCGTCCAGTTGAACCGGATCTGTCAATGCGGCCATCAACGATCAACGATTCAACGGAGATGAACGGCGTCAATGGGGAGGCATCTGCAATACAACCCTCGACGAATGATTGACGAGCAGCATAATCAACGTGTGTCGGCTGTACAGGTTCCAGATCCTTTGCCAATTCGCCAAAGGTATCCAACCACAATGTCTCGTTCAGGATGCTAATATTGTACCTGTAGTGCCTGTTCTCGACCTCTCTCTAGACCTCAAACATCGATGTGACCTGAACACCATGGAAAGAACAAACTCCAGGAGACGCAAGGGAGGAAATCCTAAAGAGAATGGCTCGCATAATGTTGTGGCTCCAGGATCCAAGACATCAGCGAGCGCAGTGACAGACCAGATACCAACACCTCCAAGGACACCATTCGGAAACATAAAATCGGCTGGATACTTGTTCTGCCTGTTTTTGTTCCTCCTCGTGTCTGCCTTGCTTCTCAATCAGCTGGACAGTGATCCACGGCTGCTCAAGGGCGTCCATGACATCTTCGGACATGGCTTGCCAGACCACGGACAGACCAACGGTGACATTGCGATAAAACTACACCCCAAAGTACATACTAGCCGCCCGCCGACTACATTGACCTTCGACTGGGAGATTACCAAGGGATATCGATACCCAGATGGTGTTCGCAAAGAGGTCTATCTCATCAATGGCCTATTCCCAGGCGAGACGATTGAAGCTCTTTCAGGCGATCGAATCATTGTCAATGTCACCAATACCCTACCAGACGAAGGCCTCGCCATACACTGGCATGGATTAAGAATGGAACATGCAAACGACATGGACGGTGCGGTTGGCCTGACCCAGGATCCGATTCCGAGAGGTGAAAGCCATCTCTACAATTTCACCATTGGGGAGGACGAGTTTGGCACGTTCTGGTATCATGGACACGAAAAAACACAAAGAGACGACGGCCTGTATGGTGGTCTCGTGGTCTATCGACCTCTTAGCCAGCTCGATGAGAAACAAAGATATCGGTATGATGAGGAGATTCTGCTGCTGATAGGCGATTGGTATCATCGACCAAGCACAGAGGTACTCCGCTGGTATATGAACTCTAGGTCGTTTGGGAATGAGCCTGTGCCGGATTCTTTGGTGGTGAACGGCAAAGGAGACTTTTCCTGCGACATGGCAGTCCCAGCAAGGCCGGTGGAGTGCGTTCCGTCGAGCGAACGAAGTGAGCGACCTTATCTAGAAGTCCAAAGTGGCCTGCGCTATCGCCTACGCTTGGTCAATACGGGCTCGCTGGCTGGCTTCTCGCTGAAGATGCATAATGCGAGCTTCTCCCCATTCCAGGTCGATGGCGGCCATGATATCACAATGGTCGAGGCTCAAGAGGTCGGGATCGTCTATCCTGGAGAGCGCGTGGATGTCATTCTACAGACCGGTGCGGGCGACAGTCAAGGCTACCTTGATATTGAATTGGACGATGAGAACTTCAAATACCCGAATCCAGCCCTCGAACCGTTGCAGAGATTTCCTGTCAAGCGTGGAACCAGATCTAGTTACCAGAGCCAACTGCTTCAACCAGAGCTCGAATACTACAACCTCCAGGCAGCGTTGCCGAATAGCAGTCTTCCGATTGCGTGGTCAGATACGCCATTGCAGTTTGTCGTCTACACAACAACTCTCAAACTGGCTAGACACCACAATATCCCCATGGGCTTCATCAATCATACTAGCTGGACACCTCAGTCGCCGCCATTGCGTTCCCTGACTCGAGATCAATATGATCAGAACCAGCTGTCGCCACACATCCCGCTAGTCAAGGATGGTCATGACACTATTGCTGGCGATTCTGGCGGATGGGTCGAGATTGTCATCAACAACCTCGATGACGGTGGCCATCCGTTCCATCTACATGGATACTCTTTTTACGTCGTCTCCGTGTTCCCACCACCAACTCCCTGGAGCAGTGAGAGACCGCCCTTCACCGCAGGAGGCACTGCTATGTACAATTACAATCCATTCGCCGACCCACCGTCAGAGTCCCCTGCCGGTCTGTACAATTTAGAGAACCCGCCAGAGAAGGATACGGTCTTCGTCCCCCAAAGAGGCTACGCTGTAATCAGGTTCCGAGCCGACAACAGGGGGACCTGGATGATGCATTGTCACGTCGGATGGCATCTCGGGAGTGGCATGGCCATGAGTTGGGAAGTCAGCTGATGAATTCGGATTGTCTCTGATCACTCAGCGACAGGAAGAAAGTCACCTTCCGTCTGCTCCCTCGTACAAATCCACGCTGACCACATACCGGTACATACACAACACATGCCATTCTAGGAAGGACGCAAGAGCTGGACGTGTGTTTGTGTTCATTGGTTGTTGTCCAAAGATCCTAGTCACCTTCCTGTTGCTGCCAAAGCGTCGAAGATGGTCTGCTGCGTCGATGTCCGCTGGGTTGAGGAAGCGAATAACGCTCGACGCCACAACAACGTGTCTGTAAATCTGGCCATTTGACACTTTCAATTATGCATATCGTGCCTA
Source organism: Fonsecaea monophora (assembly GCF_001642475.1). Classification (NCBI taxonomy): domain Eukaryota; kingdom Fungi; phylum Ascomycota; class Eurotiomycetes; order Chaetothyriales; family Herpotrichiellaceae; genus Fonsecaea; species Fonsecaea monophora. The sequence continues at coordinate 79,191 of NW_019173943.1, forward strand.
CTGCAGATCCCGGCTCCACGACATGCTGCCATTGTCACATCGCGCACCTCTCAAACTCATTCGCCTGCTTCGTAAGGCGGCTTCGGTATGAAGCCCGCAGCCTCGTCGCTGCCCAGACTGTACCGCAAGCGGCATCGGAAACCACCACGTGCACGAGGGGATATACGTGCTTTCCAATTGAGTACCCTTGATAGGTCGGTACAACTCTGCTGTGGATAAGGAACAGTGCACTGGACGAAATAACTATTCAAGGAGAAGGACAATAACGCTATATAGGATTGGGGTCCCGTATATCGCAAGGTGAGGGACGTACTTTGATGCTCTATCAACAAGTACGACAGCCACCATGCGTTCGTTGTCTGGCTTGTATGCTGTGCTTGCCACTGCCTTCGTGGGGAGCGGTGTCTCTGCAGACTCGCTGGCGAGCATCAACCATGTGGTCCTGTTCATGCAGGAGAATCGAGCCTTTGACCATGTAAGTGGGAGAGTAACGATGAAGGATTTCTGCTGATCCCAGGACAGTATTTTGGCACCATGGCCGGCGTTCGAGGCTTTTCAGACCCTAATGTCCAAATCAACCCTAACGGCAAGTCTGTTTGGTATCAGTAGGTGAGATGCACCAGTTGGTAGGGAAACGCACCTGAGACTCGTCTAGGAAGTTGAACAACACTATTACCACCAAGGCTGACTACTTGCTCCCATTCTATTTGAATGAGTTGGGCGGCCACTGGTTGAATGCGACGCAGTGCATGGACGCGGGATCTAATGGGTATGAGGAGAACCACCTTGCGTATAATTTTGGTCTGAACGATCACTGGGCCCTCAACGTGAGTTCTTGAATCCGCAGAAGTTTCTCTATTGTCATCCCATTGATGGACCCTCGACACAGAATACACCGTGGAGTTGGGGGTACTACAAGAAGAGTGATCTTCCTGTCCAGTTTGCTCTCGCAGAAGGGTGGACGATCGGTGACATGTATCAAGAGAGCGTAATAGCGTCCACCAACCCCAATCGTGTCACCTGGGTCAGCGGCTCCATTGCAGTCCCTGGGTCGCCGCAGACGGCGGATGAAGGCGGCGTGTACATTGACAACAACGAAATGCCTGGCTGTGAAGCACCCGGCTTGAACTGTTATCCGCTATCCTGGACCACCACGCCCGAGATCTACCAGCAAGCCAACGTTACGTGGCAGGTGTTTCAAGACATTGACAACTTCGATGACAATCCTCTTGCATGGTTCCAACAGTACCAGATGGCGAAGAACGGTACTGCCCTGCACAAACGGGGCATGTCTTTCCTTGGGCTTGACGCCTTTTATGAACAGGCTGCAAATGGCACCTTGCCGATGGTTTCGTTTATCGTTGGTCCCACAGAACTCTCGGAGCATCCCCCATACTCTCCTCACGACGGAGCATGGCTCCAGCAGCAAGTGGTCAACGCCGTCACTCGGGGGAAGAACTGGAACAGTACTGCCTTGATCATCAGCTACGACGAGACTGGCGGCTGGGGTGACCATGTGTCTCCTTACCACGCCCCCAACGGGACGGCGGGCGAGTGGTTGGACGACCCGTTCGGGCTGTTCGGGCAGACATTCTCAGGGCCTGGGTTCCGCCTTCCCTTTTATATCATTTCGCCCTGGACACGGGGCGGCAACGTCTTTACCGAGAAATGCGACCACAACTCCCAGATCATGTTTGTTGAAAAGTGGTTGGCGGCCAAAGGGTTCGACAACGTGGTTACGGATCAGATGCCCACGTGGCGTCGAGCACACATGTCGGATCTGACAGCAGCATTTGACTTTAGCAGGCCAGACACTTCCATCCCTACCATACCCCTCGCAAAGGAACCACACAAGGATAGCAAGGGTGTCTGGGACGGCTCAGCCTTTTGTGAGTCGCAATATGCCGTCCAGCGGCCACCAGTGCCTTACGGCAACCAAAGCGAAGAGACTTCTCTCGTTTCTGAGAAGGGGTTCAAGTCAGTCAGGGGGTATCTCACCGAGGGCCGCTATCTCACCTTTGAGTCGTCGGGCTATGCACTTTCCAACCCCGGTGGCGTGGCCGCAAAGTTCAACGCGACCAAGGCGACGGCTTCGCATTCCTCGATGGCACAGCGGTGGGTGATTCACGAAACGGCCACAGACAGTCGGAAGTATACCATTAGCAGTGCGGTGGATAGGCGGTACATGGGAGCGGACATGGAGCTGGTCAACAAGACCATGGCGGTGACATATGCTATTCCTTACCTCGGGGGTGGAAAGGGGTACAACCTGGTGAACAGCGATGGGGAGTTGGTGACCATTGACACAACGGGGAAGCTGTCGATGAGTTCGACTGCAGAGGGAGAGGCACCGGCCTTTTTCATTTACAGTGTGACATAGCTGGTGCCTAGTGCGACACCGCGAATGTGTTGAAAGAGTACAATGTACGGAGAACAATACCACAACATGATGTTGAGGTAGATATGGTGCAAAAGACACTTGGGGAATTGATCACGGTAGGACAAGATCCGTCGGAACCAGCATGACAGACAAATTCGTGTACGAGGGCAAGGACGAGTACGAATACAAGGTCAAACCTTTGTAGACCCTCTCATAGATGAGTCCCTTGTACCTCTGTACCAGTGGGGGTTTATTATTTGCCTGCTTTGTACCTGTACTTGTCCCCTGTCCTCATTTGTATTTATTTGTGAGCGGGGGGAGGTTCGGGTTTTATGGAACCTGTGACAGATTGGCAAGACCCAACCGTGTTTGGAAGAGGTTCATATCGCCGATGCCTGCTCCCTGATCCTCAGACAAACCGTTTGCCTGTTCGAGTAGTCGAAACCAGGGCAATAGACGAGTAGGTATGGACCATCAGAGGGACGACTCGTGGGGACTACTGCTAGATCGGCCTTGGGGCACATTTTCTTTTCGCTGTTTGGTGGGGGGGGGCCAAGAAGAATAATCAGAATTACTCGCAGACTCGACTGTCGACTAGCACAGACACGGTTGGTTGGTACGCGGTGAATCGCTGGTAACCAGACCAGACGAGAAGCTCGCTTCGGGCGAAAACCACCAGTGTCCAACTGCCTGGTCCCAACAACTCGGAAGCGCAGATCGTTTATCGGTTGCCCTGATACGGGGTTCTTGCTCGGTGCGAAAGCTCGATGATGACTTACCTAGATGATGAGTACTCGGTACAGGGAAGTACTTTGGTAGTACAAGGTATATACTACATAGATCGCGCAAAGGAAAAGGGGGCCTCTACCTAAGTGAATTGGGGAGGCGTGCCGAACAATGTGATTGGCCAGGGGTCTTTCCCGAATAGGCAATTTGTCCAGGTACCTGCCCCAATTGGGGCGAATCAATAGGCCAGAAAGTCGGGCCAAAGTCGCCAAATACTTCGGTTTTCTAGTATTCGTGCAATAGTAACGCCACAGGACCACTGATCCACTGATCCACTGATCCTCCGATCCACAGATTCACCACCACACAATGACTGACTGATTGATTCACCGAGAGGAGAACCAATGGCTTTCTTATTCTACCAGTTCCATACTCGGTACTTGTTTACTCGTATCTAATCAACAACCCGTTAGCGAAGACCAGGGGAAGGCGAGATCTTGGGTGTCAGACCCCAGTCCTCAGTCCCAACAGCCCTATAAGGATCCTGACTGGTTCTTCGGTACCAGACTACCTTTGACTGCGGGTGCTGGTAGGATCGTCTCCCGCCGGTCTGGGTTCTTTGAGTGTTTCGTTCCTGCCTTTTGCCGAGCCTTCTTCGCCATTAGGGAAGCTTGGCGGGGAAACAAAAGTACCAGACCCAAAGTACAGCGGACAAGGTACACGGGCGTCCAAGTAATCAGCTGTCAAAATCAAACAGAGAGATTCGCTCGCAATGGAGTGACTCGTAACAAAATGAATACTTCCATGGGAAACAGGACACACGGCGAGAAAGGAGAGTCCTCGCTCGAGGGTTTTCCATGTCTCGAGCGGCACTGTGGGTGGTGGCGGAAGTTCCAGTGGAAATCGTGAACTAGAAGCTTGGTATACTCTCTTGACCCGACCTTGTGCTCGAACCTGCTGTTTGGCGGTGAATCGGGACCCCCCCACTGGACCATTTCAATGTCTGGTACATACAGTATAACGTACGGAGAATTACATCCTTGGGTTTCCCCCCCCCTCTCTCTCTAGCTTCGGCCTTTTATCCCCAGTCGAAGTTAGTCAATCTACCTACATACACTATTACACTACTCAATCTACTTAACCTCAACCTAGTTATATGATACACCTACCTGTTCACCTGTCGAGTGGTCCTACATTACCTCCTCGACTCGTCCCTACGTCTTCATCTAGCGCTTACCGACTCCTCGAATCGCGGTTTCACCGTTTCACCCACGGTCGGGACGAGTAGAGACACTTTACTCATTCGTGGACGCGGGAACTAATCAAATCCTGCTGGCTTGGCGGTACTCTGGTGTCGAGTAGTGGCGGCGACTGTGCGTTTGAGTCTGGGTCTGGGTCTGGGTCTCATGTCATGTGGTTAATGGGAGCGGTGGTACCTAGCTAGCTAGCTAGCCAGTGTGGTACTGGGAGGAATGGGGTTTTCTAGCGAGAGAGGGAGAGGGGGGAGAGGGGGTATATAAAGGAGACTGACGGACTTGGAAAAGAAGGGTGAGTTGGGAAAAGAAAGAAGTAGATATCTACTCTTATCTACTGACTCCAGACACTACAAAGCCTCACTTGCAAAGACACCTTCCCACTATCAATCGACACCATGAGGCTCCCACTCCCACCCTTTCCCCTCCTCTCCGCCGCCCTCCTCCTCCTCCTCTCGCCCCTAACCACCGCCTTCGACGGGATCGGCTGCATGACCATGACCGAGGACGTCAACTGCGGCCGCGGCGAGTGCCAACTGGGCGAGCACTACATCCGGCTCGGCGTGACGACCATCTACGGCAACCCGCTCGACAACTGCGAGTGCCCGCAGCTGCTGGGCATCTGCAGCGCCATCAACCCGGAGTGGCACGGCACCTGCACGTGCGACCAGGGCGACCGCACCATCCACATCCAGGGGTTCCCCATCCGCGTCTCCGACTCCAACATCGACTGCTGGTCCTGCACCGACAAGTTTGACGACTCGGCCCGCGACGTGCACCTGATTTGTCGGGGCCAGCCCGGCGTCACGAAGAGTAATGTCGGGTGTCCGTAGTTGTCCCCTGGAAAATTGGGAGACGGGGGAGGAAATTGGAAGATTTGGGAGAGTCGAGGGCTTTGTGGGAGGTGGAGAGGTATATATACGGAGAAGGGACTGCTGGTGTCGAGCTACGGCGGGATGTGTTCGGCGGGAAGTGGGAAGTGATATCCCAGGTATTGGAGGAGAGCTCTATCGAAGAGCATGGCATTACGAAGCGACATCTCTAGAAAAGCAAAACAGAATGAAATGTCGAATTCAGGACCGCCGACACGTTGGGAATCATTGCTGGGGTCGGGAGATTTCCATCCTTATCCTTTTGTTGGTGACAACACTGGTGTGTGTATATACGGTAGAACCTCGTCCGAGTTTCGATAAACGGGTGGGTTGATCACCTGATACTTGAGAGCTGTGCGTCACTCGGGGTGTGTGTGCACATAGGTAGTCAGTTAGGGAGGTAGTCAGGTAGGCAAGTTGGTCAAAACATAGGCAAGTACGAACAGTCGAGAGTATCTACACAAATCACTCCTCGTGCGGGTTTCTAACTCGATCTGGAAGTCATACGGGTCACTATCAAGTAGCTTGACCCACTGCCACTATCACTTAATCACTTATCATTACCACTACGACGACGACGACGACGACAACGACTACCACCACCACGTCCTCCTCCTCCTCCTTGTTCCTCAAAAGACTCTTTCGTTCCGTGGTGGGATCTGTCACGTGTGGCGCTAGGCCAGGTTGGAACTAGCCCGATCTTTCTTCTCCCCTCTTTTATTCAGGTAGATCGAGTCACTAGGACTCTTCCTCCTTCTCTCTCTTCAGACAGAAAAGAGCTCAACAAACCAAACCAATCTGCCATTGCGGCAACCAATTCCTTTTCCTAGTTGTGGGCTAGTGTCGAGACTCATTCGGTTGAACGTCTTGCAACAGGATCTCTTCTCACCTTCCTATTCTGTATTCTAGGACACAGTATAGAAAAACGACTACTCGTGGAGATCAGGGAGTATATCCGCCAATGATGAAGCAATGAATGAATGAACGAACGAATTGTCATGGAACATGGGATATGGGATAATGAACATGTAACACGCGACATGCGACATGCGATATGGGGGTATCTATCAACATATATCTCTAGCTATTCATCCGGACGATCCATCAATCCATCAATCCATATCATTCATCCAGATCATTATGCGTCTCGTCAAAAGAAATCCATCGCTCGATATGGGGTAAATCGCTCAATAAACCAATAAATTACCATGTATGTCTTACTTCCACTGTCTCACTCGCGCAGCGACTTCCAGCATCCCTGCCGGCCACCACCACTGCTGCTGCTGTTGCTGCTCCTGCCGAGTGCCACCCCCCAAAAACGCCGCTCCATACCGCGCAATCAATCCCTGTAGCGACACGAACGGGAACTCGCCCACCCACCACGTCTCCTTCTCCAGCAGGAGCATCAGCACCAGCCAGTGCGCATAGACATCCAGCGCCAAGATTTCGGCTGTCGTGAGCTCTCTATCCTCGTCTCCATACTCGTCCCCGGCGACGGCGTTCATGTCCGCGTGAGGATCGAGAAGGGGTAGGAGCAGGTCGACGTACGTCTGTGGCGCGCTGGAGAAAAAGGCCAGGAATGATCGCGCCAGCGGCTCCGCGTGCGTCGGATTTGGTCGCTGTAGGATGAAGTTGTGGAGCCAGCCGGGCGCCTGGGCGAGGAGGCTGTCGGGCGAGACGGAGAACTTTTGCCACTGAATGTTAGTGATGAGCGCGTCTTTTCCAATGCAAGAGGTGGCTAGAATAGGCGGGAGAAAAACTCACACAAGAAGCATATTCAAAGGGAATCTCAGTCTCCGGACACTCTGTAAACGTGCTGGTCATGATGTCGCTCAGAATCTCGTACGCCCCGTAGACCGCGGCCATGTTCTCGTCGACCTGCGGCCCGGCCAGCGCACATTCTATCCGGCATCGCAGCTGGGACGAGGCCTGGTGGAACGTCGCCCCCACAACGGGAAACATGGTGTGCGACCGTTCAGGTATGGTCGGTGAGTCTGTCGCGGCATCTCCCGCCGACTGGGCTGCCGCCGAAAACATCGTCTCCCACGGCGACTTGGACTTTGAAGTACCTGGCTCGACGGGGTTGGAGTTTAGCGCGACAATGGTCGTCCGGATCCCGCGCAGTAAGAGAATCATGTCGCGCGGGGTCAAGAGGTCCGTGGTGCGTGCGCCCTTGGCCCGGAGCACCCAGTGCTGAATGTGCTGGAAGGCGAGGGCAAAGGGCACCAGCATCAGAGAGCTGGCGATCAGGGGTTGCGTGTCTGACTCTCTCGGTCGCGACGTCATGGTCCGCATCTGCTCGAGGGCCAGCGTGTGATGCTCCAAGCCCATGTCGAGAATGTGCCGCACCGTCTCGGGATCGGCGCTTCGACCAGCGGAGATGGTGTCGCAGCACAGACACGTAGCAGAGAGTGCCAGAACCGAGTGCGAGACGAGCTCGCTCTCGAGGGCCAGCTTGGCGATGCCGACCTGCAAGACGATGCGGTCCTTTTGCCAGCTGGGCGCGGTCCGGCACGTATGGTTGAGAAAGTGGAAGTAGAGGTCCGAGTCTGTCACGTTGGAGAGGATAATGTCGCTCCCACCTTGACTTTGGGGGGCATTACTCGGCACCGGTGACTTGGACAGCATTTCTCTCGGAGGAGGGGCTAATCGACTCCCAGATGACCGGGGCGGCGACGGCACTGGAGATGGCAGCGAAGACCCCGACACGGGTGGACGTGATTCGCTTGATCTTGAAGCTCGTTCGTGCTGGTCTGTTGCATATGTGCAAGTCCTCAGACTTGTCTCGCACAGTGTACAGCACGGCTTCTTCTCGTCGCACTGTCGACGGCGTCAGTCCCGCCATGTCATCAATGATCAGCGACGTATGTGCTCACCTTCTTCCTTCTCTGCTTGCACGTCAAACAGCCATTGCGAGATTTTGCGTGGGATCGCCTGGACCGAAACCCCGGCGGGAAGGGGTTGGACGTCGGCGACGACGACGACGAGCTTCGATCCATTGAAATTTTTCTTACTGGGAGATGCCTCGCTACCAGCAACTACCAAGGAGATTCTCGGTGTCGTAGGGCTAGAGCATCGGGGTCTTGGTTTTTGATATTGTATTTTGTCTTTCGCTTGCTTTACTTGTTTGGAAGTCGTTCCGCTTGGGGTTTTTCTAATAGAGATTTCCTATTCGACCGTTTGGGGAGAAGCTGAGCTGACTCAGTTGTTCAGGGTCCTCTGTGGGTGTCTGGGGACAAGAATTGTCAGGGTCTTGCGACATGCAGTCGACAGCTGGTGGCGCGTGGGAAATCTTGTTACAAATTGTGCCTGAGTCTGAGCTCCACCGGGCGATGAACCGCGGTATTCCGCTTGATTAGCCTGAGATGGCTCTGGTAGGTGGACGGTCGACTGCCATCCGGCGGAGTAGCAGTGGAGGGAGTAGTAGTAGTACAGTAGGACGAGGTATGGGCATCGCATGGTGATTGCATCTTGGCAATAGGGCTGCCTGTGGTGAGGCCTGCGATGGTGCCTTGGCTGAAGTCATTGAGCATCTTGTCCAGGCCAGAGGTGAGATGGTGGTGTGGTGGTGTGGGTGGTGTGTCCCCAGTGTTGGGGTGGGATTTAATTATTGTGCTGCGCCCTTTTAACCAACTTACCCAACTAAACCCAGCCTGGCCATGGTGGGCGAGGCTGAGCATTTACTACTACGAGCCCCAACTATACGAGTCACAACTACTCGGTACAACTGCGTGCATCAGGCCAGAAACTCTTCTCACCGTCCCCCGTCCCCCGTCCCTGTCCACACCGATTTCGCATCCGATTTCGCTAATCAGCATTTGCAATTTCCTCTCTAGCCTCGTTTTTGTAGTAGGTTGTGGGTAAATGCTCTAGTGGGGGTTTTTTGGTTTGTGGCACGCCATTCCCAATGAAACCCGGGGACGGGACACGTCCAAGGGAGATAATATACGAGTACGAAGGACGGATTAGGCTCGAGGTATACTTGTAGGCAATAGGCAGGAGATACATAGCACCAGACACCGCCCAAAAGGAGACTGTAGATCTGTAATCGATATTTCGTAGAAGTGCAGGAAAAGTGCAAATCCCCCATGCCAGACAGAACCAGACCTCGGCATCTTGCGACAACAACACATGCATATCATATGCATATGCTGTGCTACTCATCACACCTACCGCATCTTCTCTCATCTATGCGACCCTGACTTTGAAGCAACCGTTTCATTGTCTCGACTGTAACGCTGACTCTGGATTCTTCGTATCCGGACCAGGACGCTGCTGAGACTGGATCGGTGACTTGACTGGGACGGATTTGTCCACCTCGAGCAAGAAATGGCGTAGTTTTCAGTAGTTGAGGAACGCGTCGCGAATAAAAGTGGACGCGGGTATACCACGGCGAGAGAGCATCTACTTGTAACCACTATCGCAGGTCTCAATGGTATTGGCAACGACGACGTCGACGACTCTCCGGCATTCCTTTAAATCAAACAGAGCGACAAGTCCAGGTCAGAAGACTATCAATCAAGCCAGGAGATTTCATGTGTACCTTGGTTATTATCTTGATGATATATAGTAAAAGGAACGCAAAAGGAATCGCAGTCTATAAGCCGAACGTCCTGATAGATCAATCTCTTCCCAATATGCTGCTCCTAACACTTCCCTTTCTACATTGTACTCGTTTCCTACTTCATCCAGATCACAATCCGTTCCGCTCCAAAAAGTCAAAAGTCACCTGGTACCCCGCCGTGGCGTTGTTGTGCAGCGTAAACGCATGTCCCGTGTTGGGCTGGATATAGTCCTCCACCACGGCGGCGTTGGGGTACGTCGCCCTCAAAGCCTGCGGTTCGTACGCCCCCTTGCAGTCGCCGTCGCAGATGTAAAAGTCAAATTCGGCCAGCATGTACTGCACCGGTGCCTTGAGGCCGGGACCCTGCAGGCCGATGATGTGGAAGGCCGAGGCCAACTCCGCGACAGGCACGGGCTGCTTGAGCGCATCGCCGTAATCAAACATCTCCTGGGTGAAGGCCGTGGCGGGATCGCCCCCGAAGAAGAGATTCTGGATTCCCGTTTTCTGGCACACGACATACCCGCTCGGTCGGTCGAAGGGAGGGTTGCTCGTGGCTGCAAAGTCAACACCCCACGACGCCATGCCCGGCGCACCCAGGTATTTGCCGTAAAAGTAGCCGGTGATAATCACACCGTCGGTCAGAGTAGGATATTTGGCCACCAACGCCGAAGTGAGGAACGATCCGAAACTGTGGCCGACATGGACGATTTTGTTGGGGGCGGTCAACGAGTTGAACTGCGCCATCGCAGGCTGTGCTTTTGCTGCGAGGCTGTAAATGGTCCCGTTGCGCGCCATCAAGGTCAACTGTCGAAGAATCTCAAGCTCCAGCGGCGCTTGCACCACATTGTACGCGTCTGGGTGGTCCGATTGACCGGCTCCGAGGCGGTCGTACGTGAGGATCGAGTATCCTGCTCTGAGCGACGCTTCAACATACGACAGGTTGTCCCGTTGGAGCTCAGGGTCCCAATATCTCCCGTCATAGTGTGCGCCGTGGGTCGCGATTTGTAGAATGTCTTTTTTCGCCGCAGGGGCTTTGGGAACGCACAGCTGGGCATGGATATTGAAAGTCCCGGCCGTCGTGGTGTTTTTAACGACAGTCTGCACGCCCTGGGGTGTGCTCCAGGTGTCTTCGTAGACGGCCCAAGCTCGTGCTTCAATGTTGCTGTCCACTCTCCGGTGGTCGTAGATGGCGCTATCTGCGGAAGCGAACACCGGGATGTCCAACTGTTTGCAATATCCGTTGGTTCTCTGAGGAGCTTTGACGGGCGAAGCGGTGGCGGTACGAGACAGAGCCAACAAGGCTACGACAAAGGCGGCGGCCATAATGGGCGAGGCAATAGGATGAGTGAGAGGTTGCGGGAGCTTTGATCGTGTCCTTCATCGAACGGCGGCAGCGAGGACAGCATTATATAGTTGTAGACAGTCAGCTCTGCTCAAGTCTACAATGTGAGGTATGACGTTGCTGCTGGTCAACAACGAGGGTAACTCAGATGTCATGGCTCTGTTGTCCAGGGCCGTATGAATAACGCGCACAACCGGGACAGTCGACTGAGCATGGTTACGATATGGGCCATGGCGGAGCCCGAGTACGCGATGGGGCGACGGGGTGGATGATAGAGCCAGACAGACAACCCATTTCGCAATTGGAAAGGAGAAGCGCTCGGAATTTATCCATCGTATTGCTGTACTTGTTCACGTTGAATATACGAGTGATGAAGCATGTCCCCCGCAAAGACGAGGCTTTCTTGTTGGTAAGCACCTCACGGTGGACTAGTTTGTGAGGCACTCTGAGAAATTGGGCGAAGATGGCGGACATGTGGTCGGAGGGACTAGACTGACCAGGGGCGTATTCGCTTCGCGGGAGCGTATTTGTGGAGTCGACCCTGCAGCGCTATGACAATTTGTACCTGTAGCGGCGGGAGAGGCCGCTAGTGTTTTTTGAATCAATGGCGACGGGGATGCATCAGAGCAAAGTTTGTAGGCAGAGGCAGTGCGCAGCAAAAGCTAGTACACGATGGAGATGGAGAGGAAGAGAGACACAAACTCGGGACTCGCACAGCAAACGAGGCTGATACAACAGCAACAACTGAAATCAATTCAATCCCCACCGGGGCACTGCTGATGCACTACTCATGCACTACTCCTCAACCTCACATTCAAGACTGATGGTTCAGTGCATCAAGTCAAGAGCAGACAACTTCAGAGGATTGCTATAAAGCACTGGATCTGGCCTGCATTTGACACATCTACCTCGTCCACTATCATCCTGATCCATCATCATCATCCTTATCATTCTACACCAACACCTCGGGCACAGACACTCCTTGCGTCCAGTCTCATCCTCCAACAACCAAACCAGCAAACCCTCACTCCATCTCCCTCATCATCACCTCGGCCTCCCTCACTCCTCTCTCCAATGGTTGCTCTCGCCCTCGCCCTCGGCGCCGCCATCTACTTCACGGCCGAAAAAGTGCGGGACCACAAGAAAAAGAAGGCCGCCCTCAAAGACAAAGACCAACAGGCACCGCCCTACGACTCGATCCCTCCCAGTGCCTCGGCCTTGGAGAACAGGGCGGCCCGTCGCTCCGTGGACCAGCTCCCGCAATATGTGTACAGCGAGCCCCCACCGTATCACCTCAAAGACCCGAGTCGCGGGCAAAAGGCCCCCAAATAAATATCTGTCATCCAGCTGTGCGGAGTTGGGGTTTGACAGCGCTTAGGCGAGGTCGTTTACGAAGGGGTTGGAGGCGGGGTTATGGATCTTGCAGGCAGGGATAGGGACGCCAGGGGGGGTCCGATCTTTTACCAGTGGGGCGTTGGGGGTTTCTGTATTTTGTATCCATGGTCAGACAGCGAGACAAGACGAGATACCTTGCAGCGGGTGTATCCGTCAGACATGCGAGGGAGCACGTTTGGTAGACGCGGGAGTTGTACAGTGTATAGAATCAATCTAATCTTTCCCATTCTCCACCAATCCTCCAATGCTCAATGTCCCTGGCATCATGGCATAGCATTCTTCTCCATAAGTACAACTGTGACTTTGTCCAATATTGGTAGCGGTGAGGACTAACATCGTCTTTCTTCCAGCTTTTGCGAGGCTATGAGGCTCGGGGAGAGCTGTATTTGGATGCCCGGCGTATGGAGTGTCTGCTCGCAGTGAGAGTGGCATGATGGCATTGTGATGAAGTTGTTTGTGGTCTAGAGCATTAGAACATGCATTTATTGAATCAGGAGATGTTCGTGGCCAATGCCCCTGCTCCACCTGAGAATTCCGTCTTTCTGTTCCTAGCAGCGACACGTGGCAAGGCACAACCTCGCATAACCGCAATTCAGGGTCTCCAGCGAAAAAAGACTAATCTGATCCGCCAAGCTACTGTACATGCAAGGGGACATGGGAATATGGAGGGTGGGAGGGTTCGCATCGAACACTCCATACTCCAGCCTGACCAAGCCTCGCGAATACGCTTTTCGCCCTCGACATCGACTCCACTTTTACGCAGATACGCACGCGCCCCCCATCTCCCACTTCTGCTGCTCTGCATTATTTCCAACCTCCACCATATAGTTTTCGGCGCCGACGTCAAAGAATGCCATCCTGCATGCGACACATGACACTTCGTCTCGCTCATATTCGCACTCGTACATTTGCTACAGGAATTAATTCCTGTTCCCCGGACGATAGGCCTGCGGCCTTCCTCGGCCTCGCACCTCCGCGCCGCAAAGCTACTGAGGAATAATTCCAAAAACCTTCGCTCCGTCGTCATGGATCCCGGACACGCAGAATACGACAGAAGACCCGTCCCTGCTGCGCCTTTCTTGCTGCGCAGTGACTAAGGTGCAACACAGTTCATGCTACGATTTCTCTCCGTGTCATAGACGCCACGGCCTTGACCTTGACCTCGTCGACTGGTACTCCTACGGTGTGATCATGCCCAGCAACCAAGGGTCCAAGTCTAGCCTTGAGCGATACGATCTGAAAAAGGCCATGGCTTGTTCCATAAATACAAGTAAGGAGTCGAGCTGTGATGACATTGTTGTTCAAGGTCGATGGGCCAGCAGCTCGGGGTTTTCGCTCGTCTCAATTTAAAAGGCCTGATATACTTGACCACTCTACAGGTTCATTCCTCATCAACCTCACTGTCTAGAATTACTATTACCTCTCTTCCTCGACACAGCGCGTCAGACTATTGCGAGACAAGACAGTGCATTCCACCTCCATCAACCCCCAAAAGACACCATGACAGGCAGTCTCCGCAAAGAATGCGACAAGGCGGCGCAAATCCTCAAGAGCTTCGTTGGTGCGCGGCATTGCCTCCCTCCAGCCTCTCCATGATATGCTGGAACCAGACTGACATACAGGCGCAGACAAAGGCCGAATACCCGCACAGGTCATCGCCAACGCCAAAGGGCTCGCCATCTTCTCGGGCTTCCGCGCCGCCATGTACCTCGCCGGGGCGGGTGGGTCTGGGGTGGTCGTCGCGCGACTCGCCGACGGATCGTGGTCCGCACCCTCGGCATTCTCCGTGCGCTCGGGCGGCATCGGGGTCGTCTACGGCGTCGACGTGTACGACTGCGTGTGCGTGCTCAACACGCGGGAGGCTGTCGACGCGTACATGACCAGCGAAATGACCATGGGGGCGGGTGCGTCAGTGGCCGCCGGCCCCATCGGCGGCACCGCAGATATCAGCACCAAAGAAGTCAACCCGATCTGGACGTACACAAAGTCCCGCGGCCTCTACGGCGGGTTAACCGTCGACGGCACCGTCATCAAGGAACGCCCGAGCATCAACGTCGACGCGTACGGGTCGGGTGTCACGGCGGCCAAGATCCTCAAGGGCGAGACGGAGTGGCCGGCAAAGACGCAGCTGCGAGAGGTCCTCAAGCTGGCCGGGGGGGAGAGCGCGGATGGGAAAGTTCTTGGGGCGATCAGCACGGAGCCGACGCCGGGGGATCTGAAGGAGTGATTGATTACAAGAGGTGGTATGACATAGCATGGCATGGCATGGAATAAAGTGGGAAGATGTAGGAATGGTGTTTGCTTATCAACTGGGGTAACATGGCAATGGGAAGATCATATGGATGGTTTTGTTGTCAACTGGGAGTTATATACTATAGCGCATTGGGCTGTTTGGTTCTCTTTATAATGGATTATTGCGCTTTGCTCTTTGCTCTTTGCTCTTTGCTCTTTGCTCTTGCGTCAAGTCGAGGATATTACATATCAGGTAGGAAAGGACTGTTTGAATCTGCCGTTAGCCGTGTCGTACGTACATACATACTCGGTACATAAGGTAGTCTCGGGGGGATGTTAAGTACTACAGCCGTGGCACGTGGAGTCTTGGGCGGAGAATCTCACAGCAGCAGGCGGGACAAATATTCAATGAAGAAATGAATGAATGACTGGCTGACTGGCTGACTGGTTGACTGCCTGCCTACCTAATTGCTGAAGTTTCTGCCATTGACATCTAATTAGATCCTCCAACCTAGCTGCCTGCCTGCCTGCTTGGGTATTGACTCGTTCCATTGGTAGGTTTGATGATACATGTCGGCCTCATTCCTCACTATCAACCACCTCGTTGGACATGGAACTGGACCCTTTACAACTGGGGCACCAGGGCGGTAGGTCAGGCTAATTGTCAATATGAATCTGATATTGGGAAATCTGGAAAACCGGTAATGGTAATTGGTGCGTCAAATAAAAGTCTCAAAAGGACATTGAGTGATCATCCAGCCTATCATTATCGTCCTGGCAGGGATGGGACCAAGAAATTTGGAATGACCGACACAGGCACAAGGGCGAAAGGGTGGAAAGGGTGAAAGAAATGGATCCTTGATCCCTCAACCCACCACCCACCCACCCACCATCCACCAACCGTCTCGCACCTCACGCCTCACGCCAAAGTAGCTAGGCTCTGGCGAAGAGGGCGGACGCCGACGTTTCGCTCCGCTGGATCCGGTGAGATATCGGTGGCCCACTCTCCTCGGCACTGCTCGAGGTGAATAAGTCCCGCAGAACCGAAGTCGAGGCCCTGGAATGGTTCGAGGAGCTAGAGTGTCTGTACCTGAAGAGACGGAGGCGGACACATGACCCAGAAACCAGAGAGTTGGTGCTAGGCCGGACATGTATCAACC
The DNA here is from genome assembly GCF_001642475.1 of Fonsecaea monophora. Classification (NCBI taxonomy): domain Eukaryota; kingdom Fungi; phylum Ascomycota; class Eurotiomycetes; order Chaetothyriales; family Herpotrichiellaceae; genus Fonsecaea; species Fonsecaea monophora. The sequence continues at coordinate 95,115 of NW_019173943.1, forward strand.
CGTTCATGTGCCGAGACTACATCGCCGTATCGGATGTATGGCTGCGGTCTTGACCAGACTCTGCTCTCGCCGACACTAGATTAGGCCACCTGGTCGGAATCTAATGAGCCAATACCTCCCTGCCGCTCGAACGTGTGGGTAGGATCGTGGATGTCTTTGAGGTGCCGATAGCGTTTGCAACAAAGATAAACGTCTGGGCACGTCGTGCAATGATGGCTCGTCCCGTTGATTAACTATCCATAGTTAGCATTTTCCTCGGATTAGCACAGTACCGTAAATCTGGTAGTGCCCGTATAGACACTTACACAAAAGTAACTGACACAGGCTCCGGCAGATACTTCCCTCACCTTCTTCGCTAGCCTCGATAGCTCATCTTCGTCAACATCCGCAACACTCACGTCATCGTTATTGGACCTCAGGTATGGGATAAAGTGGGTTTTTTGGTGCAAAATTGCAATGTCTTCAGCCGTGTAGCCCTCGGCGGTCTTGTCGTCGACGAAAGACCGGCCACCCTGCTTGTCCTTGGCTCCAAGGTCAGGAAGCAGCGCCAACTCGAAGGCGCGCTGGTTTGCACCGGTCGCGGCGAAATGTGAGGCGAGTTTGCCCTCTACATCTGCATTTTTGACACTGAGTTCCTTACCATCGCAGACCGCCATAATGTCCTCCAAGATTGATACGGACGCAGTTGCCACGGCACAGTTGAGCAGATTTCCACAGGAGCCACCGGCAATGCTCGGGTTACGGCCCTTTCTGACGAGGAACTTGAACAAGGAGCAGCTCGGCTACTTCGTGCAAGCAATGAAACGCCACATGATGGATGGGACTGCCAATCTCAAGCACAGGATCTTCGAGGTCCGAAACGTTGGTGTCTTCAGGGTCGGCTTCGTTATCCAATAGTAGTGATATCATGTCAAGGTCTTTTTCTGGACGGCGTGATTGAGAGCCGCCGACAGGTTCAGCCTAGAATCCTAGACGGACGCGGTGTTTTTGTTTTGCAGCAGATATCTCACCGCCGAAAGGTTCGACTGCTAGACCATGGCGAGCTGACTGCACGTGTTGATCTTGGCTCCTCGAGACAGAAGCAGCGCCGCATTCTGCGCGTGAGCCTTAGCGACGGCCAGATCCAACGGAGACACATTGAATCCCCGAGGGCATGGACTCTGTGCAAGCTGACAGCAGACATGAGTTCTGTCGACGAAGCATTCAATTCACATATACGATTGGTGGGCCTAGGCAAAAGAAGCTCTCGGCCTGTAGGATGTCTGTGGTAATATCCTGCCTGAGATCGTTGATAGCATTCGTGTTAAAGCAGCAGTGTGGTGACTGGGAACAGTCAGAGGTGACAAGGCGCACAAGGCCGCTGAATCAGGCTGGGAGTCACGCCTTTGCTGCTTCACCACCTCTCGAGTCACCTTTAACTAGCATCGGCTCACCGAGTTGCCGCATTGGTTGGTGAGCAAACACCTGGTTGGATTCAAAATAACCATGCCGACGCAAACAATCAACTCTCCACGAGAACCAGGGGTTGGTTGCGAGTATCGTGGACCAATCTCCCACCAGGTTGACCCCCCAGTGACGGGCATGCTCAATGGCTTTTCGCGTGAGGGGTTGGTTCATGAACAGAAGGATGAGGCTCTATTCCAAGTTCCATTGAGAGTATCTTCCGGTCGACTCCCTGGGCCGCCTTCATTGTCTTGTCCTTCAAAAAATCTACCTCAGCCCTTTGGTGTGCCTCACCGGTCAAGGTTCTTGATAGGACTGGTGCGGGGCAAAGTTCCCGAACTAACCGGCTTCGAACCGGCCAGTAGGCGCCCCCAACTCGACGAGGTCAGCCGCATCAGCCTTGTCTTGGGTACTTTTTAGGAGGACGTCGTACCCAATGCTACAACCATTATACAACGCATGTCAAAGTCCACAGAGCTGGCATTACATTCCTTCAGTTGCAATTATTTCTTACGGAACTTGGACACTTTTGAGAATATGAACAGCGAACCCTACGGTGAAGTTGTGGCATCCCCACCATAAACTCCAAGCTCCTCAGAGCACACCCAAGCGTCGTTCATAATTGCACAGCCGCTGTTTAGAAGAGCTTGGTCGTGACTCAGGTTGAAGAATTCGAGATTAACCGCTGAGGATTGTGGCATTGTGATATTGTGGTATACATGGCTATGGTATTTTTCTCAGGAGAAACGCCTCGCCCGCCTTCGCCCGCCTCGCGCCCTATTTCCCTGGAGATGTGCAGATCAGGCCTTGTCCGAGCTATCGCACAGAGATTTTTACGTCAGTTTTATCGTCGTAGTAAACGATGAGGGGCCCTCCGGAGTATGAAACGTACAATAGGCAACAAACAGCACCGTGCGCGCTGGCCGATCGAGGCGCAGATGCTCCCAAAGTCGTCGGTGCTGGTGGGCGCCGTAGGAGCTTTTTTATAGAGAGTACTCGTCAGCATCAAAACGCATTACAAGTATTCACTGTTAATTCCCAAAAGTCCATTGTCTGATATTCTTTTGGGAAAGTATCAAAAAAAAAGGAAAACCCTGGAGGAGGGGTGGCACTTACGTGGCGCACAGTCCAAGTCGGCAACACCCAGCACATCGGTCGCGCAGCACACGGCCGAGCTGTCGGCGCCGGTGCACAGCGTCACCTGGCGGTCGACGAGGGCGCTTTTGCCCGGGATTGCCGAGGCCAGGGCGGTGGTGGCGCCGGCGGCGAGGGCGATGGCGAGTGTGGTGAAACGCATTTTTTGGGGGGTTTGTGGTGGGTGGTAAAGCAGAGATGGGATGGGCTGTGAGAGGTTGGAAAGGACTGTAGGTTAGATTTGGCAGGAGGTGGTATGGACTCTGGAGATGGGGTATTGTTGTCTTGAGGAATCAACCAAGTAAACGCCGAGGTGGAGGATGGAGAGAGTGAGAGGAAGAAGACCTTGTCCCAGACTTGTGACAGCTTCCCTTGCACAGCTTTATACTTGTCCAAAAGACAACCAGATAACTGCTACCCAGGCATTTGATACTCGTGCCATGATCTGGTCGGTTCCTCCCAACTGCTTGAGAAGCTTGGAGACATGGATTCCTTGATCGTCAATGCATCACTTCGCTTCAACCGAGCCGTGTTTGTGAATTGGTGACGATCATCTGTTCCACCGTCCTCCAGTCATACCCATACCCATACCCTAGACCCCATACAACGAGATGATCCCAGTCGCCCAGTCACCCAATCACCCATTGCCAGGACACTCAGTACTGAGTAATATGTAGGTACTCCGTATGTAGGGAGGTGGAATCCCAGCCCTGCACGACCGTTGATCGACGCACTAGTCTTGGGTGCCAACGTCGTCGTACCTGCGTCGATCGCTGTTATGTGTGTGTCCAAGGAATCGAATCTCGCCTTTACTGCGTTAAGTAGTTGATCCGGTGCGACAACAGGGGCCTTCCCATGGAGCGAGAGCGGTAAAAGTACTCGTCCCGTAAGATGGTGTGCCGCTGTGTGGGTGGTTGGTGGTTGGTTTCTCATCCCCTTGTCCCTGTATAGTTTGGTTATATTCAACTTGTTTCCAGGAAATAGACGAGCTTGAAGGGCCCATTACAGCCAACATCCAGGAACAAATGACGTTGCATTCTAACCAGGAGATCATCACTTGTCGATCTTTGTGGGGAGAGATCGACAAGCCTTGCTCATAAGAGGAGTTATTTCTGTGGCTTTGCCTCGAGAGGGTCCTGAGACATTGTTTGACTTGTCTGTGTGGGGTTTGAGCCACTCATTCACTGCCACTCATCTGCCAGGAACATGTCCTCCGTAGACAAGGCACAGATTGACGGACAGGGCAGGTTTAGGAGAATTAAACAGACGATCGACGAGCATCCATCCACCCATCCATCTCTTCTTATTTGGCCCCCCGGAAATTATCCCTGCGCTAGTCAGGGCCTGCATTCTACCCGGCTTCCATGCTGCCATGGTATTTGAACATTGTCCATCTTACTGATACCCTGATTTCCTACCCGAGGTCTCTCTGTGAAACACTTCATGTTCAGAATCAGGATCAAGGATCTTTTTCTTTAGGCGAAGTGAGGCGAGGCGTGTCATGTCAACACCGAGCACTTGTACCGAGTACCGAGTACCGAGAACCCTCCCGTACATAGCTTGATAGGCACGCGCCAGGAAATCGAGAGAGTCGTTGTGATCGTCGGGCAAATCCCAGCTTCTACATTCTACATTCCACATTCCACATAAAGCGCATGGGCATGGGCATAGGCATACATACTCTTACGTAAGAGTGAGATATAGGCATGAGGCAAAAAGTAATGTCGACGGTCGTCAACACTGATATGCAATTTGCTACTATAATTGTACCTCGTAGATAACGACTATGTGGGCACATTGCAGATCTCTTTCTCTTTTCTCTTTTCCCTTTTCCCTTTGTCCTGTCGTCTCATTGTCCCAGACCTGTCATTCGCACACTGTCTCGCAAGTATTGACCAATTGCCATTCGGTGGCTGTAGAGCAGGATGAAGAGGGTATGACATGACGCCGCTCTCATTGTAACCGTCGCCGCAGATCCAAACTCATCCCCAATACGGTAACGCTCGACAAGGCCATCATCGTACCCGCCGTGGACGCATCGACCGTCCCAAAACCCAAAAGCTCGCTGCCGCCCATGGCCAATGCAATCGCAAAGACATTATAAAACACTGCCCAGTACATGTTCCACCTTGCCTGGGCCATCGTCTGGGTGGCAATCGTCATCAGCTTGGGCAGGGCGCCTAGATCGGGTGTCATGATGATCACGTCGGCAGCGCAGGTTCCCAGTGCCAGCGATGCTGAGTCTGGGCGACGACCGGACAAGGGCGAAAGGGAGAAGAGAATGCCAACATCCGCCGCAGCTTGGGCGGGTGCATCGTTTAAACCGTCGCCCAGCATCGCCACAACACTTCTGTCGCCTTTCTTCGCGGAGGATAGTCGTAGGACCGAGTCAAGAACGTCGAGTACACCAATACCATTGCTCACACCTCTCTTAGATTGGCCTTTGCTTTCACAAGCACGCTGTGACTGCACCGACACAACCAACTCCCTCTTCTCATGGGGTAAAGATTTGGCGGCAAGGACCGGTATCTGTAACTGCGACGAAACTCGATGTGCTTCCGTCTCCGAGTCGCCCGTTAGCATGGTCAACTTCAGACCCAGGGCCTTCAGCGATTCGATAACCTGGGGGGCTCCCTGGCGAATGGTATCTTGCAGCGTAAAGGAACCTGCGTACTTGCCGTCGATGGCAAAGTAGACCTCCGTTGTTCCTCTGGCGGCTCCAGACTGATCTGTGGCGGCCGGGGTGATGGAAATGCCACTCTCAGAGAGAAAACGGCTGCTGCCAATATGCACAGTGTACCACGCCATAGCCGCCCCCTGGACTTCTGCGTACACACCCTTGCCTGTGATGCTGGACACGTTCCTGACTGGTGCAGTACCTGGCTCAGTTTCTCTGCCACGACCCTCCTTAAACTGCGGCACTGCAAGAAGCTGTCTGACACACCACTGAAACACCGCCCGAGCAACGGGGTGCGCTTGTGAGACCTCCCTCTCCGCAGCGCTCAAGAGGCTGTAGCATAACTCCCTCTTCCCCTGATCCGTGTCAAATGGCTCAGCAAAGGTCTCATGCGAGATCCGCAGTCGGCCCTCTGTCAATGTTCCTGTCTTGTCCATCACCACGTGCGTCAAGAGAGATAGGTTTTTGAAAGCTTCCACTCCGCCTGGGAGAAGAATTCCCGACGCATACGCCACGTCGACACCGGCCATAATCGCCGAAGGCGTCGCTAAGCCAATGGCACATGGACAAGCCGAGGCCAAAATGGCCATTGCTCGCTCCGATGCAAGGTTGAGTCGATCAGTGATCGGCAGTGAGTCTGCCGTGAAAACAAACGTGTATACGAAGCCCAACATGGTCAGCACAAGGATCGTTGCGACGAAATACCTCGTGATGAGATCTTCTGTTGCTATCCCTGGCTGATCGTCCGAACCCACGCTGTTCTGTGCGCGATCATACTTCTGCTCCGTTGCTGCTTCAACGCTTGCCACAAGTCTCTCGAGACTCGAGTCTGCTTGGTCTTTTAGCACGACAGCGACGAGTTCAGCAGACAAATTGCGAGTCCCCGACATGAGGAAATCACCAACTGTTTTGCGCGATGGGAGCGACTCGCCACTCATGCTCGCCTCATCCACCAAAGACGTCCCACGCACCACGTAACTGTCACACGGGATGAGACTTTGAGCCGAAATATGATATGTGTCCAACGGCTCAAGAAGATTTGTGGGAATCCGAGTCAGTATGGCTTCGCCTCTCTCATCTGATTCGGTATTACAACCATGCAACCGCCCCTCCAACAATACAGTCTCTAATTCGACTTCTGACTGCAACCGAAAGAGACGGGCGAGCCCAGCCGCACCCTGTCTCCGCAGCGTCACGTCGAGATACCGGCCCCCGCTTATTACCACTGCAAGAAAGGATGCCGAGGAGAAATAGGTTTTGGTGTCGACATCAGAAAGACCATGGAGGAAAATGTTGAAGAATGAAAGGAAAATGCTCAGCAGCAGTGACAGAGACAAGAGAGTGTCCATGGACAGGCTCGGAAGCTGCAGCCGTTGTCGAGAGAAACAGCTTGCCCACGCATTGCGATGGATCCAACTCGCATGCACAAGTTGGACGTAACATCCAATGACAAGCGTGAGTAGGCAGAGGAGCGGATCCAGGGCGTTCCTGAGTTGGGCTGTCATGGAGACCTTCCTCACCCAATCAATAATAGCAATAGCTGTAGCCCACTTTGCTGCCCCATTGAAAGCTTTCTTCAAAGCCTGCAGTTCTTCTTCCCGCCGAACGAGTTTGAGATTCTGGGCGGCAGACCCACGATTGTGCTGTCCAAGCACCTCGGCGGTGTAACCTGCGTCTTCAACGGCCGAAACCAACTCCGCTGTTGACGTTTTGGTGGCATCGTAGATCACAGTGGCTCGAGACAGTGGCAGAGACACGTTGGTTCGGATGACAGCTGGGACAGATGCCAATGCGTGGCTCAGGGTTGATACGCAAGCGGAGCAGGTCATCCCCGTGATCAACAAGCGAATCGTTGTTAGAGGTTCATTTTGGAGTTTCTCCCCTTGCCTTGGGATGGTATCGCCTCTGGGAGCTGCTGCCGGCACCTCCTGGCCCGGGTTTATGTACGGTTGGAAGCTGGGAGGAGCATATGGGTCGGGATCGGAATCGTTGTACTTGATATCGACGAGGCGAATGTCGAAGAGCTCGCACGCCTTGATGATGTGGCTCATGAAGTATGCGGTAAACACACAGCAAGCCATCTCTTCTCGCGAATTTCGACCAAAGTGTACAATACGGCAGTCTTCATTCAGTGTCCATCAGACAGGCTGTCACCCTAACTGCAGTGAGTCGCCGTGACAGCATTTCTTAAAGCTGTGCTTCAGGGGAACATCTCGATCTGAAGTGCCAGGATATTCTTCAAGCCATAGTTTATCGAAGTCAGTGCCTATGTAGACACCGTTCTCTTTCGTGAAATAGAATGCAAAGGACAAAAGTTCAACACATGCTGTACAAGAAATCGAAATGCCCCAGATGTCCAGGATAAACTTCTGCATATAAGGCATTAGTCACTCCGCCCCGAGTCATATACGGGAATCTCGACTGCAAGGCCAGAAATCGAGTCAGTCGTGAAGACGACGTCGTTGCAAAGGGAAAACCGAGGTTAACCGAGGAGACACGTGACAAGGGGTTTCGTTGGCTTGCCAAGGACAAGGCTGAGGGACAAGGCTGAACAAGATTGGGATGGTTGCAACAAGGCTGCGTGTAGGAACCAACTATCATGAAAGAGTAATGACAGGGTCAGGTGAGGAATCATTGCCAGACTCCAACGCATCTAGATTTGTCCAAGTGGTATATGGCTCAAAATCAGCCCAATTCCCAACATCACATTCCCGGACATGCTCTCGTTACTCCATTTCTCCAAATTGCAAAGAAGTCGCTATCTCAAAGTGCCATATCAACATAAGTACCGCTTTCATCCGCCATGCCGCGACTCAGAAAAGGATATCCCAAGCAACTTCGTCAAAACTCCCTTCGTGGGAGGGGTATTGGTTGTGGGGTCTAGAAAGGACAGATGGGCAGTCATTTCTGTAAGTCGTCTCGAAAGATAAAGTGAGTGACCGTATTGACCAGATACTCCAGTCGAACTGTCTGCTCCTCTGAGCTGAGAAGTCTGAAAGTGAGAGACTAGTGTCTCGTATTAGATCATGAGTAGGTAGACGCCATGCGGTGACTATCTGTAGGTCTAGCGGAATGGCTGCAGATAGCCCTGTCGACCCTCGGCCACGTAACTTGACAATCGCTCGCGCAACATGAGCAGGCGGTATCCCTCGTCGCTGCTCATGACTCCTGGTCGATATCAAGTGATCAAGCTCCCCGAGGTCGTCTTCCGCCTGACTAGGCTCGTTGATCAAAACTTAGAACGCCTTCGATATACAGTTATCCAAAGATCGTCACAAAAGAAACTCGTCGATACACAAGGTCTCCGCTCATGACATCCGAGCGTAGTCCTGAGGGTTGTATCGGTACTGTTGTTGTGCCATTTGCTGTTGAGCTTGCGCTGACATAGCGTTTGGGTCTGGGCTCCGAGGCGATCTGTTGGGCGCATGTGCCATGCCTGCTGGTAATTCGGCCATGAATGCTCGTTTTTCCATGCCAGGCGAGACCATGCCGTTGTGGGCGACAGAGCTCGGCATCGAACTGACAGACTCGGCATAGCTTTGCCGGTCTGACTGGCTGCTAGTGTGTGGGAAGTCGCTTTGGTTTGGAGAGCTGGCAGACAGTTCAGAGACTGCCGACGAGAACCGGTTGGGATGCAGTTGTTGATGTTGCTGAGGCGGTGGCGGTTGGATGAAATGCGTACTTCCCTCCATTTCAATCGCCAGACCCTGGCTCTGCGGTGCTGGTGAGTATTGTGGGCCGGGAGCGCCGTACATGGATTGTCTTGCATATGCCGACTGTTGAAACGCCGGGACAGCCGGGGATTGAGGGAAAGCGGATTGCGGAAGGGGAGAGAGCATGGACGGAGAATAATGGCCTTGTTGTTGGAATGTCTGGGAGCGATCTGCAGGATTCAGCGTCTTGAGTTTGCCGTCTTCCATCATGGCACTCAGCACGCCAGCGTCGATCAGTTCGGCCTTTTTCACCAAGCGGTCGACCATGGTCTTCGAGGCGGCCTTCATCTCCTTCTTGACAAACGACACCATGGCCGGGTTACATTTGATTTCAATGTCCTCACGTAGATAAAGACCCTCGGGAGGGGCATTGCTTCCCAGCTCTCTCGACTCGGGTGGCTCGCCTGGTTGATTGCCCCGAATCTGCCACTTGTTGCGCAAGTCTACGCCCATGGGCGCGTAGACATGTGTCTGTAGACCCCACGGCATATCATGGAAGCAGCCCTTGAAGGATATCTTGCCTGATCCCGCTCTTCCTATCCCTGGCACGTACTGGATCCTCTCATTGATTTCGTACCACGTGGAGAAGAATTCATCGGCGGGCGCATTCTGAGGGGCTTTGATGGGTTTGTAGCCGGTGACGAGGGGGTTCAGCTCGATAATCTCGCCATGACTGTGCAGCATGTCAATGGCCAGTTGACGGGGGATATGCGAGGGAATCGGGGTGATGTTGGTATAGACAGATTTCTTTTTCATCATGGCGACGGTTGGCGCACTCGAGGCACCGGTATGAGGCTAGAGGTGAGGTCAAGGTATTCGCGGAAGACGATGACGACGGCTGCGTTTGTTTGAGGACAAGTCTTGGATGTAGTTTCTGTCTGGGTTCAACAACAATCAAAGCTGCAAAGAAATCGCAGGCAGAAGGTTGTCAGATTGCGCAGGCCCAGCTGTGACGGGGGTTTATGCAGTAGTAGGGCAACCGCTTCCCCCAGGTTCCAATTTTCCAAAGCTGACAAGAAGCTGAACCGGGAAAAGGCCAGCGCACGCCCTCGCGAACCCAGGATATGCTGGAGGCGAATAATAACCCTGGCCTTGTAGCGGAGGGGAAATGGATGGAAGTCTATCCGGGAAACCAAATACGGGCTTGTGGCGGCCGGCGGACTTTTGGCTTCTCAGGCCCTGACAAGATGGTTCATTCAGCAGGATTCTGCGGGAATTGTTTCGTGAAGCGACTATGCCTGCTTAAGGCCGGGTTTTTGATTAAATAATACATGTCTAAGGACCCGGTAGACGGCTCGACGGTTCACCAGTGGAGGTTCTGGAAGGGAGGCGTAGGAGGCTCCATTGCTATAATAATCTAGGGCTGCAGCGATCACTAGCATCAAGTCTAGAGACGCCCCTCCTATCTCCTCGTATACTCCTACATCCGTGACACAACACCGCTCAAGTAGAGCCAGAATGATGGTCGAGGCGGCTGGCAGCTGGCAGCGAACAGCCCCCCATGAGGAGGCCTGAAAACTCTGGGCGCTGATCAAGTCTGATTGCACCCATGGGCATCTTCGCCGTCCCTCCCAAGGCGTCCGTGGGCGTCACACGAACGTGGCGGAGTGGAACAGGGTCATCATCTAAATATCTCGGCTGCGGCATGATTGGCTGCGCATACAGCCACAGCCCACGTCCGACGCGCACTGAAGCCGCACGCGAGGGAAAAAGCGAAGGAGATTTCTGCTCAAAGGCTCGAAGAGGAAGGTCCCTTTGACCATTTTATTATTGCTTGGTGTTGAGATGTTGGATTGTCATTGTTGTTGCTGCGAAGAACCCCTTTTCGGTAATTTCTGAAAAGCCGCGCCACTTAAGCACCATGGCCCCATGGCACGGGCACCACGGAAGTCTTCAGTAGCGAAGATTTATTTGTCATCCTAGGTGGCCCCCAGCACCCCGGTCTTAGAAGTCGTCATTCATATACCGTTGAAGCCAGGCCGTCCGACCAATCCGAGATCGAATTCTCTTGCCATATATCCTGTGCAAGAGTCAGCCTTGTGAAGTTTCTATATTGCCAGGTCCGTTGTCAATGCGAAAACTCACCAGAGAGGGATTGTCAAGAGACAAACAAACAAGAAGAGAGCTCCTAGAATGCAAAATACCTCCAAGGGGCCATCTCGCGCTAGCCAATTGTTGACAAAGTATGTCAGGCCAAAGGTCAAGAGATTCCGGGCGTTGATTGCAACGAATGCTTCCTCATTCAACTTGGGGTAGGAGTCGATCACGTAACCAAAGACGCAGGTCGATGCAAAGGCCAGGCTCATATTCGCAAACCCAAATGTCAAGACTGGTCCCAGCCAGTGCGTCTGGTAATGCACAGTCGCCCCGAAACCAAAGAATCCAACCGTGCCGAGGATGATGACAACGATGATGAGCACCAGTCGGAATTCAGGTTCGTAAATTCCTTTGTTCTTCTTGGTCAAGTAGAGACAAATTGCATCGTTAAGGGGTCCAGAGATGACCTCTCCGATTAACGTCAAGATAAATGGCGACAAGCTGATCAACCCGACTTGCGACACCGAGAAGTTGTAAGGCGGAGCGACACTGCAAATCTCGGTCAGCCTTCGTCAGGGGTCGACTGAGTCCGGAAATACGAAAAGCTGCGGGAAACTCACAATATCACTCCATTGACCACAGCTGCAGATAACGAATTAGCCTTGATCGATCTGAGAAACGTCTGAACCAAGCCAAGCACTTACAGAATACCACAATCCAAGTCAAGGTGGTGCCATACATGAGGAAACCCCAAAATACCGCCGGATAGAAGAAGAGCAACACCGGCCGGGTAAAGATCTTGTAGATCGGGGCATAGCTATATCGGCCAGTGAAAACCCTCAGCGACCGCGAGAACGACATCTTGGGTTCGTTCGAACCACGTGTGACTGTGTAAGACAGATGTTTGTCCTTCTCTCCACGAGCTTGAGAGATGTCATGTTCGTGTCCCAACTTCATGTGGACATGTTGCACACCCGGCTTCTCGGGGTCAGTGTCGACGGTATCTGCCACCGGTACCACCACGACAGCGTCTCGGCGATACGTGGTCTCGGGGACAAGAAAGAATACAGCGAACATGAGCACACCGAACATGATGGCGCATACTCCGAAGGTCCACTGGTACCCGTCATATTCGATTATGTATCCAGCAACTAAGGCGCCACCAGAGATTCCCTGACGTCGGGTCAGTCCACAACACCTTTGGGAAGACAGATATGTTGGTATTCATCGAGACATACTGTCAGGAGAAACAAATTCCACACTGCGATTCGGGTAGCCCTTTCATGAACAAAGTAAAGGTCACCAATTGTACATTGGACAAGGACCTATGTTTAACGCGATTAGCACAATTCGCATCCCAGTGTTGCGTCTCGAATACCTCATACGGCGCCATTCCCACGCCACTGATGACCCTGGAAGCTAGAAAGCTGCTATAATTGCCAGCCTTTGCACCCCAAACAGAACAAGCGAACATGATGCAGCTCGCAAGAATATAGATTGGCCTCTTCCCATATATCTTGGCCAGAGGATTGGTCAAGAACAGTCCGAGTCCGATGGTGAGGATCAACCACGCGGTAGCCTGGGACAGGATTTCAACGGTGATGTGAAGTTGAGCCGAGATCTCCACGAAACCAGGACTCAACATGGGGCCGAACGCGCCCACGACGGCAGCGGAGAGTGAAACGATGAGGAGAATCATTTCCTTCTTCCATTGTGGCCAATTCAGGGGATCGTTGGGAGAGTCCGACGGTTGAGGAATCAAGATGATATTTGAAAACCTGCCCTTGCCATGCTTCAACAGCTCTCGCGGGACCTCTGCGTACTCCGGTGGTAGGTCATCCTGATCGCTCATGAAAGATGTGCCAGGCACATTTTCCAGTTTTTTGCAGTCGAGGATTCCGAACGGCATGTTGAAAAAAAATGACGCTATCGATGTGAATGCCAGTGGCAAGGCTGGGAGGAAAAGACTTCTCTCTACCCTTGGGCGAGCTCAGCTTAAATACTGGACGATGTCCGAAAACCCTCCGCACTTTTGGGCGCAAAGGTTGTTATGATGGCGTCGGATTTCCTGCAACTTTCTGCACATATGAGAGAAACAGGCGAAGACTGACCGTCCCACGGTGTAACACACCAATAGACACGAGGCGAGGGGACTGGAAGTGGTGCATAGAAGGTTAGTGGCATCAAGCCTTTCTCATGCACCTAAATCGTCTCAATTCAAGAGTGCACCACAGCAATATCGAGAAAGGGAATAGCAGGGGATACCGGAATACTCCCACTGACGAGCATTCAAGAGGGGTGCCAGGCATATGCCAGGTCAACATTGGGATCGGCGGTGCACTCTGGCGTACTTTGATTGATCAAGACGCAGTGGACGCATTAGGACTTGCATCTACCCCAGCTCGACCAACTGGGGTATGGTGGGGTTCATCATCGGATGGTGCACTGTCGTCCATCACTCTTGTATGACTTGGGTGGAATTCCATCTCTTTTTCACGACAGCGACACTTAGTTTTCCGAGGACGTCTTTGTTGCGACAATATTCCGGCAGTTGAGCTGCCTCTGGAAGTGTGGAGGCACATCTCAGCTTCGTGTCGGCCGCGCATCCCAGGCATTTCTGCCTTTAGAACATAGGCGGGAATGTAGCTTGAGTTTAGTGTAGGTGCCTTTGTAGCGCTCCCTCCAACACTGACCGCACATTGGCACGTGCTTTTGTTCGACAGCGATTCATTCTCCTTGCCTGGAGGATGTGCGTCAGGTAAGGGGTGGTATAGAGCTGAAGACCAATTTGGCGGCTCCAAAATACACGATCTGCGTCGACAGCAACATTTTCCTCTGTAGATGAGTCATTCAGAAGGTAGTTGTAGGGAGACCTAGCAGATAGCAGCAGAAGCAATATGTAAAGCGCAGATGGTTGCAATAGTAGAAGAGTGACAATCAAGAAGTCAGAATAAGACTTGGGTGGACAAAGTGAGAAGAGCCGCATCGAGCATCTGCCTGCGGGAATTGCCCGACTCAATCATATTTACTCGTACTTGTTCCTTCGCTCACAATACATGGTTAACACTACTGCTTTTACTACTGCCGCTGCTGCTTGCGTCACATCCTCTATGCCAGCTGGTCAATCTCTTGAGCAAGCATCGTCTGCACTCCATTCGAAGCCAATGCCTCTGACACGCTGTCACTCTTGACCGACACGCCTCGATCCAGCTTCTTCAGCACATCGTTAACAACCTCATACGCATGTTTCTCTGCGTCAAAATCCAAGAGCCACGCCTCGCGCTTCAAGTGCAGAGACTTGACATCCTTCCAGATTTTGTCCCAGTCAGCCTTGTGCCACTGCTCTCGCGTCGTAATACCAGTCTTCTGCGCCCGGTGGACACGCTCATATCGGATGGCTTCATAGGCACGAATGGCCCGAGGAACATTGTCTTTGCCGCTCTTCTCGAGTGTGATAGCCAGAGTCACTCCATCCTCCATTGATTGGCTTGCTCCTTGGATTGATGTTGGCAAAAAAGGGTGTGCAGCATCACCGATCAGTGCAATCCGAGCCTTGGGGGAGATGAAGGTCGGCAATGGATCTCGAAAGACCAGTTTATAATCGACGAGCCGATCTGGAGGGGTGGCGTCGACGATGTCGTGGACTATAGGGGCCCAGCCTTGCAAGTTCCGCTTGACTTCCTCCTTGTCACCAGGGAATTGCCAATCCTCATCAATGTCCGCATCATCTTTGTGTGTCAGAACCCAGCTAAACTCTGTGCCATTCTTTATTGATGCAGCGAGGAAATGCTTGTCCTCGCCAATCTGAAGTGAAAGTCAGAGACGGAATCACCGAGTATAAGAGCAACCTGCTTACCCATCCAGAATGACTATCGCCGTTCACCACCAAATGCTTCGTTCTCTCATTCTTGGCTAGATCATCAGATGAAAACCAGGATCGATATACAGCATATCCTGAGGGTTTCGGTCGATCTTCGAACCCCAGCACAATCTTCCTTCCCGCCGACTTCACACCCTCGGCTGCAAACACACAATCGGCCACCAGCTTCTCGCCGTTCACGAGCACACCCGCTTCTGTGTCGGTCTCAAAATAATCAGTTACTTGTTGACCGAGTCGGATGTCAATCCCCCTTGCTTTGGCATGCTGGAAGACAACATGATGGATCTCCCCCCGGTGGCCATTGATGCGTCTTCCCCATTGCTTCTCGACATCCCATATTTGCCTCGTAGCAAAATTGCCTTTCCAATCGTAAAAGTCGAGCCCTTCGCTATGGTGGCTGATTGGTTCAAGCTCGTCAACCACACCTTCCCATCGTTCAAAGATGTGACCGGAGTTTGATGAGAAGCTAATGATATCCCCCAAGGGCTTCAATTCAGGTACTCTCTCGAGTAATATTACAGAATGGCCCTTTCGATCACATTCTATGGCCGCACATAGTCCAGCAAATCCAGCTCCCACGATGATCACCTTGATGCCGGAGGGCGGTAGCCTTGCGAAGCTGGGCATCTTTCTATGCTGTTTTTACCTCAATGCTTTGTTAACGAACGAAGATGACAAATCAGACCTAGGAGATCCTTCTGTAGAGTCGGCACAAAAGGGTTCCTGATCAGCTAGATGCAGGCTGTTGTATGTCTGGTCCCCCATGTTCTCTCGGCCCCAGGCTTCATCGACTCTCCCCATGGCTTTCCCACAAGCGAATTGCCACCAGTACCATCCACTGTCCAAATCGGGAATTGATGCACGGCATGTCGACAATGGAAGTTTGAGATGGGGTTTTCCGGTGCCCTGTCAGCACTCATCAACTGCCGAAGATCTCGACCATAGCCGGGCTCTGGCGAGCGATGGGCCTTCTCCGCACAAGCATTGCCGCCCCACGAAGGCCGAATCTTCTCTCCACGAAAGACGGCGCCGTCGATGTGGCACGTCTCTTTCCCGCCAATGACGAGCGTGCCATTAACCTAGAAGAAGTGTGTTAGGCGCAGCCTGGCATCCCGAAGCGGTGGAGGGGGATACAACGGTTGGTGACGGCGATGCTCCGGTGCCTCCCCAATTTTCTGCATTCTCTCTTTCTGTGCTCCCTCCACGGAATATTCGTGAAGGAACTATTTTACCGCTGTGAGTTTTGATTCTCGTTGTTTGTTACTGCTTTACTGAATCCAATAGGCGGTCACGCAGGCCCAGGATCGAGTGAGTATATCTGACAGGGATTGAAGTGAGATACATACCACCACTGGTGCTGCCAGACTGCCAGTAACGATGAGCTGGTCTACCATCTTCTACATCTGGTCGGCCGTGACGGGGCTATTGTTCCTGGGCGTGCTTGGTGTTGTGATCCACGATGTCATACTCTGGAAGCGAATGCCTCCGGGCCCTCAGCCTCTACCGCTCATTGGCAACAAATTCGACATTCCAGCCAAGTATCCGTGGATTCAGTTCCAGGAATGGTCGAGGAAGTACGGACCAATCTACACCCTGTGGTTCGGCCGACGTCCAACTGTGATCATTTCCGATCCCAATGTGGCTGTCGACTTGCTCGAGAAGCGCTCCCACAAGTACAGCTCACGACCCCGTTTCGTCACCATGGGCGAGATCTTCTGGGACATGAGCAGCATCCTCGTGCAACCGTACGGCAAGGACTGGTCCGTGCGTCGGAAAGCCCTGCACAGCGTGCTCACTCAGAAAGCGCTGCAACACTATAAACCTGTCCAGGAGGCCGAAGCCGCACGTCTCTGTCACCATCTCCTCGAGCAGCCGGATGACCTGGACAATCTTCTGAACCGCTTCACGGCTTCGATCGTCTTCACCATCGCCTACGGACACCGCATCGACAGTATGCAATCACCTATCATACGCCAACGGATGAAGATCATGCATTGGAGTGCTTCCCTCAACGTCCCCGGTCGGTACCTCGTCGAGTCATTGCCCTTCCTCAAACATGTCCCCGATGCTTTGGCACCGTGGAAACGCGAGATCAAATCCTGGGGAAGAGAGGAACAGGAGGCAAACGCCCAATTGCTCAACTACGTCCGCGAGGATATCGAAAACGCAAAGATGCCCGGTGCTCCACCGCTCCCCAACAGTCTGGCGAAGCAGCTCCTGGAAAACCGCGCCGCAGACCCTTCGGCGTTCGCCCTGCTGCGTGAGAGGGACTTTGCCAGTTTGCCTGCCTCGGTGTTTGGGGCTGGCGCAGACACCACCTCGTCTACTCTTTCCTCCGCCATCCTGGGCATCATAACCCACCAAGAAGTCCTCGCGGCAGCGCACGCCGAGCTCGATGCGGTGATCGGTCAAGACCGCCTGCCAGGCTACACGGACGAAGCCTCCCTGCCGTACATCAGAGCCATTGCCAAGGAGGCCCTTCGCTGGCGTCCAGTCGCCGTTCTCGGCGGGACACCGCACGCGAGCACCGAACCGGACAACTACAACGGGTATTACATCCCCAAAGGCACCAACATCCTCGGGAACAGCTGGGCCATCAACCGCAACGAGCAGTACTACCCGAACGCCGACCACTTCAACCCGCTTCGCTTCCTCGACGCCGAGGACCCAGCATCACTGGGCTACCTGCCCAAGGAGTACCTCGCGTCCACGCCACTGGAACGCGGCGCTCCCCACCCCTCAAAATCCGGCCACTCGACGTTCGGCTGGGGTCGTCGCATCTGCCCCGGCGCCGACCTGGCCTCAAATAACCTGTATATCGCCCTGGCATGTCTGCTGTGGTGCTTCGACATCCGCCCGACCAAGGGCTACGTGTACGACACGTACGACTACACCGACGGCTTCAACATCCGGCCCAACCCCTACAAGTGCGACATCACCATCCGGAGCGACCGCCACAGGGAAGTCCTGGAGCGACACTACCAAGAGGCCAAGGAATATCTTGTGACGCACTTCCCCTTGTTCAAGGAGCACGAGATTGTGGTCTAGACGTGTTGGGTGAACGGGTGGTGTCGTAGACAGCAGGAGGAGGGACGCAGGGTAGTTTCGTGGGAAGAGGTCGAGTGGGAGGGCGTGGCATGGTGAGTTTGGGAACCGTAGATACTTTATGCGCCGCGATGAGATAGAGAAGATAACCCAAGCAAGTAAATGAGATTTATCCTTTGGCCATGGGAGGAGGTCGCCCGCAAGGGGATCGATGGAGAATTGAATGACCTTTGCTTCAAACTTTTCAGCCCCAATAAATTCTATTGCAGGGGAAACAAAGGCTGTCTGTCATCTGAGAAATATTCCCGTGTTTGAAGCACCGCCGATAGTTTTCAATCATCTCTTGGCCCACGCACCGTTCAGCCCGCTCCCTGCATGCGCTTGATCCGCTCTTCGGCCGCCCTTGCCCTTCGTTCCCTCTCCAGCCTCATGCGCATCTCGGGTGTCAGTCCACGCACCTCTTCCTCTCTCTTATCCGCCCCGGTCTTCTCCACTGCGGCTGCGAGCGTCTTGCCTGCCCCGGCTTTCTTCTCGATCATTTTCGCGTTACGCTTCTCCTCTTCCAGTCGGAGATGTTCGAGGCCGGCTTTTCTGCGCTGCGCCTCTGCCGCGTCAGAGGCTGCCTTCTCCTGTGCCGCCTTTGCATCGGATTCTTCTTGCGAAAGAGGTGAGGCGACATGCGCCGCGGACCAGTCAAAGGCCTTTTCTCCAAGCTGGTGTCGAGCGATGCGGAAGGCGTCTCTAGTTTTGGTGTCGCCTGCGATTTCATATGCTGTCTTGCCGTCGCCGTTCTTTATAGTAGGATCGGCTTGAGCCTTGGTCAGGAGGGCTAGAACCAATGCCGGTGAATTTGTTGATGCGGAGAGGTGGAGTGGAGTAGGCGCGTGATGGTGGTCGGCAGGAGGGTAAAAGGTGAAATCTGGGGATAGTTCGTTCTTGGTTAGATAGAGTAGGACTCCAGGTGCCTTTGAACGCCGTATAAGGGCTTGCAGCTGAGAAGTATGAAACTGAGCGGTTTCCTCTTCCTTGCTACGCTTCGGTGCTTGGGTTTTCGGTTTCGACTCTTTCGCTGCAGCTTGCTCGGATATATTCTTCTCAGCGATCGGCTCAACAAGTTTCCCCACCTTCAGTCTAGTGAGCTCTTGAAACGAACGCAAAAGCTCGCCTTGAGTGGCCCGACGTGTGCTGAATGGGAACCCACGTATCCTCTTGTCGTTGCTTCTCAAGACTTGACCGTCGTAGGGGCCGAACAAAGTCCTCCTATTGGTGCTTCCGGTAGCTCGGATGAAGAGCAACTCGGCGGAGTCGATCATGCCTTTCCATTCTGACAACACTGCTCTGACGTCCGCTTCCAAGGCCATCTCATTGTATCTGCGGATGGATGAACCCGCTGAGTGGGCGTTTCCTTTCGCGTTGTCGTTTGCGGATTGAGAGCCACCTTGTTTCCGCCTCGTGGTATATCGGTGAAAGGTCTTGTGGGCCTTAACGACTGGGTGACGCTCCTCGATGCCACCAGGGCCTTTTCTCAGTTCTGGTACCAATGAGATGACCATAGCAGCGAAGTGACCGCCCCCGATCATGCAAAGGAAAAAATGGGGATCGGTTCCCGTCGCTTGTGATGAGTCTCCTTGCGACTTCCCACTGTGTTTGGCAACTGTCGGTTTGAGCTGCTTCTTTTTGAGAATGTCCACAAGAGAGGTGGATGCCTGGTCTTGCTCCTCGGCTGATAGGATGGCTCGATAGACGCCTAACCCGATATCGTTTCCAAGTTTTGGAGTTGTTAGCCATAACAGCGGTGCACTACCAAATGAACGCTTTTTGGAGTCTTCAGTGGCGTCGGTGAGCTGCTGATGAGATATCCTAGCCTGGCGTCTGAGCAGAGCAGTTAGTGTGCTGTCTCCACCTTTGGCCTCGTCCTCATCTTCCTCGTCAGAGCCCTCCGAGTCTGATCCCGAGAGTGACTCGTCCAGATCACCGATCAGTTTAATGAAAGTGGCCTCATCCACCGGAGGGAGTTGTTTTATGGTGAGTTTGAGGTTGTATCTGTGGAAATCCGACTTGACATGCAGTCGCTGGTCTTGGACATTGTCGAAGGAAACTCTACAGAGTGCACATGATGTTGGGGCCGCAATGCCATCTTCGGTAGGACTGCTCTCTCGACCTGTAGGTATTGACTCTGGGACTGGGTTTTGTGGCTGTGTCTGTGGCTGCGACTGCTCCTGTACCTGTCCCGCTTGAGTCAAGGTAAGCAGCAGTTCTGGCGGAAGGTCGTAGATGTACAAAGGACGGCGCAAGAGAGGGTTTGTATCGGAATGGGCCTTGTCAGCCATTCTGCACTCCAACCAATGGTCCCAGCGCTGAGGCTGTTCTTTTTGTGCTATGTATCTACACAGATCCTTCCTTTACATGAGAATCTCTGCCTGTAACTTCTGCGCAGTCCCCAAAGACGTCATAGGTGCTTGCATCACGTGGTCTCGCGTCAATCCGCCACGTGCAACTTTGAGTTTTGGCCCCCGACGCGGCGAGTGAAATTGAAGCCTGAAGCTTTGCCCGTTTCTCACCTGCACATCCACACCAAACATCCACTCACCCAAGGACCCAAGCAACTGCCTGTGAAAGGCCAAGCTGCTGCCTTTCCCTTGTTACGCTTCTTGCTCTGAACCGGAGCTGCCCTATCTCCTTAAAATGTCATAAATCAGAAAGGTCTGTCACTCTCACATCGTAAACTCTCGCAACCTCTCTGAATCCTACTCCTCGAGCAAGGATGGTTCGAATCAAGCCTCCTCAACCTGCTGTGCCCTCTTTAGACGGTGTCATCGTCAGCTTCGCCTCTTACACCCCCAGCGCACACCCTGAACTCTCGAACAAGAGTGTTGCGCAACTGAAGACTGACATCTCCAACTGCGGCGGTTTCTACACACCGAGGCCGGGAGAGTGTACGCACCTCATCACCACTCACGTTCAATTTGGCAAGAAGCTTGATCGTATCGCCCAGGCTCAAAAGAATCCTGACACTCTCATCGTCTCTTACGAGTGGCTCGCAGCGTCTCTAGCTTCGAGTGCTCCGGTAGACGTCGAACAATATCTTCTGGAGAGCTCGCCTGCAGATGATGACGGTACAGTGAATGATAACGGTGCGCAAGCCTCTCAGAAGACAGCTGCCAGGTCATCAAAGCGCTCACGGAAAGATGACGACGACGAGGATAACCCGGTGCCGACAAAGAAATCCAAGCCTGCCAAAGCAGCTCAATCACCGATCCCCACAGCACCCAAGGCGATTAAAGTTCCAGTGGATCAGTTCGTCTCCTCCGCTCACAACTATGCTGTGCATGTGGACGACAGCGGCGTGATATACGATGCCACTCTGAACAAGTCTGACGCAAAAGTGAACAACAACAAGTTCTATAGAGTTCAGCTCTTGAGACAATCCACTCGTTTCTACACCTGTAAGTTTTCTCGGCTAGTTTACATGAGTATTTAGAGCCTCCCTCGAACGCCTCAAAGGTTTGTATGGATGATACAGACCCTGAACTCTGACAAAATATAGGGACACGCTGGGGTCGTGTGGGTGAGGGCGGCCAGAGCAAGATGCTAGGTGACGGCACCCTTGACGACGCTCTTTCGTATTTTCGGATCAAATTCAAAGAGAAGGCCGGTCTCACATGGGAAAATAGGGATACGCCGTCTCGGAAGGGCAAGTATGCATATCTTGAAATCAACTACGCAGAGTCGGAGGACGAAGTTGAGAAACAACCCGTGGAAGCGAGCCGGAAAGGTGAAGTTGCTGTGAGAGAAAAGGTCTTTGCCGCGAGCAAACTCATGCCACCGGTCCAACGCCTGATGGAGCTCATCTTCAACATGCAGTATTTCAAAAATACCATGGCCGACTTTGACTACGATGCCAACAAGATGCCTCTTGGGAAGTTGAGCAAGAAGACTCTTCTTAAGGGGTATGAAGTTCTGAAAGAGCTGGCATTGCTTGTTGCGGACCCATCTGTCGCCGCCGGTATGGGAGAAGAAGCGTTTCAAGCTGTCCTGGACAGAAGCAATCGGTACTTCTCACTTGTTCCGCATGTCGTTGGCCGCCGTCAGTTACCCGTTCTCAAGAATATGGATTCCATTAAGGTACTTGGGCGTGACCGTCATCACTGCCATACTCGTCCTCGAGCTAACCGTGATGCAGAGAGAAATTCAACTCCTCGAGACATTGACAGACATGCAACTGGCCAACGAGATTATGCAATCCGCTGCAATCGAGGAACATAGGACTCTCCATATGCTGGATCGGCAATACCAGGGACTGGGCATGAAAGAGATGATCCCTTTGGATCAGGACAGTCAAGAATTCACCGAGATCTTCAACTACCTGAACCTGTCGACTGGCAGCACCCATGCTGTTAGATACGGGGTGCAGGATATCTTCCGCATCGAGCGCGACGGCGAAAGTGACCGACTTGACAACTCTCAATACGCATATCTCGGGTCAAGGAGTGACCGCCGCTTGCTCTGGCATGGATCCCGTGTCACCAACTTTGGTGGCATCCTCAGTCAAGGCCTGCGGATTGCACCACCAGAAGCCCCTGTATCAGGGTACATGTTTGGCAAAGGAGTGTATCTTGCAGATATGAGCTCAAAGAGCGCTGGCTATTGTGCAACATACAACAGTGCGGGAACTGGGTTACTCCTGCTTTGCGAGGCTGAACTGGGAAACCCCTCTCTCAAACTCACGCAGGCCGATTACAATGCCGAGGATCGTGTCAAGTTGTATGGCCACCTTTCCACCTGGGGTGTTGGTCGAACCAGCCCTCGTGTCTGGAAGGATGCTAGCTGCGTGCATCCGAGCCTGAAAGGAGTGAAGATGCCTGATGTTGTCAATTATCCGCCCAGTCCAACTAACGAGCCTTGTGCACAACTTTTGTACAACGAATACATCGTCTACGACGTGGCTCAGATCCGGCTACGATACCTTTTGCGAGTCACCATTAATTGAGGATTCGGTTCGATGATACCGGTATGGGACGGACCAAGACCGAGATTGGCAACTTGGTACCGGAGGTCGATACCACACTCGTCCTGTTTCACCAGCTGCGCGACAAGCGAATAATCATGGTTTGCATAGCGAAGGGGTCGTTCATGTTTCTTCAGTCACTGCTTCAACAGCTTTCAACGTTCCCAGGGATGCATTCATGGATACAGACATACCCCGATGCATGGACACAGACAAAAGGAAAGGATACGAAGAGCTATTCGGTGAGATTCTCTGCAATGATATTCCCATCAGGGCAGAGCCCAAGATTCATGGAGATTCCACATGGCACACACAATTGTACTAGGCAAGCTGGTGACAAGGACTAAGACGAGCTTCCTATGGACCTCGCCAAACAAGAAATGATTCACTTGATCATCTGGTCCCTGTTCGTACAAACTTTCTTTTTCGTCGGGTCTATGGATTTGTCGTTCCCTCCCTGCCTTTCCGACCTCTCTGGAGTCTATCTTGCTTTTTGGGTTTTTGGTTCTGGGTACATTTCCCCCATTCCTATGTCATTGCATGTTATTTCATTTCCTTTCATTTCAGTTTGGCAAGACCTTTTTCCCGCCCATTTCGTTTTTTGTCAATCCAATCCAATCCCTTTCCCTCTGTTCGATACTGATACATTGATGCCATTCTTTGTTCGCTCGACT
The DNA here is from genome assembly GCF_001642475.1 of Fonsecaea monophora. Taxonomy (NCBI): domain Eukaryota; kingdom Fungi; phylum Ascomycota; class Eurotiomycetes; order Chaetothyriales; family Herpotrichiellaceae; genus Fonsecaea; species Fonsecaea monophora. Next base: position 118,726 of record NW_019173943.1, read on the forward strand.
GAATGAGTGTGCAGCACCACCTTGTGATGATGATTTCACAAAATGATTTGTAGTCTCCTCTTTTTCTCCCCAGGTCTCAGGATTCAAATACCCCGATCTCTTCCTTGATACCCAGTCTCCCACCTATCTGTGGGGATTCGTTACGACACGCTGTACCCACCCTACAAAGGTATGTACGTATGTATGTATACCTGGATGGCAGGGCAGGGACATGCATGGAAAATTGCCCACTCAAAACGCCCTCTCGTCGAGGCCGGCGGCCCATTTCTTGCGCACCACGCTTTCACGGTATTTGGTGTCGCGCTTGGTTTTCTCGCTGGAGGCGATGGCGGCGGCGCTGCGCTTGTTGACGATGGAGTCGATGAGTTGCAGTGCGTCGTCGATGGCTTCGGTGATGGGGTTGTTGTTGTTGTTATTGTTGCTATTGCTGTTGCCGTTCCCGTTGTCGCTATTGCTGGTTCTGCCTTGACCTCTGCCGCTACCGTTACCGTTGCCGTTGCCGTTGCCGTTGCCGTTGCCGTTGCCATTGTTGTTGCCGGTCCCGGCATCAGTCGACGAGGAGTTGCTTGCCGAGTCTGTAGCATCGACTGTGGCGTTGCTTGCGGCTGCGTCGCTCGTGACGTTGGCTGTCGCTGCCGTCACGTTGGTCGCCGCAGACACTGCCTGGACTAGGTCCGTCGAGTTGCCGGCACAGGCGCTCGCGATCGCGGACATGGTGGTGTTGCTCGCAGCCACAGCCTCGGTGACGTTGGCCACACCGGTCTGATTGACTGCAGCTTCCATGGCCGCAGCCATGCAGGCAGCAGCGGCATCAACGGTAACTTGAGTATCTGTCCCGTTGGCAGCAACAGCATCAGCGGTAGCTTGAGTATCAGTCCCATTGGCACCGGCAGCAGCAGCAGCGGCACCGTCGCCACCGCCGTTACCATTGCGGCCGTTGCCTCTGTGCTTCCGCGGGACAAGGGAGTCACGTCTCCATGCCAACTCCTGCCTCGACGGAGTCACTGGCAAGACATAGCCAGAGCTGCCTTGGGCAAAGAAACTCGGGACTAAGAGGCCCGCTGCGAGTGCCAACGATGGGAGGTTGTGCCGTGGTTCCAGGCCAGCAAGGACACCAGGCAAGAGCAACAAGCAGACGCTGAGAGAAGAAAAGATGAGGAACCGGCCCATTGTCGTGTTAAAATTCGAAAAGAAAGGACAACCTGTTGTCTCTTAAGAGCGTGAGAGCGTGAGAGTCTCGGGTCAGATGAGGGACCAAAGGAATGCAAAAAGCTCTTGTGAGCGAAATGAAAGCGAAGTGGCAGCAGGACCTGCCTGCTATACTGTGAAATTGCGAAAAGAGGGGAAAGGGCACGGTCAATGTTGAGATAGTAAGGGAGAAAAGGCCAGGAAGAGGGAGAGAGAGAAGGCTTTCATATATATCGAGAAGTCAAAATAATTCAGACTTTTCCTCCTCTTCCCTTTGCCATTGCCACGACCCAGTCTTTGGGATGCATATCCACAGCTTGATACTCGAGAACCACAATTCTCTTGCATTCGCAGCACCGAGACTGTGGGTTGGTGACAGGGAATAACGGTCACCATGGCGGGCGTCACTGAGCATCACTGAACGCACGGCCTCGAAATTCATGGCTTTTGTTGATTCGGAAGCTCCCTCCGATAGAAATGCTTGCGCGTTCAAGCCAGAGTCAGCACAAGCGAGAGGTCTGGCTCAAGCATTGTCTGGACAGTGTTTCCCAATATGCTTCGAGACGCAGGCTCGTCCTCGGCAAACGAACTTTGGAGCATGTGATGTGGCAGATCCTTCTTGGTTGGAGCGAGTCACAATGGATGCATCGAGAATATGGGAAAAGGTTGACCAGAAACACTGGAGCCATGAGACAGAAGGCGTATGAAACCCGTGCAAAAGACAAGGCTGTGGATTCCATGTGGATCGACCCCTGAAGTCGGACATGTTTCAGCTGCAGGTTAGTCTTGGCAAAGAGATCCCTTTACGAAGGGCGACAGTAGGATGGCAGGATGTTTCTGATGATGGGGAATGTCTGGTTGGTTGGGTATCTCATGTCTCGTCAAGTGCTGTTATACAGGTTGTGCACAATATATCGCCGGGCAAAGGTCCTTCAGTCGCCACCCAGCCGCCGGCCGGCGCCCCTGCCACTCCAAGAGTTTGAGAAGCCACTAGTCCAACCGCGACTCTGCTGCTGGGGAACAGGTTGCCCAGGTCTGAAGCTCGTCCCATAAGCTTTGTGAGTGAATGAGCTTCTATCTGCGCCAAAATATCTCTTGACTGCAGCTGGAGTTTGTATGTAATTTCTGCCACCCTGGAAAGTCGGATACAGCCTCGTCAGAAAGTCGTACAGATGGGCGGCAAAGACGCCTGTGGCTTGTTGCAGGGCAGCTTGAGGCCCGCCCATGATCAGGGTCAGCGTGAGCATAGCCCATGGGAGCAGCTCGACGGGTATTTGAAGTATGATGAAATGTGCCTTCTTGCCCCTGTTGTCTTGCGCGAAGGTATAGATGAGCGCGAGAAGGAGGGCTTGAGTAAAGACGTGGCCACCAAGGATAAGCCCTCCAGATGCCTGATCCCAAGTCAGCAGACCAATATTGTACTCTGCTTTGGGGACAAAATAAAAATTAAGGGATGGTTTGTTGGGTTGTAGGAAGCCTAAACCGCCACACGCAAATTGATTTTTCACGAACAGCTTTCTCAATGGAGCCACCACCATGCCTGTGCCGCATAAAGTCCTATTGACAGATTTGCGAATGACGGGAGCTTTATGTGCCACAGGGGTAATCTCCCTCGTTTCCAGGAACCGCTTCAGCTAGGAAAATGACTGGGCGGGCAGATATGCGAGGTGTCGAATTCGTGGGAAATGGGAAGATGAGGGAGGAAAGACTAGATGACTGACCAGTATGGCTGTTGCCACAAAAAAGATATAGGTGAAAAAGTCGCCCGGTTGGGCAAATCGAGGAGAGTTCAATTCTAGGCCCAAAGCGTATGTGTACACTAGTGAAATCAGAAACAGTTCAACGACAGGAAAAATGCAACTCACTGAAATAGAGGTCGAAAACAAAGGAAAAGCCACCACCTGTCAAGAGGAAGGAGGAAAGTAGCCGCCAAAGCTCAGGAGGAAACTTGAATAACCATGGCGTATGATAGACGATCCGCATGCCCGAGACCAGACCTGAGTGGACCAGTGCAGATTCGACAAACATTGCTACCACAATGGTCCTTTGAGATTGTTAGATGTACTGGAGCTATGAAGCAGAAGATGGAGGTGGTTCACCGACCGAGTGACTGGAGGGGTACTCCAGAATCTGTCCATGATGTCAACGCCGCCGCCGCTCATTTTGGGTGCGAGATGAGAAGAAACAACGACAGTCCAGAGAGTTTCTCAAGACATGAGCAGAATGGGGTTGATTATATATGACGGGAATTGGACACAGTGTCGTAATAGGAACGTTGCCTGAAAATATTTCGAGGCTTTGATAGCGCCAAGCCTTTGTTCATCACTAGTCCGTATCAGGACTAGTTTTCTCTCCGCACCGACACGCCGTTCAAGATTTTGCTCGACTCCATTTCTTTCGTCCTGTGGTCGCAAAGAATAAAGATATTTTTTTAGTATTGCGTAACATACTCCCACATCACTATCTGCAGCAATACAAAGCATTTCCTATTGGGAGTTGCTCCCGCTGTATCTCATTGAGCCATCTCCTAGCTCCCCGAGAGCTCTGCAAAGATAACTGCGCACGGCAAATCTCAATCTGGGCGAACGCAGGACCTCCAACATGGCAAAGGTCGCGGAGGCTGAATTCAGCATCAAACCAGAGAACATCACGCCTCAGATCCCTACTTCTGAGTGGCCGCTGCTGTTGAAGAACTATGATCAACGCAAGTCCCCAAGGTCATGACCCTCGGAGCTCCAATTAACGTGACAATTCTAGTATTGGTTCGAACGGGCCATTTCACACCGATTCCTGTTGGTTGCACCCCATTGAAACGCGATCTTAAATCCTACATCTCTTCCGGCGTCATCAATCTCGATAAGCCTTCAAACCCCTCCAGCCACGAAGTCGTCGCTTGGGTTAAGCGCATATTGCGGGTAGAGAAAACCGGCCACAGCGGAACACTTGACCCCAAAGTGACAGGATGCTTGATTGTCTGTATCGACCGAGCTACTAGATTGGTGAAATCGCAACAAGGTGCTGGAAAAGAATACGTCTGCGTTATCCGACTACACGACAAATTGCCTGGAGGAGAAGCGCAGTTTGCTCGAGCACTCGAAACATTGACAGGTGCTCTGTTTCAACGACCTCCCCTCATTTCTGCAGTCAAGCGACAGCTCCGTATCCGAACCATCCACGAGAGCAAGCTGTACGAATTCGACAATGACCGGCATCTTGGCGTTTTCTGGGTCAGTTGCGAAGCTGGAACCTACATCAGAACTCTCTGCGTACACCTGGGATTGCTGCTGGGGGTTGGTGCGCACATGCAGGAACTGCGAAGAGTAAGGAGTGGAGCTATGGCCGAGAGCGATGGAATGGTGACGTTGCACGACGTTCTCGATGCGCAATGGATGATGGACAACAACCGAGACGAGTCGTATCTGCGCAGGGTGATCTCGCCGCTTGAGAGTCTGTTGACCACATACAAGAGAATTGTTGTCAAGGACAGCGCGGTCAACGCTGTCTGCTATGGCGCCAAACTGATGATTCCCGGTTTACTGCGATTTGAGGCTGGTATCGAGGTCCACGAAGAGGTTGTGCTAATGACGACGAAAGGCGAGGCAATTGCTCTTGGCATTGCGTTGATGTCAACCGTCGAGTTGTCTACCTGTGACCATGGTGTCGTTGCCAAAGTTAAGCGGTGCATCATGGAGAGGGATCTGTACCCGCGGCGATGGGGTATGGGGCCTGTGGCGCTCGAGAAAAAGAAGATGAAGTCTGATGGAAAACTTGATGTATGGTCTTCTCCACTTCCTCTCATCCGCTTTGGTGCTAACGTGTTACCACAGAAATATGGCCGACCAAATGAAAACACTCCGGCGAAATGGAATGCTGAGTACACCGACTACAGCGCCTCCGCCAATGCAGAGGGCACCAAATCCGCCCCCGTCGGGGAGACCACGTCCAGAGCCGATGTCCTTTCCGCCCCACCTGTTGCCCCGAATGGTGAGGCTGGTAGTCAAATGGACCTTGATGAGAAAGCAGCAGCAGAGCCTGCAACGACAAACGGCGAGTCAACCCCAAAGATCAAGAAAGAAGAAAAGGACAAGAAGCGCAAGAGCAAACACGAAGGTGAGACGCCCGAAGAGAAAGCTGAGCGGAAACGGAGGAAAAAGGAGAAGAAGGAGAAGAAGGAGAAGAAGCGCGAGAGCGGGGTGAAGAAAGATGACAGTGATGACAGCGAGTAAAAGCTTCGCTGCTGCAACTCCCTGAAAGGTGTTTGGCGAATCGGGACTTCCATTATTACGACTCTAGTTGATTTGCTTGACGAAGTGCATGCCCTTTCGGCATTGATAATGCAACAGAGACGCCAACCCGCAATCCACATTCTTGGGGAGATTCGGACCCAAGGCATTCTCAATCAGAGGCACTTCAGAGATGTTGATACGACCCGCATTCCTTGCGCCACTAGGTTTTGATGGCTGCATTCCCACAGCCATAATCCGAGGCACACAGAAAAAGGGAGAGGGTGAGTCTCTGTGGCAAGGCTGACTACTCTGCAAGGAGAAAGGAGAAAGGTACAGCATCCAGGCCGGGACAATCAAGACGTACAACAAGCCCCAGCGCAACGATTTTCCTATTGGCTTGATTGACGAATGCACTTTCGGTCATGGAAACGCGTTGTCTCATCTGTACATAAACGAGAACCAAGTCGATACACGCTCTGCAGGGGCTGGTGAGGCGGTCGGTGTGCTTTTTGGGTTTTGTCTGGTTGGTAAAAGAGTTTTAAAAGAAAAGCTTTGTGAGACACACACATGTTATGGAGTTTCTATGCGAACGATAACTGGATCATCTGGCTGGCTACGATCTGGGAGATGCCCTCGTGGCGGCGACAGTGGCATCAAGTGGTGCTGGCTGGCATATTCAATGTTTTGGAGTCTTGCTGGTTGTGCTGCTTGGATTTTACGATCGGTCGGTATCTTGAAGTAGCATTACCAACACTACCTACAGTATCTGCTCGTTGTGTCATTGTGCCTGCTCGGTCGATTTGTGCCTGGTACTGGTACTGTGGTTAGAAGTGTATGTAGTCAGTACCGCTGTGATAATCACCGCTTGACTCTTGTCTTCCTCCTTAGCTACGTGCCTCTCTCCCTGCGGTCCGTATCCTCTGCTCGCCGTTCTTCTTATCCATCGCCCTCTTGACACAGTCTACCTGACTATACCTCTACTACAGTACGAGGACGAACCACCTCTGATCACATGTCCCACGCGAGAACGAATACCTGGGCCAAAAGAGGCATCTAACTCCCAACTCCTTTCTCCTCTCGGCCTGCTGACCAGCATATTGAGTCTCGAGTCTTGAGTCATCTCAGCTCAGCTCATCTCACCTCGTCTCGTCTCGTCTCACTTATCTCACGTCCTATCCCCGGTCCCGATCCCATTCCAATCCCCATTCCTACCCCTATCGCCCTAGCAGAAACAAACCACCCCTTCCCCAGACGACCCTAAGAACAGCCTAGCACGAGACAACACAAGACAACACGACACAGCATCAGATCCAGGGGATAACATAATCCTGCCGGACCGAACCTTCTCCATCGGTTTCGGGGCGGGACTGAGCGGCTGCTAGGTTGCTAGACAGGGCAAGGGGGAGTAAAATGGAATATGGAAGAGGAACAAGTAAAGCGCTATGGATGACTGACTGGATGAGTGGATGAATGTTTTCATGCAGACAAGGATACAAAGAATGCAAGGATGTGTGCATGCGTGTTAGTGAGTGAGAGATGGAGACTAACGTGACCAAAAAAGAAAAGAAAATACCTCGTTGGTAGTTGTACTTGTTCTCGGTACATTCCGAAATTCCGTTGACGCGAAGTGATTCCTAGATACGTACCGAGTACAGACCCTGGTTGCCTGGCAAACCTGGCTTGGTACCAAAGTCATCATATTAGTGTACCTACGTAAGTATTTGAGTAGGTTTGTACATACATGCATGTATGTATGCATGCATACTGAGCGGCTGAGCGGCTGAGCGGCTGATCTGTAATTCATGGCATGGGTATCATCAGCATCCTGCCAGTGGTGGTGGTGGTAGTGGTGGCAGATCGGGAAAAAAAGAAAAAGAAATGACGTCTACAACATCTACGGTTGTCAGGCTTGGATGGGCACGCACCACCACCAGGCACGGCAATGTGAGGTGAGGTGAGGTGAGGTCAGAGAAAAAAGGGGCCGAAATATTGCCCTTGATTCTCGCGTGGAACAAGTTCATCCATCGATCAGTCGAACCACCCATCCATCGATCGTCCATTGACACTGACGAAGGATCGACCGGATAACCAGAGAGAAAAAGAAAAGCCTCAACCAACCCAACCAAGCAGGCAATCAAGTTCGCATGAGGCAAGACTTAGTAACCCACGCAAAAGGCAACCGCGCAACCGAGTATGTATGCAATCTGACTTAATCCACGGCGCTTCCCGGTGGTGGTGCCGGGCTATGCAGGTACTGTGCAGGCAAAAAGCAGGACCGGATGAAGATCAATGCACTGCCTTGCTGGGTCTTGGGTTGTGGCTCTACATGTTGGGCTCAGCCGAGACAACAGATCGGATCTCATCCTCGCCGGTGACATGCAGATGCATCGATGTGGAACATACGCCCGGAACTGCGACCTGCTGCTCGTCGTCACATCAGGAGGCTCATGGGAGGAAGCCTCACAATCCATGATTGCACGCCAGAGCACACAATAACATCTTGCTTCATTTCATTTGGCTCAAAGAACAGAATACTCTCCTTTAGCGGTAAAATATCCAAACCCCAAAAAATGACCGGATTTTATCAAAACAGCATCCCCTAAAGTTGTGGTACAGTGTATCGGTCGGCGTTGCCCGGGGCGGAGGTTGAAGCGTTGGTATATAGAGAGATCCAAGGCCGGCAAAATGCTGGGTATCAGTACCTGGCCTCGCACTAGCAACCAGGCTTGTATGCTAGGTATACCATCTCTGCATGTTGTTACAGGAGTCGGCTCGCTTTTCTGCGGGTTCGCTGGTTCCGGGTGACCAGAATAGGTCGACAATCGAGAACACATCCGCCATCGAGGGAAACAATTAAAATGCCTTCTTTTTGCCCCTTCGTTGCTATCCCAAACCACCAATATGTAATCGCCATCCTCCCAAGTCTTTCATCTGAGCATTGTCGTAATCTCGAAGCTGGTGGGGGAAAAAAGACCCAAACAAAAACTGATAAAGACGCTGGTCTTTTGGCTCACTGTGAAAAAATTGTTCCAATCATCACTTCGTCAAGGTCATGCTCGTGGCTGAATCACGAGACGTTGAAATTAATCATGTAGATGCGCGGCGGATGCAGAAGCGCCTTGCGAGTGCATCATCATGCCAGAGAACAGAAGAAAACGAGGCCTTAAAAGCCTTCTTCGCCTGCCTTGCACACCTTGATCTCTCTGCCCCATTCGGATTTGAGGACTTGCGATGCGGTGATGCGGCGGCCAGGATTCGGGTCGAGGATCGAGTAGATGACGTTTCTGCAACGAGCCTAGATGAATCAAAGTCAGTCAAACCCTTCAAACCAGATTCTCGGGAAATGCTTACCCTGTGCAAGGTCTCGATTGGGGCATATCCCTCTTCATCTTTCCGTCCTTCAAGATATCTCTGATAGAATTCGTCCTCTTCCTTGCGGGCCACTCGCCAGAGATGCCGCCCAGTCCGCATGGCCATGTAGATGACACCGCACGCCCACACATCCACAGCCCGGGGATCAAATTCGCCACCGCCGTATTCTTCTGGGGCAATGTACGGAGCGCTGCCACAGAGCCCAGCCGTCATATGGGCTTCTTTCTCCCAAGCCATCCGGAAACATTCGCCATTGCCAAAGTCGGTGATTTTGAGGGCGCCGTGGGTGGTCAAGAGAAGATTCTCGGGTTTTAGATCGCGATGCGCCACTCCCATCTCGTGCATGTACTCGACGCCACGCATCAATTGCTTGAAGAAGCAATCTGCTTCGGGGACTTGGAGAGTACCAGCGGCCAGAATCAGTGTGTAGAGATCTCCGCCAGCACAATATTCCATGACTTCGCAGTAGTCCCCTTTTGCATCTTGGAGGAGATCAAGAGTGTGGATGATGTTAGGATGGCGGAGTGAAGAGGAGATGCAGAACTCGCTGGTCAAGCGTTTCTGATACTTTTTGGCCGTTTCTTGCGGGCGGCGGCGGAACTCCTTGACGGCGTAGAGCAATTCTCCTCCAGCACTATTAGGGTCTGGTTTGTGAGAGATTCTGACGATGCCGAAAGCGCCGCGGCCGACAATTTCCTGGCATTTGCCATATTTTTCGACCAAGTTGGCCGTGGCATTGGGGCCGCCCTTCTTGTCCGACGCAAGGCTATCCTTCTCCGATCTGAGTTGGTCAACCCAAGACGACATCAGTGTCAGTTGTTGGTCACCCGCGCCATCCTGATCTTTCTTCTTGCCACCACCGAGCATGTCGCGGAGCATGTCGGACAATTTTTCCTGCCGTTTGGCAGACTTGAGAAAGTGTGCATGAGAGCCGTCATCGTGCATCTCGAATCGTTTATGTAGAGCACTGGTGGGATCTGACGGCGGCTCGCCTTTGGTCTTCTCTTTTGCAGCGCCGAGTATAGTCATCTTGCGGACGCTTTTCTCGTCAGTTGAGCCTTGTCTACCGGGGGGTGGTCTGCCGTTGGGTGGGTGGCCGTTTTCTAGACGAGCGTCGGGAGAGGTTTCCTTTATTTCAGCTGCAACTTTGGCGGCGGCCTCGACGTCTTTGGGGTCGGTCCGAGAAAACATTCGTGTCAGACGGTGCGTCATTTTGCCCTTCTTTGCAGGCTCTTTAGCTGCAGCTGCGCCCGAATTTGACGTCGTGGGGGAGAGACTTGACAGGCTAGTGATGGGCGCGGCACCGCCGTTGGTTGCCGGGATTTGGAGGTGTGCCGTATCCTCCACCGATCGTGTTATTGAATGCGTGGATGCATCATCGTGTAACACAGGCGACTGAGCGAGCGCAGGGGAGTGTTCCGCAACGAGATGAACTGACGATGATGTCTGATTCATGTGAATGGTGTCTGCGTGAGGAAGGCGTACGAGAGGAGTGGGGGCGCGAGAGTGGTTTTGGGCAGGGCGCCCTATCTCTCTGTGTTTAGTGGCGGTAGATAAGGTGTCCTATGCGCGACTGCAGTTTCGTGTAACAAGAAGCCTGGCTATAAAACCTCAAGGATGATTCTCGAAGGGTTCAACGCGGCAAAATCACCGTTCTTTTTCTCACTTGTGGTGTTTTCTGGATGAGGTTGGATATTTGGTAAGAATGATAAATATGTGTGGTGGCGAAGACGGAATGGGTGCGTGCTATGCCAATGTAAAAAAAAAAAAAGGAAGCCTAAGAGGGGCTGGAAATTGCGCAGCAGTCGAGAGAGGGCGACAGAGGGCGACTTTGATGGCTTGCTGAGGCCTTAAGTGATGAAAAGGACGTTTGAGGGGCGGATCGTGTGCAGGCGCAGGCAGGCAGATTTCACGATCTGTCCAACACCTGAAATCAAGACCCTTTGAACTTTGGGGAAGCCCTTGGCCCTTGGCCCTTTTTCTCCTCGTGAGCCAAAACTTTTGCCAGTTGTGTGATGCTGGTCAGTGCTCACCGGAAAGACGGAGCCAGCTGTTCAGGTGGGTTTGCACAGTGGCTGTGACGGCCAGGCCTGCGATACAGGGGGACAGTGCGGGCAGCGCAGGAGATTGGTCTGCTTAGGAGCTGCTGACCAATGCAGGACCGTGCGTGCAGATGCAAGTTCAAGGGCCTTCTATTGCTCCAGGTCTCGGGAACAGAAGACGTAAATCGAAAGCGGTAGTGAGAGAGGTAAAAGTAGTCCAGTTAGGTAGGTTGCCTGGCTGCTGCGAAGGATGGTGAACTCAGGACTTGTGAGGGTCAAGATGCACGCGTAGTTGAGAGTGCAAGAGCAGTCTAGGGAGTGGGAGAGTAGCAGAGCGGCACAACACGTTGTCCACTTGTGAGGATTTGTATGAGAGAATTTCTGTTCGTCCAGTCCCGATTTGTGTGAATCTCAGCGATCCAATTCCCGTGTTTCCACTACCACTACGAGGTACTCAGCAACCACCTCTTTCCGGTGATGGTGATGGTGACTAGGGGGTACTCGACAAGTTGCTCTTCGTGGGGATCGAGGACAGAGGTGGAGATGGGACGGGTGCATCAGTGAAGATCTCTTTTATAAGGAAATAAAACAATAATAACAACAAGAGTCCAAGCAGTACTAAGAGGCTGATCTGGTGGTGCTGCGAGGGTGAATGACTTCAATTGTCCATTCAAGTCACTGCTGACGAGGTGCGCGATGGTAATGGGCCTCGAATGTGGGTGGTGAAGTGAAGGGTGATTGCTGAAGCGTGCAGCGTGCAGCATGCATCATGCGGGCAGGCTAAGTTAGTTGGTTTGTTTAACTGGGATTGTACCTCCCTGTAGGTGCCCCTTTGCCCCTCGATCCTCGCCAGAGTGGCCATCCACCCACCTGGACTCCCCCTACCATTACCTTGCAGTAGCCCGGGCATGTCGGTTACTTAGGCGGTTCCTGCAGGTAATAATAATTCACCCTGGTTAACGGCCTGGAGCATGCAGGTTTCGTCCGAGTTTCTTCATGAATTTCCCTTTGTCGTGGCTGGCCGTTCGTCCGTTTGGTGCGCCCAATTTATTCAGTACCCAATGGTAAACAGCAGTGACACTCCAAGGAACGAAGTACACATGACAGACATACAGAATATGACCTACCATGGTAGTCTGTACCTACACGGCCCGCCCATCGACGTACAGTATTGGTAACTCACTGTTCCAGGTTTTCGATTGCGATCGAGTATGTAATAACAATTCAAAATCAAGAGTCAAATCCAATGACAATCAATTCTACCGGCCGGTTCTTCGTCTCGTCTCTTATCCACTGGTGCCGAATCCTCACATCTCCATCTGCCTGCGTCTGCCTACGCCCGGCTCCTCCATCATCACCACACCACAAACGCCAGAGGGACATACTTGGTACAGGTCCTCAGATACCTTATGCGTTCCCTTGCTCGCAGCCCTGCTTGATAACAATATCCTGTGCCATCACCCTGCACGCTTACGTCTTTCGTTCTTTTTTTCTGTGGTTGGATTGACTGCCTCGAATCCCGTTCGTCCAGAATGTGCGACGCTGCAACCATCCTCTCCTCTCCACCACCACCACCTCCCCCTCCACTTCGCAGCTTCGCGGTCTAGGTCCAGGCCCGGCACGATTTCAAAGCAAGGATGACTATAGCATGACTTCCTTGTGTGGTGTTTTCCGCAGAATAGCGAGGCTCGCCAGGATGCTTTCCACTCTTGGATTCTGACTGCTGCAGCTCCATCTGCACCTTGTTCGTCATTTTCTCCTGTCATCAATCGTTTCCCGCAGGGGCCACTTTGGCTTCCTCTGTCCCATCTTCTCGTCCCTAGACCGTCTCACCGCTTGAAGCCTCGGATCCCATAACCCAGTCCAGCGGCACGACCACGCACGACCTCCGTTCCTCTGCATGTGCTGGCGACGGCTCCATCTCGGATGTTGTGTCTACAGTGACCGTCTCACCGATTCTCGCAGTGCACTGTTCTTTTCCATGTGTTTTGGAGCTTGGAGCAGACATGTGCTCGTTTCCTACACCGTTCAATTCGAAATCTGTCCCTACCATCATGTGCCACAGATGGCCACATGGGCTATCAAGGATATTGACATGTGAATCTTAGCCATCAATGCTCGACCCGGCTCTCATTCAACCTCCTTGATCTCCGAGGGTATTTGCGGTGCATTCTCTCGGTACTCGAGTCCCCTCGGGTTCCCTTGCCTACTTAACCCCGGCAAAACTCAAGACCGTTCTTCTAAGCCGCTATATCGCCGGGTGGTATGTTTGGCAAGGGAGTAGCCGCCTCCGCATTCACTGTGGAAGAGGAGTAGATGATGGGGTACGTTGGTGGCTCTTCTATTGGCCATCAAAGCACGCGCCCATCGTGAATTCCCGGACCACCTCTACAGCTGAGGACGCGTGGGGACATGCCTGTGTGCGTTGTATCTATCTCATTGACTGCCGAGCAAGGCGTGTCCCATTTTTCTCTTCCGTCTTTCATTCCGAACTGGACATCCGCTGGCTTTACCCACCCTGTTGCCTTCTGCTGGAGCACGTCCCTGACTGCACCCCTTGCGCATCTCGTCGAATGAGTGGCCATGCATCTCGACCATTCCAGCATGCGAATCGAGTGAGAAATGCACCACTCATTTGAGCACGAGGAAAACTTGATCTTCACCTTGAGACTGATCATAACAGCGGTGATCGTCAGTCGTTGGTCTGAGAACCACATCTCGTTTCTGCGAGACTGTTGAAACACGACATTCCAGCTCATCACTAACCTAGCCGAGCCCGTGAAGGAAGATAAGACTTGCCGCAAAAAAGCAGGGGATGAACAGCCTGGCTAATCTCGTACTGACGTTCAGGAGGGACAAGTTGTGCAGTACCTGGTACACCGCATTTCTACACTTTCTAGGTGAAAAACCAGCTCTCGGGAGGTGTGTTTCATGGCCACCCTGCGGCGCCCAGCCATCTCGATCTGGATCCGGCTCGCAAAGAAGAGTGTGCCTCGGTGATGCTCGAGTTAGACCGCTCCAATTTCGTCGTTTCCCTTGATGATAGGATGTTTGTTCAGGGAGACTTTCAAGGGGTTTCGATAGCAGTTCACAGGGGACATGGGAGCAGGCACCCTGATGCCGGCTCTGTCGTGTCACTGATCCGAGGGCGGACGTGCGAGCGGGAGGGACTTTGCCCTTTCGTATCTATCCTTACCCGAAGAATTCCGCCCTTTTCGTCTTTTTACTGCCCAATCCCCGAATGAGTCCCCTGCTCGGCTTTCATCACCTGCGTGGAACTATTTTGATCTTGGTTACCGGGCTTGGACACTTGTGTACATGTATAAGCAGGAGAGGCTACGAGATCTTGTTAATATCCTGACTCGCCAGAATCCATGATTGTCCTGTCTCAGTGGCTTCTCACCCGGCACTTGCAAACACTGGCAACAAGTAAGTTCATTTCAGACTTCGGGATGGTTTTCAAGCAAGCACGAGCACAGTATGCACCGCAGAACTTGTACCCTGTTCACCGAGGAAGAGGAACAAAGGGGTACAGTGACACAAGGAGAATTTGAAGTTCGGACGAGGATCAATTGCTTCCACTTCCATTGAATACACGTTGTAGGGCTAATATCAATGCAGTTGCTTGTGGTTTCTATCCATATGCTCCTCATACCGAACCGCTGGCGCTACCTCTTACCTCGATACTATATGAGCGTCCCTTTCAATCGTCTCCAGACATTCAACAAGGAGAAAGCCGAATACTGTTCAGGCAATTCGATATGTTTTGAGGGGTGTTTGCCAACAAACAAGGGGATATGCATTGTGCTGCCTTCTAATCCAACTTGAATTCAAAGTGCTCCGCAGGGTCAATAGACTGCAATGACACTGTGTCGGGTGATCCAACCATCCTCACACAACGTCCTTCTTTGCGACCAACACCGGCCCGCTCGTACTGGTATCATCGTCCCTGGGGACGACATAAATATGCATGAGCAAGAAGAAGACGCGAGACATCCAACTATCCTGACTATTTATAACCTTTCTGACAACGATCTGCACCCAGACAAAGGGCCGTGGTATCTAATTTATAATCACAGTAGCCCGGGAGTTTTGATCAATGTTCATGAACAGGACTTCAGAGATGGATAGGGCGTTGTTCACAATGTCCGAAGGGCGTTTGAAGTGCTCAGCACCAAATGAACACCGTTGTAGTAGGAGAGGCTGCTCCTTTACCTTGAATGTTTGACGACCAAGTTGGAGCCCGTGTAAATGAAAGATTTTCTTCAGGGCGTTTTGGACAGATACATGCTGTGTACTGTTGACTCTGTCTGGTCCGTTTGATGTCGGAAAGCCCACCCGGCCCAAATGACAGTGATGGCACTCCAATGATGGAGTCCGATAGAGGAGCAAGTGTGAAGTGGGTCTTGTCATGCCAAGCCGCCACGCACATCTTCTGCACTACTACTTAAGATGCCTCGCCGTACTCTCGCGTCATCGTTTTTCCGTCCCCAAAACTACGTCATGAATTATCGGGGGCGCCGCTGGCGCAGTTTAGGCGCCGATTATACGGCAG
Source organism: Fonsecaea monophora (assembly GCF_001642475.1). Classification (NCBI taxonomy): domain Eukaryota; kingdom Fungi; phylum Ascomycota; class Eurotiomycetes; order Chaetothyriales; family Herpotrichiellaceae; genus Fonsecaea; species Fonsecaea monophora. The sequence goes on from NW_019173943.1 coordinate 134,109, forward strand.
TCCATGCGGCCTGGTGGCGCATGTTGAACGGCACTAATTGGATCACGCTTGATCTCACCTTCCACTCTCTCTTTCTCTTCCTCAACACGATTGAGGACGGCCCACTTGCGTTTGAGTCGGCCACCGAATACAACCGCCGCCTGTTCAGAAACTGGAATACCTATCTCAACCAGCGCGATGTCGTGGGCCGGATTCAAGAAGGGCGTGAACCGCGCCACCACGCAGGTGATGATGAAGACGGGTAAGCCTCATTTGAGAATCAGTGGCAGCCGTGCGCTGACCATGTCATCTAGGCCAAGTCGAGAGGACGAACGACCGAGACTACGAGGTCGAGGAGAGGTGAGAGCGGAGCCCATCTGAAAGCGAATAGAACTACAACTAACCGCAATGTTACAGGAGGTACCGGACGATGGAATCGGCCGCGAATCGGCTGCAGAAGGAAGCGAAAGGTTATCTCGACAGTCTGCGAGGTGAGTTGAATTTGAATTCACGGTCAATGGCTCCAGAAACTGACTGCGCTTCATTCAGCCATGACAGCATCCCAAATGAGGATAGCAGAGACGATCGACGCATTCTACGGCGACGCTGGTACCAGAGATGGAGTTTCGCGATCCTACAAGCAGGCCGTCGAAGATTTAGACGCCGAAACCATCAAAGCGCTTGATGGTCCATACCGGTACGTGTCACTCTCACCCTTACTCAATATTCACCGCGCTTACTGACGATGTTGACAGAGCAACTGTGCTTGAACCGATCTCCCGCTTCTGCGCATACTTCCCTGACATCAACGAATGCATCAAGAAACGAAATAACAAACTCCTGGACTATGATTCCATGCGTTCCAAGGTCAAAAAACTGGTCGAGAAACCCGACAAGGATGTTACCAAACTACCTCGCGCGGAGAAAGAAGCAGAAATGGCCAAGCAAGCATACGAACAACTCAACGAACAACTCTTTACTGAACTTCCCCAACTTATCGATCTCCGTGTCCCCTATCTCGACCCTAGCTTCGAAGCGCTAGTCAAAATTCAACTCCGGTTCTGCGCAGAAGCCTACAGCCGCATGGCACAGGTGCAGCAGTACTTGGACCCAGAAACTAGAGAACAATATGCACGTGGAGACCTGGATAACCGCGTCGAGCAAGTTCTCTCAGAGATTCGAGATTTAACCATTGCTGGAACTGTCTAAGCAAGACACACTCCGACCCAAACTTCAACATTCCCCAGCAAATGGATTTTCATTGTCTGCAAATTGACAGGCACCACCAACTTTTACAACACACAGCGCAGGAAATGCTTTCTTCATGGCTAATGGATGGACGACTGAATGGGATTGAGATGGAACTGGTGATGGGCTGGGATGGCTTGCCTCTATTGAGTGCGACAGAGCACAGCACAGCATAGCGTTGGCGTTGTATGGCAGGCACAGGCTTGGTACAGACGCTACAGACACTAGAAAGCATTTGCTGCAAGAGACAGAGAGCTTGGAAGGCCGAATGGCTCATGGCTGTCATAATACAAATGAGCTTCAAACGGGCGATTCTGAAGCGTGTGGAGACGTGAAGCCATGCATTTTACATATTTATACAATGCCAATAGCTGGTCGTCTGCACCCCATGCCGATTCGCCCGAGAACCAGGCCTCCAAAGCAGATCCATGTGTGTACGTCCCGTAGCTACGGTACGACCATTGTCCCTCGTCCCACCATCATGACAAAGTAGTGTAGTTCTGGGTTCCCCCCCCCACCCGCTTTAGAATTTGTATAAAATGGCAGCTTAGAGATAGGTAGATAAATTCGGCGTCACCTTTTTTCTTTCCCTCAAAAAGGTGATCTAGATGGCGCCCAAGTCCTTGAGCTTCTTGATCATGCCGTCCACGTCCTCGACCTTGCCGCCGCCCTGTCGCACGGGTGGTTCTTCGACCTTGACGGTCTTCAACCGGTTGGTGGCGTCGACGCCGTAGTCGCCGAGCGTCTTCTTCTCCAGCTTCTTCTTCTTGGCTTTCATGATGTTGGGCAGACTCGCGTACCGCGGCTCGTTGAGGCGGAGATCCGTCGTGATGATCATGGGCAGTTTGGCCCGCACCGTCTCTGCTCCGCCGTCGACCTCGCGCTCGACCGTCACCGTTTCGTTCTCGATCGTGACTTTAGACGCCTGCGTGGCCTGCGGCCAGTTCAGTAAGCCCGCGAGCATCTGGCCCGTTTGGCCGGCGTCATCGTCGATCGCCTGTTTCCCCAGGATGATCAGGTTGCTCTTCTCCTTCTCGGCGATGGCCTTCAGCAGCTTCGCCACGCTCAACGGCTCGAGGGGTTTATCTTCAGGCACGTCGACGAGGATGCTGCGGTCTGCGCCCATGGCCATGGCCGTCCGCAGGGTGTCGGCGCATTTCGCCGGGCCGGCGCTCACGGCCAGGATCTCTTCGACGGGCTGTTTGCGCTCGCGCAGCCGGACGGCTTCTTCGATGGAGAGCTCGTCGAAGGGATTGAGAGAGTGCTTCACCCCGGAGGTCTCGACGCCTGTGCGGTCGGATTTCACGCGGGGTTTGACCTGTGTTGTGAGGAAGAGGGTCAGTATGACATGGTGAAGTACACGAGAGAAGCGGGACAGGCGATAAGGACAGCGGAGGTGGTGATTATATGCTGCAAAACATGCATGGGCGGTGGAGGGTGCTCACAGCATAGTCAATGACACGCTTGACAGGGACCAATATCCTGAGCTTCGACGACATCTTTGGGCTCCCACGTCCCCTCTTTCTTCTTTTTGCTCGACAAGGAACACGATGCAGGAGTCGTCAGAACATGCAATGTTCTCCAAGTGTCAACTTTTTTTAGAAAGACACGCTGACACCCTGAGAGTTGCTTGGAAATAGTTGTGGTTGGGTAAGAGCTCCTTCGATGTTCCAATAAATCTTGACTCGAGAGAGAGACACCCGCAATCGGAGAGTCCTCGACTCCAAACCTCGGAACCGACAAGCCAGACGCCTAAATTCCCCGAGCAATGAGCGGCAGCGGCTAGTGGCGGCGTAAGAAGGTGACGGCATCATCTCGGAAGCCCATACCGGCCAACAACGGCAGGTGACCCGAAATGCAGCAGACAGATCTTGGCGAAATGCCAAGCCCACAGGGACGGGCTGCGAAATTTGGTTACGGGCAATTCGGCCCAAGTCAAGTCAAGTCGGTACGCAAGAAAACTGACCACTTCAACAAACATACCTGATTTCTCTTCCATCCACGACTTCGTTACTGGACTGAGAAGACAATCAAGATGCCGGTACGTGCTCCCTGAGACCACTCCCAGACAATTGTGCGATACAAGACGTCGAAACGAAACACTTTCCCAGTGTGATCATATTGAAACTCCCCCTCCCAGAAAGAAACACATCTGCCTCCTCAACCCGACTGCGTCTGCATTGTGCATACATGTCACAAGGAAAAGGAAAAGCGACCGTGAACTGACCGAAGCATCTACAGAGTCACAAATCCTTCCGCACGAAGCAGAAGCTCGCGAGAGCGCAGAAGCAGAACCGACCCATCCCCCAGTGGATTCGTTTGAGGACGGGAAATACCATCAGGTCAGTCGCCCACACTTGAGAAAGAGAAAAAACATCCTTCCGTCAAGATATCTTTGGGGTTTTGGAGGTGGCATGGGCCCATGTGTTTCGGGTGAATAAAATGGGCAGGAGATGGTCTTTCCTGGCAAGATGTGGGAAGTTGCTGTGCATATTTCTCTGCAGCTTTCTGTAACTCTGATGGAAGACGGATAATTGGGATCAATAAGGAAAGGGCCAGCATGAAATCCCAGCCAGCATATGATGCCAGCGTTATCATTTGTTGTTGAGATGCGAGGAGTTGCAGGAGAAGAAAACATTGGGCTAGAAGAAATGATGGCTAACATTCTCTGTTCACAAACTACAGATACAACGCGAAGAGGAGGCACTGGCGCAAGACCAGAATCGGCATCTAGATTACCCATCACCCAGAACAACCACATCGCTCCATGCCTCAGCCTGAATTTCCAGAAGTCGTCTTTGAGAAATTACTGTCATTCGATCACGCATTTCACCCATCTCTCACAGTGGGGCAATTGTTTTCAGCACTGAAATAGGGCCAGGATTGGAGGAAGGGTTGTTGCTAGGTCGGGAGGTCGGAGCCGGGAGGAGAATGGGGACGAGAGAAGCCTTGGGAGGTCGGATTCAAGGAATGCTAGGGCTTCAAGGCTGAGGGTAGGGGAATTCGTCGTAACCTTACTCCAGAATCCTCTCCACGACCCCAAGATGCATGAAACATGCAACGCGCTCCAGAGACTTGCATGGAGGCCACGTGTAAAGGAGAATTCAAAATCAAAAGAATCGATTCAAAAGAGTGCTCCGTTCTAACTGCCTCGCTGCACCTCCCAGTCACAGAGTCTATGTGTTAGTGTCAGATACTATACCCGCGAGACTCTGCTCATCGGTTCGAGTGGGATTCGTTCATGTGCAGAACGTGTTTGTGTTTCGCATGATAGTCTGAACCTCTTCCGCCACTCATCGTACCTTCATCCCAGTGCATGCACCTGTACCTCCCAGCTCCGGTGGTGGCTGTCAAAGCAGTCCATTGGGCTCATCATGAACCGAGCATGAGATGCAATAAAAGAAATGATTTTGATTGCGCCACCAGTTCGATGGTCTCCCCAGTCATCTGAATTCCATCATGCTTCGTCATCGAACGCCTCCAACGCCATCGAAGTATGCTAGTCTGTAGATGAAGCCACAGAGTTGATCAACGACTAAAAAAGTCAGTGTCCAGAACTGCTCACCCACAAAAGGGAAACTCACTCTTCGGCCCACTCGTTCTCGCGGCGGATCTGGTCCTCCTCCTCCGGAGTAAAGTCGTTCTGGATATTGAACGTTTTGCGGATCTCTTCTGGCGACTTGCCCTTGATCATGTTGGCGACAGTCTTGCAGCCAACGTCAAGCAGAGCCTTGATGTCCAGATAGTTGGCCGCCAAAATGATTTCAAAAAGCATTTCTTGATCGACCTGCATGAACTTTTGATCCCACTCATCGATATCAGTCGTCTTCTTACGCGAATCTGAGTCGTCTTCATTGGTTGCAGGAGGGTCATGTTTGTGATGTGTGCACCACTCGATCACTTTTTTGAGGACAGCGGCATTGACATTGGGTATGGGGATGGCCTCCTCCATGGCATCTTCACCAAGATCGCCGACCATGTTCTTGATGAGAATTGATCTCTCGGCAACATCACGATCTGGGAACAGTCAGTTGAGAGAAGCAGCATAGGGGTTGTTCTGAGATGTATCTCACCAACTACGATATCCTCGCCATCGGAGCTCTGGAGAACCAACTTTTTGGAGTTGTCAGACGACATGTTGTGCAGTATGGACTTTAGACTTGTTCGCAAGGGTAGTTCGGGGTTGGTTGTGCACGATGACTATGACAGGGCTCGAGTCAACCTCTGTTTGGTGTGAAGGGCTGATGCGTAACAGTACAGATGTAGAGTAAAGCGGAAACTAGCGAAGAGTTGAAAGAAACAGATGAGGTTCGAGAACAATAGATGTAGGACAGAGGGTCACGATTGAGGACGGAAAGACTCTGCCTGCGCAGTGAAGGGAAAGGGCTACAACCGTCATTGCCAAGCTCTAGTAAATTCACGGCTAGCTCAACCCCCTTTAGGACGAGGGTGACGCCGCCCTATCACCCCCGGCTCGCCGAGCCGGGTGAGCGCTCACCCGTATCTCACCTGTCGTAAGGGCGAAACGCCCTAGCGCCTTAGCGACCGACCGCGTGACGCCGACCCTACTCACCCCGGCGGGACCGCTATAACTAATGGTAATTAGCTTCCTAGTCATCTCGTCGTAGCCTCAATACTAGTAGGGAGTCTATCTAATAAATTAACGCGATCGGCTAAAAGTAGCGTCGCTAGATCGACCCTTCTAGTCTGGCTAACTCCGTACGACCTTATGCTCGCGTACACTAAAAGCCTATAATATAAGGAGGATACTCCCTCGCTACTTTTACTAACTTCCGACGTTTCTACGTCTTACTCGGTACCCTCTATTAGAGCTGCTTCCTATGTAGCCTAACGGGGTCAGGCTTCCTTAGTCACAGTCCTTATATTACATAAGCTAGGTTGAGAGTACGTAAGGTATAAATAGTCATATAACTTTAGAATAGTATAGTGAAGTAGATGTCATGAGTTAGCTACGAGAGAGTGTAACTATAAAAGGGTAATAAGCGTAGCTATATACTTATAAGGTATATCCCGAATAGGTAACTAGGAATAGTATATTAATATATTAATATAGTCCTATACTAATATATCGCTATATCGTATTTTTCCCCTTTCGGTAGTTACGTACGGTACGTAACTTAGCCTTATTCCTTCTCCTATGTTTTATTAGGCTACTATGCCCCGGTAGACCTACCCTTAGACGCCCCGCGCCCTAGGTCATATAAAGGCCGTTTCTAACACCCTCGCCCTCGCCCTTACCCTATATCTATATATCGACCGCTGTTTTTATAGGTCGCGCACACTTACCACTAAAATCCTACCTCCTTCCGCCTTCACCTTCTACCGCGTCTACCCTCTACCTGTGATGGGTTGAACCCAGAAGGAGGCTCGGTTCTGACGAACCAGCGCCAAGACTAACGACAGGACTAACGCCACCTCCTGATTGGCTAAATTTGCCTGTACATTGTACAGGTAAAATGCCGCCTCCTGATTGGACGAGGCACGTACCGTGCAAGGGATACCGAATCCTGGCAAACTGAGACACCGTACGCAAGGGAAGGTAAGGAAGAGAGACAAAAGGCAAGGGAAACGCAAGGCGTGTACGAAAGAGGAAGGACAAGGGAGAAAGGGGAAGACAATGAGTATCCCTTGCGGAAGAGCGTACGATATAAGGAGAGAAGGAGGGGACATTATTCCTCCTTCTCTCTCCTCAGATTTATCCTCCTTGTTACTAGGTTGGCTAGCTAGTTACAGAACTCTTTCCAAACCCTCACATTCTAGACTTTCATCCGACTAGGATGTTATTATGAAAGGGTGGCTCTACAGAAGGCTAAACTAGGGAATCCATAAGTAGATGTATTACCCCGGCTTTACCTAGACTAGCGAGGTGAGGCGTACTTGAAGCGTCATCACTTCCTACTATATGATGATATACTTACTGTTTAGCATTTCTTTAATATTAGAGATCTTAACTCTAGCGAACCCGTTCCCGACTACTCCGGTTTAGTATACGATGAGTCCGCATTAGACGAGAACGCTTAGTAAGAATGTACTAATGGTAATGTAAATGTACTTTTATAGAAGAGAATGGCTCTTCTTCAAGTAGCTCCATATGCTATAGGTCGCCGTAACAGCTAGGGTCTGATGTAAGCGAAGGAAGAACTCGTAGAACGGACGGCGAAGTAATGGGTGTGAGAGAGGCATGAGGATGCCTAATGATATTATCCCCTAATCTTTATTAATTCTGTTAACTAGCTGTAGGGACCTTCTAGAAAGTATACGATCAGTCTAAAGAGGTTTTCCGAGATCTGTAAGGGAAATGGTTTCTTCTCCACGAGCACAGTAAGAACGTAGAAGCCCACTAGGACCGATGACATGAGCCCTAAGGAACGATGAAATCGCCGGTACGTACGTAATGTAACGCCTAAGAGATCGGCTAGAAAGCTTAGATGAGGGCCCGCCATAAGAGGGATTAGATTGATGAGCGAGAGATTAGCCGCCCGCAGACCGGCTACCTAGATAGAGCGCACCTTAAAGTAGATATAAAAGACGTTGACCCTACTGTATAGAAGCCCTATAATAACACTAGCCGGGTACTACGCCCTAGTTAACCGATGACGAATCTATGGATATACGAAATATTTGAGGGAGAAGGGAACGACCTTCTTCTAACTAAGTAGAAGCTACTGGCGAAAGTTCATGAGAATGAGAAGAAATAATAAGCCGCCTAAACCGATCGCGTAGGCTAGAGTAATATCCATATTGAAGGTTAGAAACGCTAGAAATGGAATGACAATAACGTACGAATAAAAAGGTAGTTTTATAGGCGTTAAGAAGCTTATTAAACAGGGGAAAAGAGTGAAGTTAAAATATAATCAACTGTAGTATAGTATTAAGACGCTAAACCCTCAGAGAGGGAGCCGAGAATGGAATAAGACTCTAGGTAGTTACGGCTAACTTTAGAATAAAGTAATTAGAGCTAGAATAGGATCTTCTACCCGATAAATCCATCCTCTTCTAACTTAGCGGTAATCTATAGCCCCTAAATAGGGCAATCGAAGTTACATCTACTAGCCCTTAGAGATTTCTCGTTCTCTAGGGCCTGCTAAATAGTGGATTCTAGCTAGGTCAGTATCAAACTAAGGAGGAAATCTGAGGTCCGTCACTTACCTTTAATAACCTCTCTACCGAAGTTATAGACGTCGTCTTAGAAAGGAATTCAACCGCTAGAGAATCGGAGGGCCACCGGCGTAGGTCATCTACTCCGACAGTACCATCAGCTTTAGTATACTTTTACATTAGCTCCATTATGATAAAGCTTAGAGCCTTAAGATCTCTCGATCTAGGATTGCTTAGGGGACATAGTCGATAGAGTTCCTGATGTACTATAATCTGAACGTTAGCTTGACGTAGAAGGTTATGGAGTGATTACGTACCTATCTTCACCTCACTAGCGACATTAATAAGAATACTCGAGGTGGTTAGGGAGCCGTATTCTAGTCCTTTTTTCGCGAGGTACATAAGCCCGTTAAGGATCTATTATAGTTAGTCGGCCGGCTTAAAAGAGGTGACGTTCAAACTCCCCTATCCTAAAATCGACGCTAGTTGATCCTCGTTAAGATGTTTCGGAAACCTAGTGAAAAGGCTTAGAGACATCGGCATGTACTCGAAGACAACGTAGAATAACTCGTCATGGAGAAAGATGTCTCTTATAGACACGATATTCTCATGTTTAATCTACTGTAACATACGACATTTTTCTTCACTATTATGTATAGAGAAGCTCCTCACAGCGACGACATACGGCGTAGGACCCTCTTTTTAAGGAGAAATAATGAAGTCGGCGGACTACGGGTATCTAACATCGGCTACGTCCACTATGTCGTCGTCTTCCTCGCTAAGTCGTATATAATGGCTTTTTCTATACTTTTCCCATGGGGATTAGTGCTTTACGATCAAGGCATTCTCTATCCCATGTCCGAGTGCTACTGGGGAGTTCGGGGGCTTCGAACTAGTTGCTGAGGTGGTACGATAGGGTGCGGACGAGAGGGCCCTCGGGAATCCTAGTGCTGGACTAAATCCAGTCCCGCGGCGACTAGGAGCTTCGCCCTCCGTAAGGTGATCATCCTAGCGGGTTATACTCTAAGACGACCCCCTAAACCCTCTGATTGCATCGAAGTCGATGCGTGTCCGGCGATTCGAAGATTTAGAAGACATCTTGATAACATGAATGGCTAAAGAGAAGACCAGAGCAAAAGGTACAATCTTTTAAGTAAGGTATGCGAGCGTTAAACGGAATTAAGGTAGGAGCGGTAGTTAATCTTAAGAGACTGGAGACGACGTTCGATCTGGACTACGAAGTAGGTGAGGAACGAAGCGGCTAGAGCCGGCATATACAGTAATCGTACACCTCCCTCCCGGGGCCCATTTCGGTGCTCGGGGCTAATTCAGACTTTATACTGAGCTTAACGAAGTGAGGCTCCTTCTGGATCCGATACTACTAAGCTTAATAGGGAGGTATATAGCTTTATTAAATGATATCCGCAGCCTACCGGTAGTAAAGTGTTCATCGTCCTATAGGTTGAATTATTCACTATACTTAGAGAAAAGCTTTAGCTTAAAGTAGGTGTATCGCTCGCATTCGTAGCCGCACTAACCTACTATACGGTTTTAAGCTTTAAAGTGCTTTATAATAAGGATGACATGAAGGCGGGTATCATCACGTTTACTATGAGGGCGTTTCACTATTTGATATTTTAGGCAAAGTAGATCGCTAATGTATTCTTCTACAGTTTAAGACGACCCCGATGTAAGTACTACTCTATATAAGGGGCCTTATCCCGACGGCCGTAAGCGAGGTTGGGAGCGTCGTAAGCGATGCGGTAATAGCCGCCTCCGGGGCTGCTAGCTAAGTAAATAGCATCGCTAGTGCCGCCGCGATAGCTATCAATGGGGGGAGTACGGAGATCCCCTAAAATCTTTCTATCGGTATAAAATAATACTACCTAGGGTTCAGTAATTATGTCGAATGCCACTAATTACCGGTGAACGTTTCTAGTATCGTACTGCAGGCCGCCATAAAAATTCTAAGTGACGAGACGGACGATTTAGAGTACCTACGTAGTATCTTAGCAAAAGCTACCCCTAGATGGATCCGGGATCCTTTCATTATCGGTATAGTAACGGCCTTAGTAGTCGCTACCGTCTTTTTTACCTCTATATTCAGCTGGCCATTCGGCTCTAGGACTCTCCTATAGGATGTAACGTTACTATTAGTACCGAGATTAGTCCTTAGGCTCTTTTATTGCATCTACTACCTTCTCCTCACGATCGTTCTTTACCTTCTCTACTCGAAGTCGAAAGAAGTCTCTTCCGAGTTTAAGGTAGATTAGGGCCCGGTCGGCGGCTACTACTAGAGTACTCTCCTTTCGGCTATGCTGATGACGGTAATGATAACGTATATTCACATCTTCGCCTGACTTCGCGTCACGTAAAGTCGTTACTTTCCCGTTAGCTCGATAAGTTAGTATTCTCGGCGCCACATCATATACTAAGGCTGTAGAAGTTAGATTATACGGTTAGGTAGTAAGGGACGATAGTAAGATGGAGCATCCTGTTACATGTTCGTGGAGATCTCCAGTTTCAATACCTATACTAATATCCTCGTACGCCAAAAGCTATAGGAAGTTCTAGAAAATTCTCTTTTTAAAGCTAGTAGGCCGGATTATAAAGAATTGATGCGATACCGTACAGTAATGAGATCAAATGTCAACTTTTATACTTCTATCCGATCCTATAGTCTAATCCTTAAAGCCGCGAGATCATATTCAGTAACGGTAACGAGAGTCTTCCTCGCCGGAAACTCTTCCCTTCCTTATGTTTCTGATGCTTATCCCGCGCATAGTCGAAGCATATTATGTAGTCAATCCTATCCCTATAGGAGGTTTTTCGTGAGCTGACGAGCTAGCATATAAACGTTCTATTAAGTCTCTAGGCTGATATATTCGAATTTCCTGTGCTTATATATTAAGTAAAGTACCTTAAGGTCTGTTTTACTCACGATGCTTTCCCGATCGACTTTCTTAAGCGATAGAATTCGAGAGGTATATCTTCTGCCCCTAAGGGAGTATAAGATTCATTCTTTTCCATATCGATGATAAGGTAAAATCGTCGATCATTCACCCCTCCTAGGTGTACGTAATGGTCTATTATCCAATCGTAATCTTCAGAGTAACCAGCGAAATGGAACCATTCCTAGGTAATCTTCTAATGTTCATCGTACTAATGCTCATGCGTACGAATTATAATCCGTTTAGGTTTCTTTAAACCTGATTTCGAAGCCATAGTAATGTTACTAGAGAGGAGGAACGCGAAAAGCGGTGAAGTTTATATATTTATCAATCCTTAGTACCTTTCTACCGGCTTAGCCGCTAATTCTAGCTAGCCTTTATTCCGGGGGTTAAAGGGTCTGCTACTAAGGCCTAGTGCGTCGATTATCGACTAGCCTTTCTAGCGTCGTGTAGAGCTACCGTATGCCCGCAACTGTACGTTAGCTTTACTAGCTAAGGCTAAGGCCTAGATTTAAGTTAAAGACTCGTGACGTGGCTATACGCGGGTATAGCGCCGTTAATTAGCCGTCGCCTCTCGGTCCACTACTTCCGTCGTTCTCTAATCGGGCAGGGATTCGTAGGATTAGCCGAAGATAACAGAATGAGAGAGGGCGAATGCAGGAAGCTGGTCCGTTAACAGCTGTTTTAAGTTATCTTAGATAAATCAGACCCTTACCTTAGGTGCTACTAGTAGCACTAATAGCATTAGCGTTAACGCTACTAACTTTTTAATTAGTCTACGAGCGCTAGCTCGTCAATCAGTACGCTAGTACCTCATAACCGCAGTCTAATCTATCTAAGATAAGTTTTAAGTGATAGCGACCGCTTGATTATTAATCACAGCGCCCTTTACGAGTATAAATAAACGGTCGAAGAACGACGACAGATAGTACTATAAAGGAACTACATAGTTGCACACTAGAAAAAGTCGAATTTTAATCCTTATTCTAGACACTTAAATAAAGGTACTATAATAATCGTTACCGTAAAATATCCGGGTGTAAACTAAGAGGCTTCAGATGTACGAGAAGAAGATGAAACACTACCGCGGGTGTAATTACAATTCCCACGAAGGATACAACTTCTATACAGAAGAAAAACGCAGGACCGGGACTCCCTGCCGCCTACCTTCGGGCCATCTACGCGACTTACCTTAAAGCCTCGACGCTTAGGATATAAACTTATTAGGACGATGTCCTACTTACCTAGGGAAAACTCCGCTAAGCTCAGCCGGCTCGATGTAAGCATTAGTATAAATAGTTGAGAAATTTTATCGCCGCCTAGGATTCGACGAAGACTAGGAGACATCCCTCATAATTAAACTATCCACTTTCACCTCCAGCTCCTTTAATAGCCCTTTAGCCTCTAGTTAGTCGATTCGTTCTATGTATAATGCCTTAAAGGATATCTGCAAGGGATGCGGCTTTCGGAAATTACGGTAACGTTACTTATAATCTACGTTCGTATGTGGTGGAAAGAAAAGTTGCCTTCATACTCCATTATCCATATATCCATGATATCCATGATATCCAGAATTAATTACTTAATATGAAATTAGGAGAGTAATAACGTAACGGGGCCCGCTAAGGTTGTAAGGGCTAGGTCATAGTCATTATCAGGTAACTAACTTATAACCACTGTAAAAACCGCTCTACTGAGTCCTTACGGTACATCCGCAAACCCCTTACCTTAGCTAACCATCGATAATACCGTATACACCGGCATATTCAGCTGATTAGTCCAGCTAATAAACAACTGTTTCCCTTACTCGAATACGAATGGGATCTACATCGGATCCTAAGAGAATACCATTTCTAACGTAGTGGCGGTAGTGTTAGTAGCGGTAGCGGGGATCGTAGTAGTATTTTAATATGGCGCGATGCTCTCCACTAAGGATATATTATCAGCTGTAGTCGGAGTTAATACCGTTAACGTAGGTAGAATTAGTAGCGGGATCTCCGCTGGACATGATCTAGGTACGATAAATAGAAGAGCTAAATTATACGCCTAGATGTTACTGATCCCGGTGTTAAAGGGAGCTAGGTTAGGGACTCTACGACCTACATAGCGGAAGAAGGAGTTATAACGGGACTCGACCGTCATAATAGAAGCCATCGTATTAATAATCGAAGGATTAGTGTACGAGACTCGATTAACTAGGCCGATAAGAGCGCTGATGCCTACTGAGGTGATGATATCGCTAAGGGCGATGAACTCATTAATAGACGATACCGGGAAGGTATACTAGTAAGGAGTAATTATAGGGGCGCTATAGTCATTAAGTAGGTCCGTAATCGTTACGACGTGTACTTCCTCCTGCTGAAGAAGGCATAAAATGTTAGACCGATAGGGAACTAGGATAGTCTACTTACCGCCGTAATTTTACTGAGAACTTCGATCGTGTCATTTAGGTAGCCCGCCGTTCCCTAGGTAGAAATATTTTAAAGTCCGCTTTAAAGATAGGATAATTCCAGGTTCTCGAGAAAGAGGGCTAGTTAGAATTCCTTTATCGCTTCCGCTGACACTATAGGAGGCTCATTACTATCCGGAATCCCGCCTCCTACCGTGTTAATAGTGTCTGAATAGAGTGGTGTAGCTACCGTAGTCGCCATTCTTATCAAGATGGGTAGGACGAAATAGAAAATCGTAGAACACGGGGTTGACGGCATGACGGCTCGTTAATGTCAAAAAAATTGTAAATTACTTAAGTTATAGAGATTAATTATATAGTATCCTCACAACCTCCGAGATGCATGGAATATAAATCAATTCGCTTCAGGTTGGACATGTACGACCCTTTAGTTCTAAAGGGTCTAATTCTTGTTCTCTTAGTGCTATTCTTATGTCATATCTCTTACAGCCTCAGGCAATCCTAAGAATAGTGGTAGGGTCTAGAGTAGTATAGTAATGATTAAGAAGGAAGGTCGCTACGAGGTATATTACCATTATTTTCAAAAGAGGTACTGGAAATGAACGGGTTCCGGCTCTAAATTAGCGTACAGTAGTAGATAGTGACTAGGCGACGACTCCTCTTATTAGACCTTTCTTTAGAATCAATTACTGAATAAGATATAGTATGTACGTTAATAAGAATAGTATTAATTAAGGGAATAAAATAATCCGTAGAGGCTTTTAGGGTACGGGTTTAAAGGTTATATTATTAGTAGCATAAAGTAGCTGTGGAATCGTTTGAAAAGTGATTAGAAAAAGGGCTAACTAAAAAGGGGTAATAAGTTTAGCTATCCTAGCTCCGACGAGGCTCCGTAAGAGGAGGCTTCTAATTAGCTGCCTTACCATCTACAGCTTTATCAGATTGAGATTTATCCGACCAGAAGGTCTTAAGAGGCACGGAAGACATAGGCGCTTAATTGTAGCTAACTTCCCTACTATCTACTAAGCTCGACGGACAGCCATCATATGTCTTCAGCATCGGCCTAAGACGAGAGACAGAGTCACCCTCAGATATCACCCAGCCACACGTTCCAAGTCCATATCGCCATCTACTAGATATAGAGACGGCTTCATTCCTACCACCGCTAGGTTACTACCCCGTAGGACATGCTAATCTAGTAGCACCCTCGCTTTACTAGGCTCGTCTAGTAACGAGTAATCCTATTCGATACAATAGTGCGCCCGACAGGACCATAATGTACATGATCTAGTAGCTAGAGCCTAAGATATTAAAAGCATCCCAGTAGAACCTTTCCGGGATTTGCATGCAGTATAAAAAACCTCCAATGGAATTCAGGATGATTAGGTTCCTATAGGATACTAGGAGGACAGTTTAATAGTAACTCCTTTCCTAGGAGCGAACAATAAGTAACACCGTCGGTAAGGTTACCGAAAGTCCGAGGACGAAGAAGATTAATGTACGCGTATAATGACTTTCGTAATGCCTAAATGCTAGCTAAGAGATACATAACATCGTGAGTAGAGCCGCTACCGTTATAACGCCGATGTAGTATGCCTATAAATGACCATCATCATAGAAGGCGAAATAGAGAAGGGAAACCATTGTACCCTAAATGAAAATCACTATACCGAAGTGGTCTAGTTACTGCGTTAAAATCATGACCTTTCGGCTGTAGTTAGAGAGGAGGTGATGAACGAATGATAGGATAAAGTAGATAATGGCCCCGAGGAAGAATGTAACGACTACTACTACATCTAGAGTTAGTACTCCGGATTAGGTAAGGAATCGGATGAGAAACCCTAAGAAGATGATAGCTGCTAACAGATGTGACCAGATGTTGACGGTCTCGTTATGCTATCTCGCTATATCTCTCGTCGACCTATAGTAGGAGTAAGAGGGCTTTCTATAGCCAGACCGGATATACTTATTCTACTTCTACCACTTTAGCAGGTGTTTCCAGCGTAGGAGCATAATCGTACAGTAGGTGTAGAAGAGTCTATATGCAGCCCGAGAGCCGAGATCGAATGACTTATATTCGATGAACAGGGATTTACTTAAAGCGTAAGACCTCTTTAGGCACCTACTTACTTTCGTTTTTCCCGAGTCTACTACCTAAGATTCTATAGCCATTTTAGGCTCTACTAAGTCGACTCGAGGTTTATCATGCCTCCCCCCTACCGGGGGGTAGGGGGTTTATGTTTATTTACAAGCTAAGCCGATATAGGTACGTAGGAGGCATTAAAAGACCCTCGAAGCGAGCGGTAAATTACAGGGATGTCGGTAGATAACCAGCGTCTAGGAGCCGTATAGTTCTCCCGAAGGGTCTTAATAGGAACTAAAGGATGTACTAGGCCCATCAGTAAAACTTCGAACCGAGTTATTTAAGGTAGGAGGCTATATCCGAAAATTAATGATTTAAGAGGGAGGCTTAGTGTAACGAAAGGCCATTCGCATCTCTTAAGACTGGGATACTAGGTTCTATTTATGCCGGCACGTCCGACCTTTAGACATGAGATTTATAAAAAGGATATAGTCACCATCCGCTCATAAGTTAAGAAACTCGTCCCCGTAGTTAGCATTATAGGGCTCCGTACCAGTGTAGATCGCGGTACTATCGTGATACTCGTAATATAAACAATCCGCCGATGTAGATGCGTGATGTGAGGCATTAGTGCTGGACGCATCTATAGTAAGGGACGGCACTATAGGAGACATGGCTAGGAGTGCGTCGATGTCCACGCTTAAACTACCTATCCCTTTACTAGGAGGCAGTGCGAAGCCATCATACTAGGATACGAAGGCGGAACAGAGGTCTGGCGGCAGATCTATCTCTCCAGTAAGATTTAACAAGAAGGTAGTGTAAGGGGCCTCCAAAATAGTTTCGTAGGGAGCTAGAGCGAATTACGAGGGTGGCTCGCCCGTATATAGGCCTAGCTCCCTCGCGTCCGTAGGCGGGTCGAAAATAAAACTAGATTCGGGATAGTATTAGTCGACATCGCTAGATTACTTTATAGGACTCTAAGAGGTTACGTCTCCATCGTAAAAAGCGGTAGGTGAGTCTGGATCGGTCTTCCATACCTGTAAGTTAGTCCTTTCGTACCCGGTGAGCCACGAATGGCATTCTTCTGAGAGCCAGCTGCGAGGTAGGGTATAGTTAATGAAGATGGAGTCGACCATGGACGTCAATATTAGTAACCAGTTTTCCAGACTCGCCACTCGTAGCTCTATACGATCTAGAAAAGCCGATAAGGTGGCTTTTAACATAGTTCGCATACTATTTAAGTTTACGTTAGTGCCTGATTTAGAAAGGTCATTATAAGAGAACTTACTATGTATCCGACACTTCGTCCGGTATCAGTAGTAGCATTCCTTTACTAAAGCGCGTGATGACATTTACCCACGGCTGTCTAGTCGCCCTCTAATTCTGAATCTTCCTAGCGGCGGCGTATCGGGTCACCGTACCTCCTCTATACGCCGCTCTCTTCGTCTTACTACTCGGTAATGCGCCGGGGAAAAGAACGTTTACGAAATGATCTATCGCCGCTCGTTTATAGTGCGAATTACGGGCTTCACGACTAGTTAGCGTCTTAAGTGTCCGTTAGCCCGATCTCGACCGCGGGCGTCGAGGGGTGCTCTTCATGTCCATATATCGTAAGGCGCACGCCTCGTAAGCACGAGAGAACTCCGCTAAAGTTAGTCTTTTCCGTAATCGATATATCTACTCACTCGTCTCGGTGAGGATAAGTTCTTCTTTCAGGAGCTATAATTTCCGCATCGACTCTAGTTAATCCGTCAAATGTTTCGGCATACTTCGAGTGCATCGTTCGTTGAAATTTTACCTATCCTACCCCGCCCGAACATTCAGCTCGGCGATCGTATCTCTCAGCCCTTCCAGCACCTGGATCCCCCCTATAAGGTCGATTATTTATAGCATAGCTATAGTTAGAGGGCCGTCGCGGCCTATCTCTCGGCTCGATTTTAGCTGCTTAAGGCGGGAGCCCTCTATTTTCGGCAATAGCTTTTTTCCTGGCCGTTTAAATCCTAAGTTACTTAGGGTAACATCCGACGGAGTCCCCTAACTTAGAATTACTAGGAGGTGATCTTAATCCGACGGTCGCTAGACCTCTTTCGGCACCGTCTTACATTCATTCACTTCACCGGTTCTACAGTAGCCGTCGACTACTGTCGACTTCACCACCCCTGAATCTTTTAGTCGTCGAGCTGGCACCCTCGTTAGAGGGGTAGTAGGTTTACGGGCGAATTAATCGTGCGGGTCACCGCGCGAATGCTCATCTACGTTGTAATTTCGCCGTTAATCGTAGCCGTTATTAGCAGCACGATCTTAGGTGAGTATACTTTATAGTACGGATAGTATCGCATCATGATGGCTAGGGTTAGATTCTACCCATAGGAGAAGATATAAATGGAACTAGATGATACTCACGGTCAGCGTAATTAGTTAATATAGCGATAGGCGGACTTACATCATTAAGGCTAAAGGATAGATCTAACGAAGGGTAGTTAGTCTGCGGTAGAGTGCCGATTTAGATTTTTAGGGCCATAGATTAGCTAGTGTAAAAAGGTCGGGGAGTCAGGTGATAACGAGGCGTCTACGGGGTGTAGGCGGCTTCATTCGCCTCGTGAATCAGCAGATACGTAGTTTCGGCTCGGGTAGGAGGAACGAAGCTGAGGCGTCTACTCGTAGAATAGAAGAAAGACATAAAGAATGCAGTTCAGAACTTAGGGCGTTCATTCCCCCCCGAAAAGCGTACGATAGTCATCCGTCTTTATTAACTTCGACGAAGTTGATAATTTAAGGGGAGGCTTCCATAACGGGCCCCGTTCTAAACCCTAGCGCTTAGTGGAGTCTTATGCCGAAATAGCCCTTTAAGAGACTACTATTCATAGTATGATCAGAGCGCGAGAGTAGAAACGATCGATCGCGGAGGGTTGACGAAGGATACTATTGAGTTATGCGTCATCAGCCAACTACGGCGGATTTCTACGCCGTTAGTACCATTCCTTTTTCGTTATCCAAGCGTCTAACGAGCCTATCTAACGGTGTGGCGGCCCCTAGCGTATAGCTCCCGTACTACGAGTAAGTGCGCTCGGTATAATACCTATTTACCATATTTGTCCATCGAGTCGGCCTATTACTCAAGCTGAACCTCCAGAGTCCGCCGTCGAAGATTTCTCCTCTATCCCCGACAATTACGATCCTACCCCGAGACCTCGGTTTCGCGGACTAGAAGCGCCCGAAAAGCCCTATTACGACCACCTTCACCTCTAATGTACGTATAGACGACTTAAAGCGAACGGAATATATTCATCACTACCTGTAACTATTAGAAGTCTACGAAGGCGAAGGAATGATAAATATCAGCTACCTTTGATAAAGGGACTTATTAAGAGAGTGGATTTAACTAATGAACTAAAAGAGTGTATACTTACGGATCGGAGCCCATTATCGTTAGTCCTACTTATAGTAATCGGCGCCCGCGGGGTACCGAGAAGTAAGCTGAAAAATAGACGATCGAAAGATAGATTATCTAGAAGACGTATTAACGGTGAAAAGAGCGATGTAACCGCCGACGCTCAGTGTAATAAACCATCACTCAGTCTCTAGGTGGCCCGGGGATTAGAAGTAGCTATCTATCAGTCGAAATTTCTCCCTATCGAGCTCGTCGCCGTAGTTTTAACCTTTTCGCGCTCGACGAACGTCTGCTTCTCGCAGTTTCCTATTCTAACCTTTTCAATTCCTCTCTTAGATATCGCATTCTAGTTACTTTATCTTCTCCTTCCTCCTCATCGTCACTTTCTTCAGCTTCGTCCTCATCTATAAACTACCCTACCTTCCTCCTAAATCTATTTAACTTTTCGTCCACCGCGTCGAATCCAAATTCTTCCCCTAGATATAAGCGCCAGTACTAGATTAGTTCGCGCCGAGGAAATTTCACCTAAGCCATTAACATCGCCTCGTCGTCGAAGTCGGTTCTGACGGGAGCGACCCCATAAATAAACACCTTCGTCCAGCGCATTCCCCGTAATGAGGCTTTAGTTCCGGCCTTAATCTCTATCCCGCTTAATACGTTCTAGTTCCTCTCGATAAAGCTTTTTCCGAATTTACTCGCCCTAACGAACTCGAAGATGTCGTGCCCGTTTTATCCATCCTGTCGAAGTAGGACTCGATGTCCGCACCCCGCCTTTATATAACCGTATAACTCTTTCTCCACCCCTTCTTAGAAGACATATCCATCCTCTTCGTTAAAGGCTAGAGGTTTCGACAACCTCCCCGACCGAGTTCGGGTTGCTATTAAGGTAGTTAACTATACGGGCGGCTTTAGGATGGATAGCGTCGATGCCTCTAGTATGTTAATTTTCTAATGTATAGGATAACCGCGCTCCTAAATGAACTTCTTAAGCTACTAGTTCATCACTTCGAGCTCCTCCCTAGCCTTATCATCGGAGTTTTACTTCCATTAACTTAGGAGAGGCAGCGCCTTCTTAGCTATATTTTAATAGACATAGAAATCGACTATGAATCGAGTTAAGTTAGGGAAGCCATTCGCCGTATTAATCTCCACTATCTTTCGATTCACCTCTTACAGGCCGTTAATCGCTCTCTCGTTATCGGAGCTGTCTAAGAGGACTTATAGTAAGTCCCTAGCGACTTTAAACGCTATACGGTGTTCATCGGTCATTTCTAGGATCGTAGGCTTATAGGAGCTTCTCATGTCCGTATCTAGTCCGTTCGATGGCGCATCACCGGAGCTCTCGTAGCTTATGTCATTTACTAGTAGGGTGAGATTCTCCTCTATACCATCCTAATCTCTCATCGTCGCTATAGTAGCTTCGTTGATTCCGAGGTGCTTTACTGCATCGTTAACTCCTGCGTCCCGGGGAGGCGTGCCATTATCAGTTTAAAGTTTTCCAACATCGGGGGGGGAATTCAAGAGGTCATACTGACTGTAAAATGCCTCCGCAGCATAATTCACCTTATTATATTTTTCATGCGTTAAGCACCTAAGCTTCTTGAAGGCCGCCATCACGTCCTCTATACTTAGGTTATCGTCTAGGATGCCGAGGATGTATTAGTAATCCGTCTATAAGTATTTCATCACTCTCTCTACGGCATTAATCTACTCCTAGGTCGCACTATTATTCCCTTCCGTAGTACCACCGGCCCCTTCTCTAGAAGACGGCGGGCTCTTAGTACTTACTCCTTATCCTTAGTCCGTGCTGGCTTGATTTACAGCCTGACGCCTCTTCTCGTCTTCCTTCAGACGGGTAGTGTCCGGTTCTAGCGTCTATTCTAGCGTTACTAGGCTATAGGCTTATCGCGTCGCATTATTCTTTTCACTAGTAATAGATTCGGAGGGAGTATCGCTTACTATCGTCATTTTCGGCTATAAACTTAGCCTAGGGCCGAGATGTATAACGTAAATATCTCAGAGAAAAAGAATTTAGACTGGTTATCCGTGTATAACGTACAGCACTCGGACGCCGATATTAAGGCTCAGGACGGACTAACATCTAGAAAGGCAGTTAGAAGTGAGAGTCCGTAGATAGCGATCCTATATAGGACGCAGCCTTAGAAGCGTTCGAATTAGGCTTCTCTCGCGCGTCTCGGCCATTACCCATTAGTACACTAGTAGGGTGCCCTTTTTACCTGCCGCTCTCGACTTTAGGAGCCGAAATGGGCTCCGACGCGCCATAATACTCGATGCTTGAGGTCCGAATTAGGCCGCTTAGTTAGGAGGGACTATATAATCGCGACTATACATCCGTAGCAGGTGTCGAGGTTCCCTCGATGGTCCATCTAAAGTCGTGTCTTATTTTAATACCTCACATCTATAGTGGCAGCTATTCCGTAGTAGACAGTCTCGAGAGAAAGCCTATACTGAGTACCGGACATAAGATTCAACTAATTCCTCGTGATTCTTTTCTTTGTATATGCCGCATGTCGAGCCATCTGCTATGTCACCGACGTCGCGATTCTGGCGATTCGTACGGGGATATTCTTCTACCTCCTGACCTTCGCCACGTGTGGCGATGCGGGACGGCGTTTACTAAGGACGAACTAGTAAGGAGGTGCTAGTAGAGTCAAAGCTGAATGTTTTACGGGAGGTGTACTGTAAAGAATAAGCTATGAAACTTAAATCTAAAAGCCACCATCATCTTACTTCTAACCTAGTCTTTCCCTAATTCGCTGACTGAACACTTTCTAAACTAATAGAATAATCCGACTCTAGATTAAAGGAGCCCTCTACATCCCCGAGGCCGCGTAATAACCACGACGTCTTTCTCCTTTTCCTATAGTATTTACCGCTTAGATAGGTTACCTTAGGGTCTCCATTAGTTCTACCGATTGCTACGGCGTACCTTTAGGCCTCAGGATGGCGATGACATCTTCCCCCTAGGAAGTTTCGAAGTTTCGCGCACCCACTACGTACTATACTATATCACTGTATCATCATACGAGAAGTAATGAAGTGTATTATACTATAGGATAGTGAGAGGGGAGTCTAAAATAGGTGTAACTTAGATATTCTATACGTCGGAATTAGACTACTTAATTTAAAGGGATCGAAGGGCGTATGTCGGTAATCAATTAAGGAACCTTCTGAGGCCATAACACCATAGCTACTCTACACGAAGTAAGATTATAATTTCGTAGCGAGTAGCATCCGCCATCCGAGGTCGACCCCCGAGCGTAGCTAGATCCATTCCTGAGGCTATTCCATCGGTCGATACCCTAGAGCGGACGGGGTCTCGATATGGATTCCCCAGAAAGCTAGCTAATCTACATTTACCATTTCCTCCTCCTCATCACATATCTGGAGAGCCGTCTTGATGAGGACGGCGGCATTAAATGCTTCTTATAGTAAATCTAAGGTAACGCGTAGGTTTCTCTAGTGGTATGAAATCTGATATCGTAACGTCGATATTTCTTTTTCTAACCTCTCGATCGTGATTAATTCCTCCCTTCTCTAGAAGTCGTCTATTCTTCTAAGTAACGCTTCGATAGATAGGTCGTCGTCGTAGTTAGAAATGCTGGGCGAGTCCGGCGCTTCTTTATCTATGTTAGTTTATTAGAGTTAGAAGTAGATGATTTTAAGAAGATTTAGTAAAGTGCTCTTAGCGATCATTAAAAGGCAGATAGGGTAAGCTACTCGTCTTTATATTTAACGACTGAAGTAGGTAATCTAGCGAGAGATACCTGAAGAGGATCCTGGAGCTCGATTCGGCTCCTTAATCGTAATTCATACGAACTATATATATTAAAGGTCGAATTATTTAAGTGACTCTCTAGCACTAATTCTATCTTCGTACATAATCTTTTAACATTACCGCCGTATCAGGAGTAGTAGTACTTTAACTTTCCGTCCGCACTGTCCTCGGCCATTTTATTATCGTATATAGACAGCATCATACTTCAATAAATCCCTTATTTCGGGTAAATATACAATCATTAAACGGTAACGTAATATTGTACGGTTGTAGTATAATCATCTAGCTACCTTAATAGTTCCGTTAAAGGGGAAGCGGGAAGAAGAACGACGATGCCGGCGAAGTAGTAGCTAGTCCTCTAACATACATTAGTGCGATTAAAGGGGTAGCCTCTTACGTTAACGAGATCAGTCCGTAAGAGGTGATCGCGGATAGTCCTAATTTTTGGAGATCCCGAAGTCTATCACCTAAACCTTTAGGATATACTCTACGAGCTGGCGGTGGAGAAGGCTTAAAGAACATCTAATCTTAATGCGGCTCGGTTACATAACTAGGTTAATTGGAGAGAAACGGACTGTACTTATGTATATCTCACGCATGAGGATTAACGTCGAGGAGATCTATAAATACTAAATGTTCTACTTGTACTTTATAAGATGCTACACCATTTGCGTATTAAAAGGCATAGATTCTAGTATAGGCTACCTAAACTATCTAAGACCCCTTCTAGTTACCGGTAACGAAGGGAGTGCAGAAGAGAGTTTATCGTCGATACTTCTACGGTTAAAAATCGTCGCTCTAACATATAAAAGTCGGTATTAGGGCCACGAGAATCTATGTTAGTACAGCCGCTAGGGATACTCTCGATTACGTCCTAACGCCGGTAAAGAGGCCGATGAAGGCCGACGTAGTAGTGGCAGAGGTACTCGTACTCTAGCTTAAGCTAAGAGGCGAGTTACCGGTAGTAGATGGTGACGATGGCGACGTAAAAGGCCCGCCAGACGAAACCATAGTCGCACTCGTCGAAGGGGGAGTAGTGACGGGGATGCCGTTAGTATGAGAGGGAGGAATAGTCACTCTAGAAGTAGCATTAGCTACGAATGGATTTAACGCGGTGTAAGAGGTGGTAGAGGTGCTGGCGGCGGTCAGACTAACGACTATAAAACCGTAACTACTAGTTAAGTTTATGATGCCGGAGCCGACTAGGCCGTTAAATTAAATCTTAACGGTAGCCTCTAGTAGTGCGCTGGAAGTATTCGTCTAGATAAAGCTCCTCGATATATAGGCCGTTAGTGTGATGATCCCGATGTCATTTTAAAATGTATCTATAGAGGCCCTCCCCAGGGAGAAGGTAAGAGTGAGGAAGATAGAAACCTAGGTGGTAGTACGTAGTAGCATAGTTAGAGAGGTCATTAGGAAAATAAGTATTAGGAGAGGGGACATTATCTACCGTAACCTTTATAGGGAGGAGTCCCGAATAGGATCCTTAAAAGGTAGCGTCTATGAATAGAATGGCGACCGTAACGAGAAGGAGCTATAACGGGCTCCTCATCTACTACTATATTATAAAATATAAAATAGCCATCATTAGGGGCGCTTTCAACTAGTTAAGTATAACCCTAAAAAAAGATGGTAAAGTAAAAGGGAGAATAAACTAGAAAGGAGAGAACGATATAGCGACGAAAGAGAAAGCGAGGCTAGCTTAATAAAACATTTAAACTCTAGTAGTTATGCGGGTTTGAGTTTACGGCATACCTTCGTAATCCTAATAGCGGGTAAGTGACGTTTTTTCAGACGCCTAATGGAGGATCGTTACCATGTAGCATCGAAGATCTTATAAGGAGCCCGTTAACCTAATCTACTATAGACGATAGGTACTAAATCTCGTTTAGAAGTCAACTAATCCGCAAGCCGAGATACTATCCCTAAAGGATTTTAAGTACGTTAGGGGGAAGGGAGATACTCGAGTAAAACTAAGGCTAGGAGCGAGGTGTCACGAACCGCCAAGTATAACCTACACGTGACAGCCCCTTATTATTTAAGTACCGCATACTCACCGCCTAAGGGAAGCTTCCTTCCCTCATGCTTTAAGTTTCAGTTAAGATATACTATTAAGGAATACCTATACCTACCTATACCCATCGCTACCCTCTACCTATCTCCATAGGCCGTTCCTGACATTCTTAAAGCATCCCTCAAGATCGGTCGGAGGGAGCGACGTCCCGGCGCGTCGCACGCGGTACGATGGCGCCTAAGAGGGCGACCCGCTAGGAGCCTTATATAGAGGGAGGACCGTCATAACCTACTACGGGGAGCTTAACGGAACCTATAATGTAAAACGATCCTACCCCCGACGAAGAAGGGGATATAGACGACGACCGCGAATCGCAGCCGGGTCGCGTAACACCCGCAGTAGAAGAGTTAGATATAAACCCCGAGGCGGACTTGGAGCTATAGGCGCTCCTCCGGAAAAGAGCCCTACTAGTAGATACCCTTAAGAGGTAAAGATTAAGGCTCGAGATCGAAGCGATGGAAGTAGAGGTCGTAGGAGAAACTCCTACGGTATACGCGGAGGTAGAAGGCACCTCGCTACCGACTCGCAAGCGACCCTACCGTAATTCGTCCCTAGATAAAGATCGCGACGAACTATAAAGAGTAATACGTATAGTCAAGCCTAAACTCTTTACGAGTAAGTCTATACAGTAACTCTACGCCTTCGATAGTAGCTGGTAGACGATCTTCGAGTCGCTAGCGAGCGACGTAGTCCCGGACTGGCCGTAGCGCATCCAGACCGCAGCTAATTATCTCGAGGGCCGCGCCCTTGATAAATAGCGACGAGACCGGCGGGAAGGAAACCCCATCCCGCTGACATGGGACCTCTTTATCTCGTGGTGTAAGGATATAATCGAAGACGCCGACGTCCGTAAGGGAGAAGTACTCGAAAAGCTGGGAACCCTTAAGTAGGCCGCATTATAATCGGTCAGAGACCTAGTATATGAAATGATACTATTAGAGGATGAAGTCGGCCCTCTCACCGAGGACGAGAGAAAGGGCTAGGCACTATTCCACGCTCTGGCGCCCCGCCTGCGAGACGCAGTTCGGCGGGACCTTAAGACTATCACGTCGCGAGCCCAGGTCCTCGCCTCGGTACAGAGGCTCGAAATAGTAGTCTTAAAGGAAAGGTAAGCGGAGCGTACGCGGTCAGCGCGCTCTACGCCTACTAGTTCAGGTGGGTAAGCCCAGTCGACAACGCGCCAGACCCCTCGGCGATCAGCCCAGGAACCGTAGGCGAAGCGCGACCGAGAACCGTCTCCCCTCATGAAAAAGGCGAAGCATCAGGTGAGAGCCGTACCTGATACCTTTAGCGGGGAGTGCTACGCCTGCGGCCAGCGAGGACATAAGGAAAAGGATTGTCCACGCCCTAAACCTACGACCGCCGCCGTAGCGTAGGCGAAGCGTACGGGCGACGCAGGGAAGAATGAGGATAAGAAAAAGCTAAAAAAATAGGACCTAGCCTACTAGGCGCCGTAGCGGCGCTAGGTCTAGATCCGGCGAAATCCTTAAAGTCCCAGGAACTAGGCTGGGGAAATGGCTAAGTACTAGTTATGGAGGTAGAAATCTACACCCCTATAGGAGCTTAGAAGGCCCGCGCGCTACTCGACAGCGGGGCGGAGAAGAGTTTCATATCCTACCTCCGGGCGGTAGAGTGGCGTCTACCTAGCGAAAGGGCGGAGAGAAGCGTACGAACTATAGGCGGACAACCGCTGGAAGTTTATGGTGAGCACTAGGTTAATACCCAGGTTAAGGACGCCCTTAGAACAGTCAAGATGAAGAAATACCGATACCTAGCGGTCAAGCTCGTAGAGTATGACCTTATCCTAGGCTATAACTAGCTAAAGGAGGTTAACCTAGACATTAACTGGGAATTGAGTGCGTGGTACTATCGAGACGTACCCGAACCGTAGGTATTAATAGTAGGCGTTAAGAGACTCTTAAAGGAGGCGAAGGACACTACTATTAGCCTCCTCTAGGTATAGCTAGCCCCCTTAGAAGGGTAAAGAGGCGTAACCGTTACGCTTACGGGACTTACGTAAGAGCCCCAGTTACCGCCGCAGTTTACGAAGTTCGCTACGGTATTCGGAGACCCAGACGAAGACCCAGCTCCTTCTCGGACGAAGGTAAGGTACTTCATTCCACTTAAAGAGGGGTAGACAGCGCCCTACGGACCTATATACCCTTTAAGCGCGAAAGAACTGCGAGTCCTACGCGAATACATCGAGACCGCGATAGGTCGAGGATGGATTTAGCCTAGCGAGTCCGGAGTAGGCGCTCTAATCCTATTCGTACCTAAGAAGGATGGTAGCCTACGACTCTACGTCGATTATCGTAAGTTAAACCGAGTAACTAAAAAGAATCGATACCCCTTACCTCTCATCCCTAAGATCCTGGATCGACTCGTCGGGGCTAGAGTATATACGAAGCTAGACCTGAAGGACGCTTATCATCGTATACCTATAGCGGAAGAAGACCGCTAGAAGACTACGTTTCGTACGCGATACGGGCACTTCGAATATCTAGTTATGCCCTTTAGATTAACGAACGCGCTAGCATCATTCTAAGTCTATATTAACGAGGCTCTTAAGGGTCTCTTAGACGAGGTCTATATCGCGTTTATAGACGATATCCTAATATTTAGTCCGGATGAAGCCGTATATAAAGCGTATATAAACCTCGTACTGGAACGCCTAAAGGAGTATAGGCTATACGCGAACTTATCGAAGTGTAAATTCTTCACTACGGAGGTAGACTTCCTAGGTTTCCGCGTAGGAACCGTAGGAATATTAATAGACCTTAGTAGGGTATCCGCGATATAGGAGTAGCTAGTCCCTAAGACCTTTAGAGATATCTAAGTATTCCTAGGGTTCGCTAACTTCTACCGAGGGTTTATCTACCGATATTCCGCGGTAGTAGCCCCCATTACGGATCTCTTAATAGGTATAAAGGTAGGGAAAAAGACTGGAACTCTTATATAGACCGAGGAAGCGGACGCTGCGTTCCGTACGCTGAAGGCGCGCTTCTCGGAGGCCCCTATACTAGCGCATTTCGATCCTAAGCGAAGGAATAGGGTCGAAACGGATGCCTTAGGCTAGGCGCTTAGGGGAGTGCTATCCTAAGCGTACGAGACGTAGGGGGGACGTACGCGATGGCACCCCGTAGCGTTCTACTCGCGGAAGATGACTCCCGCGGAGAAGAATTACACTACGGGGGATGCGGAAATACTATCGATTATATACGTATTTAAGATATAGAGATATTACCTTAAATCGCCTACGGAAAGTACGATAGTCCTTACTAATTATAAGGCGCTTTAATGCTTTATAACTATTAAGGTCCTGAATCGACGGTAGATACGTTAGGTAGAGGTCCTAGCGGTATACGACTTCCTAATTCAGTAGAGGCGCGGAAAGGATAACCCCGCGGATAGGCTCTCCCGCCGTCCTAACTATATAGTAGAGGAAGAATAACCCGTAGTAAATACTCTTACGGAGCTACTACGATTACGTATGCCCCTCGTAGAGGATGCGCCTAAGGGTCGTATAAGGCGCGGCGGCGAAGTTATCGTTAGCGTTCTTACCCGAGCGGAGACTCGGAGGCGATTAGGTCCTAAGGAGAGTGTATATAATATTATAATACTACCTACTCCCGAGGTAGAGGAAAGGGTAAACCTAAGCGGGTAAGAGGCGGCTAACCTACGGACGCGTAGAGAAGCGCTTACGGACCGTATAAGAGAATTATAATTACTTAATGAATAGTATTAGGACGCTCCGTAGAAACGGGAGCTAAATGAATATATTAAGAAGGGCGAGTTCTCTAGTACCTAGAGTATCGATAAGGATAGGCTAGCGCGTCGCGGGGGCTACGTATACGTCCCGTATAATCCTATAACCCGGGGAGAAATCCTCTAGATTAACTATGATAATCTATAGTAGGGCGGGCATTTTAGCGAGTACCGGACGGTAGCGAATCTTATACGATACTACTAGTAGCCGCATATACGTCGCGATATATAAGAGTATATTAAGACATATAATGTATATTAACGGATGAAAGTATTAAGGTAGAAGCCGTATAGGAAGCTCTAATCGTTACCTATACTTAAGGGTCCCTAGTAAGATATTTCGATAGACTTTATCGTAGGCTTACCGCCTTCGTTATATAACGGGATCGCCTACGATTCGATACTAGTTATCGTTAATAGGTACTCGAAAATGGTAATCTTTATACCTTATACGAGTACTATTAACGCTTAAGGCCTAGGCTAAATAGTTCTAGAAAAGGTAATAGCGAAGTATAGCGCGCTTAAGTTAATAGTTAGCGATAGGGGGTCTCTATTTACGTCGACGTAGTTTAGAACCCTATACGACTACCTTACGACTCGCCGCCTATTCTCTACCGCTTTCCATCCGTAGACCGATAGTCAGACGGAGCGTATAAACTAGATACTTAAAGTGTACCTACGTT
Source organism: Fonsecaea monophora (assembly GCF_001642475.1). Taxonomy (NCBI): domain Eukaryota; kingdom Fungi; phylum Ascomycota; class Eurotiomycetes; order Chaetothyriales; family Herpotrichiellaceae; genus Fonsecaea; species Fonsecaea monophora. The sequence continues at coordinate 163,611 of NW_019173943.1, forward strand.
ACTATGTAAACTATAAGTAGACTGATTAGGCTACGCTACTCGTAAGCGTAGAGTACGCGATGAACGCAGCCTATAGTGTAACTACTAGTAAGACTCCGTTCTCCTAGGTACTAACGTTCGAGCTAGATATATATCTTAATATATAGGGAGTGACGCCTTAAAATGAGCTCGCGCGGGACCGGGCTAACCAGCTCGCGGACTCCCTACTATAAGCCGGCGAGGCGTATAATATAGCTAAGCGGTAGATAGTAAAAATGGCTGAACATTACGATAAAAAGCGAACGGAGATATTCTTTAATATTAGGGATAAAGTTATAGTCTCCTCGAAGAATATCCGTATACTACGCGTAAGTAGAAAGCTTACGGATTAGAATATCGGACCCTTTATAGTCCTAGAACGCATTAGGAGGAATATTTATAAGTTAGACTTACTTAAGAAGTATAGTTAACTATACCCTATATTCTACGTATCCCTACTATATACGTATCGTAGGCGGTCCGGGAGAGAAACCCCCGAGCCGGTTAATATCGACGACGAGGAGGAATAGGAAGTCGAGTAAATCCTCGCTATAAGAGAACGATAAGGAAGACTAGAGTACTATATCCGATGGAAGGGGTTTAGCGAGGCCTACGATAGCTGGGAGCCTAAGGAGTACCTACGGAACGTACGGGGGAAGCTAGACGAATTTCATCGAGAATAAGTATAGGAGTAGAGAATAAATTATCGTTTCTAATAGCTAAGGCCATAGCGACCCGTATACGGATCTCTTACGCCTCGTACGAGTAAGGTAAAAAATACATATACGAACTGATGAATGGCCGGCTTACGCTCTAACGCTCGGAGGCGAATCTACTGCGGTACGAAACTCCGATTCCCCTAAGGGAGCCTAAGCCGAAGCGTACGCGGAACGTACGTAACTTAAGGGCGATGCCTTCCTGACACCTAACTAACTACCCGTAGGGAGCTTACTCCGCATCGGAGCCCGAATCCTCGTCGGGCTACACCCGAGCCTCTAAGTTATTCTAAAATTGTCAGTACGCGAATAGGGTGCGGGAAGCGTACGGTACGTACTACCTCCCGGTAGGAGTCGACCGCGGCCCGTACGGCGTCGATAAGGTAGGCTAAAAGGGGTTTAAGCTAGCCGCCGCCAGTACCCGTAGCACCCGTACTAGAACCGCGGGCGGAACGTATACGGCCCCTAATAGTAAGACTACCCGCCGACTTACGGGCTACGTCGGTCTCGACGAGCCGGAGCTCGGCGTCGATAACGTCGGCCTCGCGCTGGATGGCGGTAACGGCGGGCGCGCTATCCTCGCCCCTCGCGTAGGCGAGGTTAGCGGCCTACAGGCTATTCGTACGCGAAACGAGCGAAGGAGGAATCTGAAATTGTTAGCCTACGGTACGTATACGGACCGCATAGGACTTACCGGTACGTAGCCTAAGCGGCTACCGCGCTTACCCTTACTATAATAAGAGTAGTTAGTAGAACGACGACCCGTCTCGATTATAAAAATATACTCGATCTCCCGCCCCGCCGCATTACCTACGGCCCGTAGGCGGCGTAGGTAGCGGTAGTAGTAGGAGCCCTTAGCCTTCGCCGTCTTAGCCCGCTTAGAGGGAGAGGGGGCGGGGGGCGTATCGTTAGGGACTACATCATAAGTTAGTAGCGAACCGTATGCGAATCGCATAACTTACGGGGGCGCCGTAGAGGACGGTTATCCCTAGGATCCTCGGCCCCACCGCCGGTAGCGACCGGGGTCGCGGGGCGATCGGTAATGGGGGCAGTAGGGGTAGTAACGGCGGTAGACACTATAGCGGTTAGTACGCGGACCGTAATAGTTACCGCAGTATATACTGTTAGAGGAGTAGGAGAAGAGCTTAAATTATAGGGACTGCGACACGAATGTTAGCCGCGGCCTCCTCGCATGCGAATCCGTCGAGGATCGCCGGAACTTACTCTAATAAGAGGGTACGAGAGTAGGGAGCTTTACTAATTATCAGTATATGCGTTTCGCATACGGAACGAAGGGGAAAAGTACTTATATAGTGGTTGTTGTTGTAGTTATTATAGATAAGAAGGAAGAAGGAAGAGAAAACGAAAACGAAAGGAAAATAATAATAAAGGGCCACTAGTACGATACGACGGTGAGGTCTACTAGACCCATATTAATAATGGTCGAGTACGGCTCGCACGCTATACGCATACGGCTACCCCTTTAACAGTACGGAGACACGAACGGTATGAGGCCTACCTGTAGGACACCCCTAGGGGCATGAGGACGCCGCCTAGGGATAGGCCTACTACTATAGGAATTAATCAATCTACATTTACGGAGCGTAAATAGAGGATGCGACGACGAGGTTAAATAGATGCGGACCGCACGCGACCCTTAAGATGCTGTAAAAATTATGCGAGTATGCGAGACGCCTACGGTACGCGGGAGGGGAATCCCCAGAAACTTCTCGAGGACGAGAAGCTTAGGGGGGGGATAATTATCACGAACCGCCAAGCATAACCTATACGTAACAGCCTCTTATTATTTAAGCACCGTATGCTCACCGCCTGAGGGAAGCTTCCTTCCCTCATGCTTTGAGTTTCAGTTAAGATATACTATCAAGGAATACCTATACCTACCTGTACCCATCGCTACCCTCTGCCTATCTCCATAGGCCGTTCCTGACACGAGGTCGAGGCGTAGTTAAAACGCGTAGGGCCATAACTAGAATAAAGCCGCGGTAAAGGGGAGAGGAAAGTAAGTTTCCCTCTATAAGACTTCGTTACCGGACCCACCGTCCTTTAGAACTCCCAGCCCGAGGGATAAAAGATTCCCGTTTAATATAGAGTAGAATAAGTTAAATCTCGTGGAGTCTGGGCTCCCGGAGGAGCTGGATCTAAATATAGTCCTATAGACACTAAGTTAACTAGCGTTATTCCTAGAAACCTCTACGATCTTACCATTATCCTAAGGAGTCCTACGTTCTAAGCTATCATCGATTTACCGCCTAGAGAATGGACCCGTAATCTATATTTAGCTATACTGATAGGATACTAGTAGTCAGCTTTACTATCATCTACACTTTGGATATAGAGCTATCGTCTAATAATCGGCTGGAGTCGAAATAGGCTATCTCGCGATGTGATTATGAGGCCTAAGTCCTGGACTAATGGGGCTAGCGACCTGTCGTTCGGGATACCTAGACATCTAACCGCGAGAACTTCAGTCGGCGCTTGACCGTCATGCGAGTGTAGAAAGGAGTGGGAAGGAGAGAAGATTCTAACTCTCGTACCGTAGCTTAGGACACTTACGTCCATTTCTAAGTAATATTAACCTTCACTACTAATTGATATTCACTTCGAAGCGACACCTACCGCCCCTCTCTAAGTGATATGGAAATCTAGTCTTACGTCATCCTCAGTCGACGGCTACCTCTTCCTTTAGGAAAAGGGTAATATCGTTATCGATACTAAGGTCAATGTCTCTCTTATCTCCAGTCACAATACCGAGCTGAAAACGCCTCGAGGGAGTCCCTCTACCTGGAATACAGTGAACTGGGGCGAGGCTCTTCGCTAGAGGTATCAACTCGTACGGCGGTGGGCATGGTAGTAGGGGTAACGACTATCGCAGTATAATAATGATAATAACATAGAAGGTCCTGATCAGATAGGTTCCATAACTTAATAGATAACTTGATTGCACTTAGGGATTCTCTTATTGTTACTTACATGTCTTGTCCATTTCTGAGAAAAAAGAAAAAGAAAAAAATGAGGACCTTAGACTTGATGCACCCACTAACTAATGATTAAGGGTGCCATCCTGTACATTATATAGGTAAATTCCACTAATTACGTTCTAGCTTACCTTTTTCCCCATTACAATAGTAGACATTATCTTAAGTTTCTCCCTTATCATCCTCCATTTTAGCATCACTATCTACATTCTTATAATAATCATTAAACTTCCATTTTAGTGTCTACTTCTTATTCTCCAGCGTCGTTCGTAGGAGTACCTAACCCCAGGTGAGCGTTATTTAGCGGGTTAATTCTTTAGTTATATTACCCTTTACATTGTAGCCGTAATGGTCGCATTTGATTTCGATACGGAATGGCCTCTCTATATGGCTTTCGTTACGGCGGTAGCAGCGGGTCTGAGGTATCTTACTATAACCGAAACACTCTTTAGCGTACAGCTATAGAGTAGGCGATTAATATCTATCATTAGGAGTAGAGAGGGAAAGGATACTTACGCTATTTACATCGTCATCGTTAAGCTATGACGTCTCATTCTTAACTCTCCATTTTTGAAGGAATTTAGGTCGAGGTCTGGACACAATTTTATTTCGAGGTTCAGAGTCTTGAGACATCTTGATGGTGGAGCCTGTGTAACCTGTAGGTCAGACTCTATGAGTGATTTATGACTGTTTTTAGGTACTTCAAATATTTATATCCCATTTACTAGGGCTGGGGCAGGAGCAGGATATACCTAGGTCAGGGGTTCGATTCGGCAGGAGCAGGGTCGCCTTTTTTTTTTTTCTTTTTTTCTACGCTACAAGTTGGCAAATCAATCATAGAGATACAGCGGCCCAGTACGGCGTTGCCTAGGCTTTACTATAGATAACGCTATAAGTTTAGCGATCGAGTCAATAGAGATACGGCGGCGAAGAATGGATCAGGCGAGGCTTTACTACAGACAGCGCCGCAGGTGAGTGATCGACTACCGTCTTCGATAATTGGCTGTTTTTAGATCGCCTCTCAGCAGATCTTCGCTGCACACTGGCGAAAACGCCTACCGCCATGCGCTGGCGGCGTACACTATTACCATGCGCTAAGCATAAGAGCATTGAAGATCGCATTGACGTCGCCTCCGGCCTTGGTTAGTCTGGTTTACGGCCCCAGCGGAGGGTTGATTATCCTTGCTGTAGACGCGAGCGGACGGGGGTGGGGAGCCGTAATCATGCAGGTCGACCCAGCGACAGGAGAACGCAGACCTGCGAGGTACGAAAGCGGAATTTGGATCAAAGCAGAGCTTAAGTACGATGCCCTCAAGAGAGAGGCTCGAGCATTGCTCAAAGCCCTCAAGAAGTTCAAAAGATGGTTATATGCGGTGCGTTTCGTTGTGGAAACAGATGTAATGACCCTCGCTGCGTAGCTTAACCGACAATCGACAGACTTACCCTACGCTATCGTCAATCAATGGCTAGCTTGGATTCGGAAATTCGATTTCGAAGTTCGACATGTACTAGGGAAGAAGAACGTCGTTGTGGATGCTCTTTCTCGCGCCTACGGAAGAGGACCTAAGAGATGCTGAAGAGGAAGAAGAGATCGACGACTGGATTAAAGCGAGGATGCTTATGCTTCGAGGCAGACTTCGTCCGATCAAGTGGAGTACTGCTCGTCGAGACTTCGCGATGGTCCGGACGGTGGTGGCTCGTATAAGAGATAGATCTGTGGATCTACTTAAGTCGCGCGTAGTTTAGCTTTTTAAAGATGAATACTCCGAAGATTCGAAGTAATGGCGAAATACCTGGCGGCCAATAACGACAGGGGTTGATTAACCGATACGACCCGGTCGACCTAATATGCAAGAAATGGTAAGAACGCTGCGAAGAGCCTCCATTCCGTTCGCTCTGGGTTGCGACTTTTCATGTGAAAAATAATCAGGGTTCACTAAAGACACCATACTAGTCTAAGGGACCTGGTGGATAACTAAGCTTTGAGGGCAACACTACAATGCTTAATTCCCTCCACACCCGTCAACTTTTGGCCCCGACTACCTAGTTAGGCTCCAAAAGGACGAATACTCCAACGCATGCTCAACGTTCGAGGGTTTCAGCTCGTACTAGATTATTACACTACTACGGAGCGCCGCTCATCGCTACTATTCGATCCTGATTTCTATATGCATCGAAAGCCTACGTAAGCTGCAGTTCTATTTACATCCAGTTACGCTAACTTACATCGGGCAATGGTCAGCCGAAAAGGGCGCGTGGAAAACTCGGCTAACCTTAGTCGACTACGAACAGTACCGTACCGCAGTTAGTGAAATTGACTACGGTTTAAGATACCCAGCGAGTATACTTTTCATAGTCGTCGCCAGCTGAACCTAAGGAGCTAGGTGACTAATATTTCACGCTTAATAGTAGTTAATGGACCTATGGTGTCCGGGCAGCATAACCTTAGCTACGGGAGCGAAATCGCAGAAGGACCTAGTTATCCTATAAGTTCCTGATGGTATGACTAGAATTATATAGTATAGATGTAAATAATATCTGAATCTCATTAAGCATAATCCGGTACTAAACCTATAATACATTCCACTAAGATAACCGGCCGGCGGTTTCACTACTAATTCCACTAGTGAACAGGAGCTTTAGATGAAGTCATCCTCTAAGGTAGAACATCACGACGGAAGCATTCCGTAATGTCTATTATCCGTAATGATGTAGATATAGACGCGATATTACCTTATAATAAAATCTCCTAATTTAGCGAGGTATAAAAGACGGTTTAGTCATGCGATTAACTTATGGAGCTTATTACTACTCTTCAAACGTATTTAAGTACGTTAGCGTCTAGGTCGACAATCCATAATCACCATAGAGTAGCTCCTTTCGCCGGCCCTACTCTATCCTAGGGAGCTTAACCGTAAGAGGTGCTTCTATAGAGTGATCGGGGAGATGGTTCTCGTAGATATAATAGTGTAACTCTAGGACCATTACTAGTAGAGGCTTCTTCGGTTGAGACTATACTCGTTTCTGGACGCTACATCCTAGCCGTAAATAGACCCCCGGGATCGGTTCTTCTCCCGGGGCGATAGGATGATTTCTCTAGTAAGCTGAAGACCGAAGCTTATGGTAAAGGGTACATCTATGCCTAAACGCGGGTGGCTTAGAGTATCTCTTTAGACTAGGGATAGATCTCGGATCTTCAAGCTCGATAGGTTGCCGATTCATATGATGAGGTTAGTCACTAGAAGGCATCCTACTGATGGAGGATTTATCTATCCTACACTTCGAAATTCCTATTATAACTATAACGCCCATACTCCACCGTATTTCACCTGCGTAGTTTCTTAAAGAGAGATAATTTAGCCTAGATCCTAAGAAGAAATAGACTGTAAGAAACGTTAATTACCCTAGAGGGATCTTATCGGGAGCCTAAAACGTAAACTAGATTCATACTAGATTAAAATTAGTTCCCTAAGGGTCGCGCTTAGAGCCCGTTTAAGTCTCTTCCATTTATCTCGTTCCTTTCCTCGCTTACTACTTAAGAGTCTAGATTAAGCTCTTCTTATAGGATGACGATTACTTATGATGTCTTAAAAGCATCCCGTCTTATATACCTCACACCCTTAATACTATAACTCGTAGTAGCATTTAGGCTTTTATAATGGTACGCTGTCATTACAGCGATTAGCTCACCCTCCGCATCGAACGAAATGAAGTCGTCTTGTACATCTCGGATCGGCTTCAAACGCTTATTAACGACACTCCCAGTCCTGACCTTCAGCAGCCCAGCCTATTAGTCTTCATCGGCTATACCGCTAAATCGTCAGCCCTTCGATCGCTCAGTATAGATAGGAACAGGTAGAAGTCGGCAGGTAGACGGAAACGAGGCGGCGGAGTACATCTCCATTTAGGAAATCCCGATGTATTTCAGGACGTGCCCGTACTTCTAGCGGATGGCGACCTCCCGTACCGGGACCTGAAAAAAAAGTCCTCGGTCTAATGCCACGAGATAAGATAGTTGACGCTTCCTCGCATCCGCGGAGGCGTCTAGGATCGAGCTTTAGAAGATGCCGCCGATCGTCTCTATTCCCGTCTCTTAGGTGCTTTTACCGACGTCTTTTACTTCTTTTCCACCGACATCGGCGGATTTAGCCCCGTAGTACGTCGACTCGCGTCGTAGCTCGAGAATGGTAAGCCTACGACACTACCGAAGATAACGTATCTACGGATAGTCGTCGTGATGGAAGCTATAGACCCTAGCGTCGAAAGGGATAAGGAGGCCGTAGAGGTCCTTTTAGGCGAACTAAGAGAGGAGACGACTAAAAACCCCCTAAAGATGGTGTCAGCTCTCGAAGTGGTAACCATACCCTAGGGAGGGTACTGCTACCGGCGCCTAGAGGAATACTTGATCCGGGTGCTGAATTAAGGTCGAAGGCATAAGGTCGAAGTAAGGACGCTTTTCTCTGGGAGGCACCTAGCAGTATTCTTCAAATATGCGAGTGACTACTTTAGTAGAACTACTAGGGAGCCATTCGATTTCGTAAGAGCGTCGCGCTTGCTAAATCCTGTCGCGCCGGACTTAGACATACATCTATCTAACTTCCTGAAGTACATCAAATCGCCTTAAGAGCTGATGGACTTCGCGGTGCTAATAATTACGTCGAGCCTCCTACTGGATCATTACCCTCCCGGTATATATAGTAAGTCTAAGCTCTTTTCAGTACGTAGCAGGCTTGATCTGACGGCCGCGTAGCGTTTAACCCCGGAGATGTATTTCAGACCCTATATAAAGACGCCTACTATTGAGTAGGTAGGAGCGGTGTACTTATGTACGACGGCTCCATAAACTTACTCCTTCCGTCGGGTTTCGTCTAAGCTATCCCGGAGCAGCTGCAAAAATATTTCGAGGACTTTATACGTGGCGCCGGTACGCCGTCTAAGACGATCCATTATAATAACCTCAAGAGGTTTAAGCTTCGCTGGAAGCGGGTGCGAAGCGATGACCTCTGTTTCGCATGCTTGCGTCGTACGCTAGAGAACAACAACTTACTATGCGGTCACGTAGTTTGCGAGAACTGCGTACGCGTCTTCGGACAGTCTAATCAGAATGACCGTTAGGCGTTCTACATTCGACGCTGTTTCCTCTGCGACATGGCACTCCGAGATGTGAGGGTGAAGGTAAAGCCTGATACCGCCGGAATTAACGTCTTGACCATTAACGGGGGCGGTATTAAGGGAATCGTACCGCTACTCTTTTTATAAATCCTGTAGGATAGGCTGGGCTTACTAATCCTAGTTTAGGATAATTTCGAGATTGCGTTCGGGACTAGTTCCGGTATGTAGACGCAATCCAATAAGCGCGTCCGTACTAACGCCTAATAAGGTGGGCTTATCGTACTCGTATTATTCATCAACGGGTGGACGGTGGAGGATGGCGCGAACCTTTTCGAATCTATTGTAAAAAGGGCTTTCAGACTACGCTGGATATCTCGCATACCCGTAGTGTCCCGCATTCCTATCCTATCGTACATTCTCGAATTTCTCGTGTCGTATCTAGCCGATGGTCTATACTCAGCTGACAGTTTAGAAACTGCGCTTAAAGAAGTTTTCGGGAGCGATAAGGGCATTCTGGATAACTTACATGCGACCGCCAGTAGTGCGAAAGTAGGAGTACCGGTGACTACGGTTCTGGAAACGGAACCGTACCTCTTCACTAATTATAACGGGGCGGGACCGAGGCCGTAAGACTCTAGTACGTGGAGATGCGACCTAGTAATGTGAGAGTAGTCTCTAATAGTAGTGCAGGATATCGTATAATTCGGTCATAGGACGGGCGTAAAAAGATTCGCCTGTAGGAGATGTAAGTGTCCATTTACTATTTACCTTCGTCACGTTCTATTAGAGTATAGAGGACTAAAACCTCGTATAAGAGCTATGAGCGGGGCTGCAGCGCCGTGGTACGTACTCTTCTACCTTTTTAAGGTTCTAAGCCGCTTATAGGGCCATAAGGTACTTTCTAGTAAAGCGCATTCCCGGGGTCGGAACCTTTTAAGATGGAGCTTTATAGAGGAATAATCCCGTCGACCTCCCCCTATGGGAAATCCCCGTGGTGTAGCTACTGGTCCGCAGGCTAAATATAGTTATCTCCCTTAGTATAGGGTCCTCAGGGCCGCGGGTGCTAACGTCGCATTTCAGTAGGCTACGTGCCATATGGAAAGAGGGGTTCCTACTACGGTCGTACAGAGCCTTTATGAAATTAATTAATAGTAGGAAAATTACTCACGCGTTTAAAAATGGAAAACGCGTGGAGTTAGATGGGCGTTACTTTCGGTTTAACGTTAAATTAGACTAAGAGATCGACTTAGACGATACCGGTAGGATGCCCGAACTAGTAATAGAAGCGCGGGAACAATTCTCTCGATTAGAAGACGTCGACATCGTCGCTCGTTACCTCGTTATAACGCGGTTCTACTTTAAACTCGAGTTAAAGCCGAAGAAAATTAAGGGGAAGTATTCTAGATCGGGCTATATCTTCTATCTTTTACCTCGAAAGAGTACCGAGCTCGAGGTACTACTAGAATAGTTATCTAAACGGGCGGCGAGATTTATCGTGAACGGCTATAGGGCTCCCGAGTCTGTCGGCGATCGCTCGTTCATTAACTACTAAGGAACCTTTCGTAAAAGGGTCGAATTTAAAACTAAGGATACATTATCCGTTCTCCTTTAAGAAGAAATATCGGATCCGCAGTACATTAGTAGATCTCTATATATAGTCCACGATCTTATAGATAAGTAAGGCCTTAATAATGATTTTAGTACTCCGGATTATAGGAAGCGAAAAGAGCGCGAGGAGAAGGAGGATGAGGGAGAAACGAGGGTAGAGGAACCGCTAAAGAAGCGTCGTCGGATGTAGTAGAACGTTAACGGTGCTCGGGGAGGCATCGCGCTCGGAGGAGGTAAATCAGCGCAATCTTTATAGGAACCTAGTATAGTATCTCCACTAATAGAATAAAGATAGTCTCTGATTAGCGCGAGACGCGGCTTAAAGGGGATAGTGGAATTCGGCGTTATGTTAGAAGGCTATAAGGAGGATGACTACGGGATGGTAAAGCTGAGGTCGTCGAGAGATGGAGAAAATGAAGTCATTTCAAGCTTCACCCTAGCCTGCGGGTAAAATTAAACATTCTGGTGGTAAGTCAGCCGAGATCCACTGGTTCTAAAAGGAGATTAATTTTAGTATTGTTTAAATCTTCTCAACCGAGATCTATCATAGTCTATTCATTAACATCAGCTAGAGCTAGTTTTCAGATGGACGGCTACTCGTACAGTGAAATCCATGTATAGCCTAACGCTCCTCGACAACTTCTTTAAGTACTATTGATTCGACAGCGACCTATTCTCTTCTTCCGCCGTAGAGGAATAAACCCTACCTGGAATGGTTCTAGAGCTCTCTACAAGATAAGGGGACGCGAGAAATAAGCTACATTAGCCCTTCCCGACCTACTATTTCAGCCCCGGTAAGATTACGATAGTTCGTATCGTAACTCGAGGCTTCTCGTGCCTAAGAGCCATACTATCATCCGTATAGTTAGCCTAAAGTAGATACACCGCTACTACTACTCACTAAGTTACCGTCCCCCGCGGTATACATAAACTAGGTATAGCCGGATACGTTATCGTTCCTATCGAGCTACGATAGGACCGTTTCCAAAAACTGTAATTATTAGTCTACGCCTCCGGTATAACTCCGTAATTCATAGAGTTCCCAGGCCGTTTTCTACTGCTAGTGCCGAGGCGTTAGATACGAACGCCTGGAAATCCGACGGATCGATTACCGAGTCATACTATACTAGTAGATGTTAACGACATCGGCTAAGTACCTCCCTATATAGGCGTCGAAGAATGAGGATAACTACTTAAGGCCGAGTGAGTTACCGAGTCTATTCGTCACCGACGGAGTGGCTAACTCGGCTAGGTCGTGGAAGGATCCATATACTATATAAACCCATCGGCCGCTTCGAAGGTAGTGAGATTTACTTATATCGCGTTATCGGGTTCATTAAAAGAGAAGATATATTTCGATCTATACAGTAGGTAATGGCGGAGGAGGCCTATATAAACTACGAAGACGTCTCATCATCACTAAGATCCTAGAGCGTTAGGATAAATTTAAGGTTAGAGGGAAGAGAGCCGTTAGCGAATGACGCCTAGTTATGACTCCAGCTTACGAAGGACCGGTTTACGAAGAGGTAGGTGAGGGGCGCATCGTTATAGGCTAGGCCTCTTTCACCCCGTAGAGAACTTACGATAGATCTAGTGTTAGCCGCTTAAGGGCCTAATACGTAGCTATCCCACGAAAAATTAGTATAGTATTTATCGACGACATAAGTGAGCCGGTTTGATGACGTAGAACGATGAGAAGGAAGCCCGTTAGATACCCGAGGTAATTAAGGACGAAAATCTATGATTAAATCGGTGAGCATTCAGCTATAACCTTAAGTGTGAAGTCTAAGAGGAAATTCGCTACGGAACTACATAAGGGACCTACATAGAGAGTAAGTATGTTTCCTAGAGTATCGCTACTAAGGAGACTATCACGGGACTAGAAAGAGACGTAAAGCCTCGAATAAAACGTCTAAAAAATCCTATTCGAGGAATTTCATGCCCGTAAATGTAACGTTATAATGGAAATAGAACCGGTACCGAGCGTCCATTCCTGGATAAAAACTTAGTACATTTAGTCCTTCAACCTATATAAATGGGGAGCTTAAAGCTACTAAGTTCTAGGAGTCTACCGTTATGTCGTGTTTAGGCTATAAAGTAGTTATGATTTGTCGACCGTAAAAATCAATTCCTAGAAGTTATAGAAATTATCAATAAGTTTCCGCTCTATCGGTTACTTTCATTAATTTAAAGAGGTATGTAAGTAGTAATAAGCTCGAATTTAATTTATCTACTTATATACTATAGTGTATCGCCACTAGAGGAGGAAGGATAAAGGGAAAACCGGTAGCTAGGATAAATAAGCTCGACAATAATTTCACACTCTAATATAATATCCTCCTGGAAAAGAACCTCTCTTAAGAAAAGAATATTTAGTAAGATATGGAATATAAAAACAGGCTAGTACTGGAAGGATACCACTAATAGTAGGGTTTTCTATAATAGGACCACCCGTATCGAAGAGAAAGAATTATCGAAAATGAGATTAGAAGCCTTCGGCGACACTAGACCGTAGAGGCATTTTACTAATGAAGCTAAAACGATCTTTTACTAGATGAAAGAGCTAGGCTGTAGCTTTAGGTCGAAAATGCTAAACCTATAATGGGAGAACTTCGCTATAGCTATTCCCCGGTTAATAAGTAGTATAGCTCCCTTTCTAGCTCTTTAGGGTCTCGTTTTAATCCCGACGGGGTCCGGATCTAGTCCCTAAAATATAAACCGATCTATGTTTAATGGTCTATCTTAGTGTATTAAATTCTAGCTTGATTAAAGTATAAGAAGGTTTAGACCTATAATACCTTCCCCTTCCTACTTACTTCTCTACCATCGCTATTACAACTTCCACTAAATATTCTTCCTTTATCTTTATAATCTCATTCGATCTTTCGCTAACGAGGTCTACCTCTATTTTCACCTACCATTCTTTTTTTAATAACCGGTAATGTACTCTAAAACGTTATTCTTAGTCATTACCGGTGCGGCACTACTGTTCGCTTTTCCATACCTATAGGGGTAAAGTACTTCAGCATCAGGAGACCTTTTTTTCTCTGGAGAGCCTACTCAAAGCTGTACTATAAATCTACCTAATGTGGAGGGCGATAATGTTTACGTTTCGAACGGCAACGATGATACGTCAGTCTACTATCCCGCCGGTAGCGCGTACGTCTAGAGTGCGGTAAGTCTTATCCGTTTTAAATGGACTATACACGAGCTTTTAAGTACGATTATTAATATATAGCTTCTTGAAAAGGATGTATAATTTAAGTTCTTCTACTTCTAGATCTATCTATAATCATCTAAATACGAAGTCCCGTCTCCGGATAGACCGATTCTAACTATCTACTCTCGTAGTCGGCCACTTCGGAATATACAGTAGAATCCCGGGGGATATTTCGCTACACTCTTTACAACCCATTTTTATTATCTATGTTCTCTCCTAGAAGCCGACCTAAACCTCTCGCCGTTATAGCATCTCTTTTCCTATCGGGTACGGATGTCAAGGCCGGGGATTAAGAAGGATTTACTATAGACGGGAAAGCCTAGGTGAAAAGACATGGATGAATGACAATAAATACGTTTTTATTTAGTAGCTTTCGATAATTAAAAACCTAACAAAACTAACTTATCCGAGAATGAAAATAATGTCGATCCGGCAGAACTAACAGCATCCTAAAAGGCCCGACACATTATATTACGAGGTGCTTCATACGTGCGGTGTCCTTAGTAAACCTAAGATAGTTTACTTAGTGATATAGTAGTAGAACGGTGTAGTAGAGATGAAACTAAGAGTATAGTGTACGGTACTATACGTAAAGCACTTAACCGAGAGGAACTCGATTATTTATGAACGAGGTTGACTACGCTTCCTGTAGAAGCGGATCTAGCTAGCTATATACTCCAGGTAGGTTTCCTATTTAAGTAGGTCTGGGCGTTACAGTGTTGCAGCTGTTACATCTCCTTAGCGTGCAACAGTGCTTTACGTGCAATAATATATTTCCCCTTTTAGCCACCACGTGACCGGGGCCAGCCTTACTAACGAGGCTGCCCTTTTCTCGCTTAACCTTCCCTATCCTACGCCCTCGGGTAGTCGCATGAAGGTCGGTTCGTAACATCGACGTGTATCGTAAATCAGCTCTAGTAGTTTAAGTACGTCGGCTCTATCCTAGACTTTTATTAGTAGGAATTACACCTGTACGATGATACTAGTGAAGAGTTACTTAGATAAGTTTCTCGAGTGTCGTCATTGCCAGCACTCCTTTCGACATAGCTTTCGATAAGCTAAGAGCCTCGAGCTAATATAGGAATTTCTCTCCCATAAACACCTATAGATTAATTTGATGATCTAAGAGACGGTGAGGTTCACATTCGTAGAGGTGATCAACCTAATAGATGTATGAATAACGCGACGTAAATAATGGTTTAGGATCTAGCTGTTTGATAAGCTTAATCGTATATCCTAGAGCGTATAAGCCGTATATGTCCCGGCGTAGTATCCTAGACATAACTTCGAGCGATCTCGAGAAGATCACCTTTAATTTAGTTAGAGTAACTAGAATAGAGAGAGGTCTTATATATAGCTGTCTCTAAGAAGATATACTTAAGGGAGAGCTAGACGGATGCGTACAAGAAAAGTCCATAAAGATTAAATAAAAGTGGGCGGACTAACCGCCGTAACTCTTACCTCTCCAGCCTTATAAGTTAGAGCGTAAAGGATAGTTTAGCTAAAGGCGAACGGATAAGGATAAAATAATAATACCTTAATCCTAGGGATTAGGGGAGAGGTCCGTATAAGTTCAACTCTCATCCGTAGGGTGCACGAGGTGCCATAGGTAATCAGGCTGATAAGAAGGGTCGTAACCGGACGAAAGAATTTCATCGCCAAATCTACTGTCCTTTCTACTATAGTAAAATAGGGCGCGGGTTAAATAAGCCCTAGTTCTAAACTGTCATACATTGATTTAGGGTCGCCAGGCACCCTCGTTCCATCCTACACCGGTCGCTATAAGGCTGAAATGTACAGTGTTTATTAGAAGACCTATCTATCGACCTCTACACCGGTTATGTATTTCTAATCTCTTAACTTTAGGAATAAAACGCTACCCGGCCGAGATAGATTTAAACCTATAGCTAGCGGCCTTTTATAGATTAAAGCTCAGCTACATAGCGACTCTATATCTTATTTTACTTCTTTACATACTTAGAATCTCGGTCGTAATAAGAAGCGTTATAACGGTAGTATTACGCCCAGGACCTAGGCCCCTAAATCGTAATATACCTGATCTTCAGTAGGGATGCTCTCTAGGAGGCGTAGCCTCCCGAAAGTATACCTATGATCTAAGAAAGCCTGTCATCATATTATCTTACGAAGTGCCGGAAAGATACTCGAGAGGTACTATATCTATCATTTCTTACTCTACGAGGCGCTATATAAAAGCGAAGCGAAGAGGATACGAAGAGACGATGATTAAGAGATAATAATAAAAAGATAAGGTACTATAACGCTCACTAGTTACGTAAGATAGAAATACTCTCTCATCTACCTATAAGTAGTAAGAAATCGTCTCCCGGACGAGTATTCTTCACTAAGAGAGCTAAGCACTCATAAATTTTAGGGTCAAATATTCATTAAAAGTTAGATAGATAGTCTTCCTTACTTACTCTTTAAGCCCGGAAACTAAAGTTATACCTTCATCATAAGATGCTTTCTTAACCTTTATTAGCGAGATCGATCTAAGCTTCCTTTAGTAATAACCTCGGTATCTCTTCTTTCTTACTTAGCGGAAACCATTTGAAGCCGCTAATATCGGTTTATTACGGAATCGACGAAGCTATAAGCGCTTACTCGTTATCCGGTCTTAGAAGGAGGGAACGGTAATAGGCGCCGTACATTTTAAAGAAATATGATCTTCTCTTATCTAACGGTCAACCTATATCTCTTTAAATGGTTAGTAGAAAGGAAGTTAATGGAGGTAGGAAATGTTAACTTCTAGTAATATTCTTCCTAGCTCCGGTACTTTATAATTCCTATAAGAACGCCGTAACACTTATTACCCCGACCGAGTATAAGTCGTAATATTAGTAAAGACGGAGAAGGAGGTCTTCGAAAATGGCGTCCGACTCTTTAGCGTCTAATTCCTCATGTAGTATTAAAAAGCCCTCGTATAATACTATAAGATCGTCGGCGGCTAGTTAGACATGTCCCTAGTCCTGAGCGCCGATTAGAGTGCTATAATTCGTCTCGACATCAGGGCTTACGCTATTCATGATTCTTACCCTATGCTAGATCGTCGCAAAAAGTACTAACTATAGGCGGAGAGCTCTTCCCGAATTTCTACTCTTTAGTTCTCGTATGCTCAAGTTAACACTAGAAGAGGGTGAGAAAAGCCATATGAGTTTAGGTATTAGCCTTACTCTACTCCCGATTCCTCGACACCTAGCTAGTGTCTTACTAGTGAGTCCTATAAGGACTTATCTTCCTTAAAACTTACTAAAGCGAACTCGTAGCCATCCGAGGCTATCTAGTCGACGGTAGACCGCGTAGCGGGTTAGCGATTCAAGAGTTTTATGGCGGCATAAAAGATAGCCCCATTTTTTTAGTCCTTATTAGCTTAAACTGTAATCGATTGCCTACATATAGCCTACTCTACACGTTAGTACCTCTAAGCGTATAGTTCGATACATTTCTTACTAAAATATCGTCGAATTATTCTATTAATCTACTTACCTCCGCCTACCGGGCCTCGTTCTCCTCTTTAACGGCCTACATTCTCTTAATGCTGACGTCGGTATGATTAATAAGGAGGGTGGCGGTATTATATTCTAGTCTTCGTAAGGACTAAAGACTTCGAGTTACCCCCTTCCTATATCTATCTTTTTCTTCCTAACTCGCATAGTTAAAGACGAGCTTAACGAGTAACTTATAAAATCGAGGAGGTAAGTTAGAGTTAAACTAGTAGTAGAGGGCATAGAGAACTCTCTATTACTCTAGATTAAAGGCGTTAATTATAGCGTTAAGGATCTCGTCGGAAATGGGGTAGGCAGTGATTTCCGTATCATCACGAGAAAGTAGAAGGTCGGGAGAGTAAAAGATGATAGTGAGGATCTTGAAAAGATTTATAATCGGCAGCCGGAAAAATAAGGTTTAAGATATAGAAAGCGGTCTCCTTTCGTTCCGTAACTATAGTAGTGAGACAATGGTCATTACTCCTAGTAGAGATTTTTCCGGCCGAAGGTAATATATCTAGGTTACTGACCTCATGTAGTATCGCCATTTTTATATACTTCGAGAGGATTTCCTCTAAGGCTTAGTAGGCGAAAAGAGAGATTATCCTGCAGGAGGTAGGGAGGTACGACAAATATATCATAAATGAAATGAGAGAAGTGTTGACGATCGGGAGGACGATAGTTTTATATCCCATCTACCCAGGAAAGGTAGGGTTATTTCCTAGTATACCTCGCTAATGACTAATGAGGACCCGAACTTAAAATTCTAGACTAACCGAGTGAATTTAGTAGTGGTAACGACGTTACTTCTTCATGAGGAAGGACACTCCCGACTAGCTTTACTAATCAAGTTCCTAATTAACGAGAGACTAGAAGAAAGTCAGGAGTAAGAGCCCGTAATAAGATCTTACAGCGCCGATCTCTATTAATTATCGGACGGGTTTCCCGAAATCTACTTTATACATAGGAGCGTAGTAGCTAGGTAATTAATGTATTATTCTACCCGCCTTCGTTAAATACTTATTATAGATCTACTGAAATATTTAATTAGTATTCGTACCCATATTATACTAGAATACACCCTCTTTAATTATGGAGTGTAATATATAGGAACTCGGAAGGCCTAGCTTTTAATAAAGGTCGATTAATATAGACACCTTATAGCGATTTATTATAGACGTTTAAGAAGCTATTAACCCTAGTATTTATTAGTTAGCGATAATACATTATTAACTTATAGAGGTTCTTACTTCGAAGTATTAAAACCTCATCGTAGACCCGTTACTTTACTTTATCGGTGGAAATTTCTTTATATATGCTACGTAAGTGTTTCACGGCAGCGACGAAGTTAAGAGCTTTTTATGCCTGGGATAGTATCTCGTCGTCTCTCCGATTAAGTTCTATAACATCATAAAGTTTAGATGCTTAACTAAGAAACTAATCCAGCTGCTCTAGAGGAATATTTCCACCTCCTTCAACAACGCTTACGTCCATCCCCGTTAGCATTATAGCTACCTTAGTTCTCAGGACGATAATGTCTCTTATAACCGCTAGCTATGGAATCTCAGTCACTTTTCAATAAAGATGAGATCGAGGACTTACTATACGGAGAGAGATCAACATTTTCATATATAAGATAGGGTCACTCGTAACTCCTGGAGACCGATAGAAGACATAGAAATGGTAATTTTATGTAGATCTAGATATAGAAGCGATCTAGAGTTAGAAGTAGGGACACTAGTCATCCTCCGGTGCGAGCGTAAAGACTGTCTTATCCTCTCCGATTAATGTCCATTTCATCGGAGGTTTAAGAGGATTGTCTCCACATTAGATAAAAGTAAAATTAAGGCCTAATGAGAATTCTCGGTCGTAGACTTCCTAGATCGTCTTTTTCGGATAGGTAGGGTAGGTTTGATAATAGTCGGCGAGGAGCCTATAATTATAGTCCGTATAAGCCGTACCGTAGTATACCATTAACGATGTTTCTTCGTTAATCATTTTTTCGCATGCCTCGGACGCTGTACTTAGAATCTAGATAGTAGAAAAATCGGCTTCGGTTACAGCTATATTACTCGAGAATGTTAGGGAGCTATAAAGTGAACCGTTATCGGAGGTTTCGATTTTAGGGGTATATATCTAAGTGCTGTTCATACCGTCTCTATAATTCTATTAAACGATCAGTCGGTATAGGTCCCCTGAAATTATAGCTGCCCTAAAGCCTCTAAAATAGATTATAAGTTCTGATACTAGTATAGTCCGAAATTAACCTACTTTATGCGGCGTAGACTGTATTTAAAATCAGCTTTATCTTTAGTTAACTAGAGCTATACGGCCTAGACCTTTCTAAAACTTTAGAATTACCTTAAGGTTAGAGGGAAGATTACTAATAGAAAAGGTGGCCCGAAAAAGTCCACTAGGTAAACTAGTTAATATAGTGGAATTTAATCCTTAGAGAACTTTCTCTCGAGGCCGAACTTAATTCACTATAAGAATGAGTAAGAGTAATGGCGGGTAATATAGAAGGATATGGATATCTCTATCAGATAAGTAGTAGATTATATAGAGAATTATGGATGGCATTAAGAGTTGATATTCTAATGTACTTTTAGTACTTAAAACTACATTTCCTCCCACTCTTTCACCTTACGCGGCCTTCGTTCCTATGCGTACTGTAGGTCTTGAAGCCGGGGAAGGATATCTTACGCCTCTTAACCTAGGCTAAAAAGATCCGTAAAAGTGAGAACCTTAGTTAGCTGCGTAGATAGAGTCTGTAGATCGATGATCTAGAAGGGGTTATATATCTAGCGAGGCCCTTCTAAAGAGGGTAACTTTATGTATAGTGCCTAAAGATCAATAATTACTACTTTAATCAGTAAGTAAAAGATCAACTCGGATGGGTCGAAATTACCTATGCTCTAGCGCTGGATATGTTCACGTAGCTCGCGAAAGTCTAGGGTAGGAGCATCTAAATTATTCGTCTCTCGAGCATCGTACAGTGCCAGAGCGACATACACGTCGCTATCCAGTTCTAGATGGGGGTATAGTCGTAAGATCTCGCCTTTAACCGTAGACTTATTAGGGGGAAATTTTACTACCAGCGCTTTTACTAGCGCTCTAAGGAGCCCTAAAGAGCTCCTCTATATTTTAAATACCGGAAAAGGACGTTCCTATTCTTATATAGTATCTAGATATAGTGTTTCCGCTATGATAGTAGTAGTAGATTCAGGTAGATGTTCTAAAGTAGCGTTTAATTAGACAGCTTCAGTAATGGGAAAACGGAACATTTAAGGTACCGTAATTCTCTAGATCGGTAGTCCCTAGAGATTAATCCTAGAGGCTTAAATCTAGCTCAGGAGCATATAAAAGATGGGATGGTGCCATCTCGAATGGTGGACGGAATCGTTAGAGCGGATAAGTACACCTCTTTACTACTCGTCTTGAGGGTTAGTCTAGAATTTAGGGTAACTTTCTAGTTAGGTTTGGGGAATATACCGAACGAATAGATGGATGAGTTCGGTCGTGATAGAGGTAGGATCCAGTGGGAGGCCATCTACATTAACTATATATCTAGACATAAGGCGCTTCCATATAGGCTAGGAATGTCTACCTGCGATGGCGTACTTAGTCTTGCGCGATGTATAGATGTTCTAGAGCGAGATAAGACCGGACGATTCAGGAGATCAGGACCCTAGAGCTATAAGGTTCGAAAGAGTTACTAGTAGGCCTCCTAATTAACTACTATCGATGTCCGGGGTGAAGATGCGGCTAGGGATAAGGCCTAGATGTCGCCTGATCGGAATAGCTATCGTAGGGACTGACCGCTCTAAAACGTAGATAAGCGACTGCGGATGAGCTTTAACAGCCTTCTGACATCCTCGTCTCTACTCTCCGTTTATAGGTAATCTATCATTAAATCCTCTATAATGCCCATCGTATCCATCCTACTAAGGAGAGTTCGAATTCTTCCATAGTGGTGCCTTAAGGCATAACGATAGTACATTTATATAATGGCCTAGGATTCCTGAATAATCCTAATCGCCCTTTCCAAAAACTAAAGGGTATGTAGCTCTCGGGCTTTCTCGAGCCCCCAATACTCTACATCCTTTAGGAGAGGTTCGAGTAGGTAGTATATCAAATCTAGAGTTAAGCGAACGGACCTGACCTTACGCCGTAGATTAGAGAGATAGGCGTTTCGAACGAGAATTTCCCATGACCTATCGTTAAGGGGTGAGATGCTGGGCACCTGAAGAATACTTCCTACCGTCTCATCAAGGTCCTAAGCCATCTTATCTAGGTTAACGGTCTTATGGCCCTCGGGAGCGACTCGTACGAGGGTGTATTCAGCGTCAATGAGCTCCCTAGCCGTTCGCCTGGATTAGTTAGGTAGTATCCTTATGGGGAATACGTAGACGTACTGAAAGATAGGTGGAGGTAGCTACGAGTGTCTATCACGGGACGGCGTCTCGGCGCCAGAAATCACTCCATCCCGCTCGAAAACTTAGGTAACGACTTCCACATGAAGAGTAACTCTAATTCCGGTGTAGTCCTCATTCTTATAGGCCCCCGATGGTTCGTCGCTATCGGACTATTCTTCGTCTCCTAGTGAACGACAGAAGCTCTCATGATAAGGTGAAGGTAGGGGTATAGGGTGTGTCACATCACCCTACGGCTAGGAAGGGGGCCGTATAGGCGCCATAGACTAGTAAATATCGACGTATACAACGTAAAGTACCGAAACCGGTGAAGAAACATAGGTAAATAGCGGTGTAGAACCTACTAACCGCTCGCTATAGGGGGAGGCAGGTTCTTATGTACTTGCGCCCGACTAGAGTGAGACTTTAGGGGAGTTCATAATAGTTAGCTAGGCTATATATAGCCCTACTTAGCCCTCGTAAGGATGAAGCGAGTATTAATGTCGCGATCGGCCGTATAGTGAACATAAGGAACTAAGACGAGCTAGGAACTACTGTACAGATTGCGTAGGATAACTTCGAGAGGGTAGTAGTGGTAGAAGACGCTACATTTACAGATACCCCAGGAAAGAGGCTATAGTGGATAGGCTCTAAGTTACTCTAAGTTCGAGTATAGCGTCCGTCAGGACCTAAGGAGCAGACGTAAAGCTCGCGAAATAAGTCACTAGAACGTACTGTAATATCATAACTACGTCGTCGACGTGAAAGATGGACGTGTGGAGTAAGTCGGGACACCTCTATAGTCGTACTAGTGTTATAAGTTGTAAGCGTAGGTGCACCCGAAGTAGCCCGCCGGCTGGAGGCCGAGCCTAACTTCCGCGTCCGTGACGGCAGCTAGCGCCGACCGAGCGGAAGGGTAAGGGCTAGGGGTTGAAAAAGGTTAGCGTGGCGACATAGTGTCGCCACGCTAATAAGACTTACGCATCCCCTCCTAGCCCCTCCTAGCCCCGACGCCTAGTTAACCTACTTCTTACTCTTATATAATATAGAGTATGGCGAGAAGTACTAAGTATATCCTCTCCTTTAGTTCTAATATTCAGGTACAGTGGACTCAAACGTAAGATGGGTTAATCAGCATCATCCTTCGACATACCGAAGGAGAAATTGCGAATGTAGATCCTTTACGATTACACTCTTACAGCATAGACACTATAGTTTTCCGTACCGTTCCGGATGAATAGTTAGAAAGTCGAGATAAGGATGGCCAGGACGCGAGCGAAATCGAACGTAACGATGGACTTACTTAAGTTACCCGTAATATCAGTTAAAAGATTGAGAATGGGTGGAAGAAAAGCCGGTAATTAATCGAATTAAGTATCTACTAGTAGTCTAGGGAGCCGAGCACTTTTTTCGGCACTAGTGTCTTCACCTCCCGCGAAGTATAGTCCTTTACTTCTCTATGCGACTTAGATAAAAGCTTACATTAGTTCCGGAGCCCGTTCTATAAAGCTAACCTCTCCGACTGCCTAAAGAGCCGTATAAGAGAAGCGAGAAGGCATTACCCTAGGTTCGTCGAATAGAATTATAGGAGTTCCTTATTAAACGTAATTAATCCCGGCCTCGACAAGCTTACTCGCCGGGAGAAAAAACCCCTATATAAGAAGTTTAAGAGATACATTAAACATGGTTATATTATTTTAAAAGTCGCATTAATCAACGCGGGACTCTTACTAATAGTTATACCATTCCTATCGATAAAAGAGTTCGTTCTTCACTACCTAAACATTTTTTAAGGAGCTAACTTCGGGTAGCTTCGTCTTCCTATTAAAATACTTAAGTGTACCTTTTGATTTTAATTTACCTTAGCTGAGTTTAATAATCGTTAGAGAGTCCGTAAAGTTAGGACCTCTAGCCTTAAGACTTCTTACGTACGCGCGAGATCCTCAGCCTTATAGGGTAATAAACGAAACCTCTAGTTTTCTTCCTACTACTCCTTTAAAAAGAATCTCTCGACATTAAGATGCCTTACCTAGAAAGCGGCCACGATAGGTAGTTAATATAACATTACAGCGTCTACCTCTACCGACCCCTAAGCCATCTTAGGAAATCTCGCTAACTCAGTAAAGTTTACAGTAATACCTTCCTTCGAACTCAATTTTCAGTTTCTCTAATGAGTCTAGTATAGTGCTATCTAATGACCGCCTCGGAGATTCTATATATCTATATCTCCTTTTCCACTTTTTAGGTGGCGCCGTCCCTAAATCATTATTCGAAAGGATACGATCACCGTAATCAAGATAGAGCGAAAACGGGGTGGAATAAGAAGTTATAGCTCTTGATGCCGGGGTCGACCGACGGTTTTTCAGTATTATATCCGACGAATGCCGCTTACGTCGAGCTCTTAGTCCATTTTATCGGTATAAACTAAGCGAGCCCTAGGTCTATTCTCTTGAAATCCAGCTTAGAAGTAATGTATCTCGAATTCTAAGTACGGAGGAAAAGGAGAAGTAGTCTATCAGGAACCTTAAGTTAATCTATTTCGGATTCTCGCCGCGCGCACTTTAGGGTCCCTCTAGCTCTGAGCGGACGGTATAATCGCTGATTCCGCTTATCAGTCATGTCTTATAGGTATTAGAGCCGTCTAGCGTCCTAGAAAGTCTTAGAGCGAAAGTGTTAGAAGCATTACTAGCGGTATCCTACCTTTTAAATTAAATCCGACGGAGGGTGCTACCGATCGTAGCCGCGCTCGTAAATGATAGATCTCCTCTACATCTATAAGCTGAAATAGCTTATATATAAAGCATAGCATCACGTCTTTTAGTAGAATTTAAGTAATCCGAACGATCTATACACGACTTCTACTGCCGATGCGGGAACTATAACGAGACGTACATACTAAAATTTTATCGACAGTACCGTCCAGACTAGGTAGATCAGAGGCTGAATGCTCTATACGGACGACTCCATCGCTTACACCTGGAGAACCTAGTATAATGCGAGAGATACGAATCCGTAATTAAGGAGGTAGACTATTAGTAAGTTCCTACGAACCTATCGCCCTTAGAAAGCCTAGTCCGCCCATCCCTAATGGTAACTGTCTACAAGATTTTTCGATTATAAGGTTTATTCTTAGATGTTCGAGAGAGGCTCGAATTATACCTACTTTATCCTGGAGACTCTAATAAAATCTAAGTTTTATGTAACCTAGCCGACGTATACTACGACCTAGCTAAAGTAGGCGGCGATTCTATCTTACTAAAAGCCCGAAATTCACTAGATATAGTCCGAGATTTAATAGACCTAGAACTGAAGAAAAGGAGCATAAATTCTAAAGCATTTAGACGCCTTAAGGTTTCTTAAATTAAGATGGATATTCAAGTACATCGCTATGAAGATGCGAGGAAGAGTATCCTGGAAATGAAAGGGATTTTCAGTAACCTATTTAATCTGGATGTTAGCGACTAACTCCTATACGTACGAGTACTAGTTACTTTAGCTCGAATCTATCATATCGCTTCAGACTTCGTCGAAGCCATTTAAGAATGGAAAATTACATTAAAGTATGCCCATAAGTACGCTAGTTTCGAAGGGGAAGGGTTTACTTACGCTGCCATTAATCTCTCTTTATTACTTACATACCTCAAGACCGGCTACGGCTTAGAAGCTTCGATTTCCTTCAATCATACGACTAAACTATTACTTCTTAGGATACAAGATTACTAGATACTAATACTATAGGCTTAGGTAGAGGATATACTATTAAAGATTTAATTAATAAGCGGTTAGAAAAACGACTGGATATAACGCTCTAGGATACGCCGTGTCATTAAAAAAGACGATAGGATCGCATCCCCCTAGCTGACGGAGAATCCTAACTTTACTAGATAGTCGATAATAGAATGGTAGATCACCCTCTAATTCCCCTAGTGTATAGGTTCTTATCCGATACTCTATCCGTGCGAGTCGGGTATAGGCGATAAAAGGGTTTATATACTGTACGTTAACTTAGGGGCTCTACACTACCGTTCACTTATACTTATACCTCTTCGATTTCTCCTCATTTTCTAGTCGCCGGAAACTTTACATCCGAGCTAACCTTTAAGGAGGACCGCGTAGATAAATGAGAGGATGGCTTTATTTAGCTTAATTAATATCGTTTAGATACTAATTTCTTATCATTAGTGTTCCCGATCAAGCCTCTAAAGTATGAAGGCTAGTACAGTCACCGGCGACATTCTCCACGTTAACTAGCGATGTCTAGGATTTAACTTACTTTAGCGACTCTCTAAAGACTAACTAATCAGCCTACTCCTTCGAAGGGATATCAGAGGCGCACATTTTAAGAATATAAGGCTGCCCTTTTCTTGAGAAGATACTCGCCCGCATTTATCGGACCCCATCGCTTCGGCATCTCGGCACTATAGTAGGATTAAAGAGGCTTAATAATTATAGCCGCATTAGGAAAGCCGAAAAAGGCGATACTATATCTCTTAGGAGTTATTTCATCAGAGTTAACTCTCTTATAAGAGCTCCAGTCGCCGATAAAATTCGTAGGTACCACTACTCGGTAAACAGCGTTCTTCTACCGCCCATTTATCCATCGCATTAGTAGGTAACTAGCATTAACTACGATTACCCTAGGTTTCGGAATAATCGGTATGAAATTCGCATCTTTTTCGACGGCAGTTATTATTATCTTGTCTGTAGAGCCTATATCGGTAATCTCGAGACTACTAACGTTATGTTGGAAAAGTAGTGTTAAGGTACCTAAGTCGGAGTGCGCTACATTTCGAATAACTTCACTAAATCGTAGACGCTATATAGATACAGTAGGGTAGTGGATTAGACTTAATATATGTATAGACCCTATATAGTACCGGTTAAGGGAACTCTCGTTACCTAGATCAAGCGCGACTAATAGGCATTCCAGTAATTTATCCATAAGTTCGGAATAGAGCTAGCTTATCGTTAGAGAACTAGGAAAGTACTTTCAGTTACATATATAGACCTAATAGAACTCTACAGTAAAATCCCGAAATCTAGGTAATTACTCTTCATTTAGCTAAAATCCCACCGTATCGTCCTTAGGATTACGAAAATCAAAGCTCTCTTTTATACATTTCTAACTACGAATCTTCTCATTTCCAATTCTATAATATCCTTAGTTAAATGACCGTAGCGTTGCGGAAAGAGTTTCCTTCGTATAGTATAGGAGATTAAAGATTTATCTAGTCTATACCTCGAATAATTAGTTTAAATAGGGTCCCTATTTAAACGACTAGCTTACCATCTTAAAACATATATTAATCTTATCCTGATCAAACCCGTAGCCTATAAGATAGAAGAAGCTAATAGATTTCAGCGCATTATTAACTTCATAGGTAGTGTACTAACGATCCTATATAGATCCTATAAGAAAGTGACTAAAATTAATAGTCGGAATTTTTGAACTCATTAAGTAAAAGTTACACTATAACTGTAGAATAGTATAGTATAGGGAGCGAGATGAAAGAGCGTTAGTAATAGGTAGCCTAAAAGTTAAATTTCCAAGAAGTCTACGGTAAGTTTAACGTCATCTCTATCTACTCTAACGGTCACGTAAATAATCGACGGGCCGTAGCTGCGCCTACTCCGCGAATTCTATCTCATTACTTCATGCGCAACCTTTCATCCCTGATATTATGTTTACGCGGGTTCCTTAGTTACTCCGTCTATACGTATTAATCCAGTCTCGATTACAGCCTAGAATTACGAAATTCGCATCGTAACGGATGTCGAACGATTTAATTATAAAACCGAAAGTTTCTGAAGGGGAAGACTAAGCTAAGGTAACGGCGGAGTTAAAGGGTTTAATCTATGACGGATAGGAGTTAGATGAGGAGTAGAGAGGTATAAAGAAGACGTATCATTTTAAGACTTATACTAAGGTTTTAGTAGGATACCTAACTAACTACTATAACTACGTTAATACTTATAGGATTTTCACTAAACCGTTAGAGTAAGAAGTAAGTCTAAAAACCATCATCTAGAAATAAATTCGGTAGATCTTAGAGTTCCTCTTCTACGTCTTCTTTAAGGTTAATGTACTTCTAGAAAATAGGATCTATTACGGTATACTAGACGACGCACTACCCTACCGGTCTCTCAGCTAAAGATATATTTATGGCGTAGTTCTACGATGAACAGGCGAAGATTATTAATACAGTGGATAAGGATAAAGCTCAGCGGTACGGTCCCGGCCCGACCTCGTAGATATGAGAAAGCTGAGTTAAGATTCTCGAACTTATCGGTAAGAAGAGGATAACGTTACTTCCTAAAGACTAGTATATTTTAGAATTAAAGTTTCATTTCTTTGCGGACCTATGTACTTATCCGACGTTCCCCTTCAAGTATTTCATTCTTTCATCCTCATTCGCAGCTTATCTAACCGCTTTCGCAGCCTCATTTAACCCTTTCTCGACATCGGCCTTTATACCATCCTTCTTCATAAAAGTACTAGCCATCGTAGCGTAGGTACTACTATAGTTTTCCCTTACCTTTTGATAGACGATGGGACCTTCCTAGTACTTAGCTACATCTAGAACTTATAGTATACCTTATCCGCTTTTATAACTTCCCTATCGTAGTCCTACCGGACTCTAACCCTCTCTTACTCTACCTAGCCTTTAGGGAACGCTATTCCGCCTCGCCCCGCACTAGGATTCGTGAATTTCTTCCAGGTGTTACCCTTAACGGCCTTACTAATAGCGTCCTTAAGAGCTTTCTATATGATTATAAGACTATAGATGTAATCTAAAGTGTTAGCCTATTTCAGGAATGTATCTTATAAAGAAGATATATTCGTACAATCCAAGAAGCGAAGGAGGATCTTGACTTTTATAGTTATCTAGTGCGAAAGTATTCCACCCTAATAGAGATAGAGGAGAACATTATAAGCCGGCGGAGGAACATAGAACGGAAGACGGGTTTACGGCGTAGTGTAAGGAAGAGGCCGCGTACAAGCCTAGACTGAAGGTAAGCTTATTGAGCATCTCTAGACTTATGCTGTACGTACATCAAAATAATTCATCGCTATTCATCGAATGGTCGGGACCGGAAACGCCCAGTTCGTGTCAGTAAAAGAGAAATCCCGAGTAGTGACACCGTCTCGAGAAAGGAATGGGTAGCATTAAGTTATTGCAGGCGAAGTACCGTCGCGACATATAATTCAACCGCGTATACTATCGCACCGCTATACCTAAAGTTCTAAGGAAATTTAGGCAGTAGAGTAAGGGTAGGGAATCTACCCGGTTCCCTAACTCCTGTCTGAAACAGATGCCTAGCCGAGAGGTAAGTATAGCCGATCGCGAGGGGCTAGATTAGGCCCCCAGTGTATTTACTTAGGGTGTACTCAGCCGAGGCCTAAAAGGGCCTCCCTGAGCCTAAATAGGCTTCTAAGAACGGGGCTCGGGCGCGCTCTCCCGTACTCTACCGTGGCTCCCGCGACGCTCCCCCGAGCTCGGTCGGGCATCCGTCACGTGCGCGAGTAAAGCGGCCTCGCTCCCTTTCCTGAACGAAAATAGTAATGGATAAAGTACAGTTCGGGGGATATATAATGTATATATATATATATATACATGCATTATATATACCCCGAACTGTACTTTATCCATTTACTATTTTCGTTTAGAAAAGGGAGCGAGGCCGCTTTACCCGGGTACGTAACGGATGCCCGGCCGAGTACGGGGGAGCGCGCCCGAGCCCCGTTCTCAGAAGCTAGTTTAGGCTTAAGGGGGCCTCAGCTAAGTAGGGTATATGCGGGGCCGAATCTAGCCCCTTACGATTAGCTATACTTATCTCTCGGCTAGGCATCTATTTTAGATAGGAGTCGGGGAACCGAGTAGATTCACTACCCTTACCGAGTACTTATCACAAACAGCCCAGGGAACCGAAGTGAACCGCACGAGAGGAGCATGCTACTCAGAGTGGAGAAGCATACTCCTACGCGGCTTTCAGTAAAAGGGGTTGAAAGGCCACTCGGGCAAGACACCGAGCTGGATAAGCCTAAACCACTTTCAGCCACTTACAAACCAAAGGAGAAAAGCATGCTCCTCGCACCCGAGAAGCATCCTTTTCTCATGCTTCGAGTCTTGTCACTACTATACGTAAAGGGATACTTACAACTACGGAATCGATCTATCGCTGAGTACTGCCTATCTCCAGTAAGGCATTCCTGATAGCCGTCGACACACTAGGGAAACATGAGTAATCCTGAAACTTAGGGGTAGGATCGTGAGCGAAGTTGACGAGGAAGTAAAGATATAAAATAATCATCGTTACATAGAGCCATCTCCCTTGATCCCACTCAGTGTAATCAATGGTCGAGCCTCATCGAACACGCTGACTACACTGATAACCTCGAGTCTTGATGTGACCCAGTCTCGCCTGTCCTGGACCAGTTACGGGACCCTTGCTCCTTGTCCTCTTCATTCGTTCTTCCTTGGCTCCGCGTTTCTCCCTCCTTGAGCTCCATCGTCGTCGCATGGAGGTCAGGTCGCAACGACTTTATTATTATACTTGATACGTAATTATCAGCACAATACAGAAGAAAAAGTCTCAAGTCAGCTTCTCCCCCGGTGGCCGGGGTAGAGTCGTTAAATCATTTATTCTGTATTATATTTGAAACAAGTTTGCATGCAGCAATCAATTGTTCGTCCTGGTGATGCTTGCCTGTCAGCTGGAGAGCGAGTGGAGCTCCGGCGAATCTCTCAGGAGTGTCTGTATGATGGAGATTAGCCGTCTGGTTGCACAACACTGAAGGGGTGAATCTGACATTTGTAAAACTCCTTCTTCTCCACGTCCGACCGTGGGGTGAAGTTCTCAAAGGGCTTATCCAGGTCTTGGTCGACACTCAAGCCAGTTGGGAATGTGATTGCTGGCTGGTCTAGGAGATTCCAAACCGTTGTGTAGGCCCAGTAATGAAATGTTCCCAACTCTGCCGGAGGACCAGGGTATGCAGCCGACAGAATGACATCGACCCCGCGTTCTTTCATTAGACGATGGTATCTGCGCGGTGAGGATTGTAAATACAGCACCAGTGCGAAGAGGCCATATACTTACGTTTCTCGATACCCCTCCCGCTTATCGTTCAGAGCCCAGTTGTCTCTGACAGTCATGGGCTCTTGCACGGCGAAATCAAAGGCAAATTGTGTCAGGGCCACGATTGGCTCTCCTCCATCAGCGAGCATTTCTTTCTGTGACTGCCCGGCATCGGCGAAGAAGAGTTTTTTTGCGACATCCACGATCATTGAATGCTCAAATGGCTCGAAATCTACCACCTTTACCCCGGCATTTTGGAGTTTTGAGACAGCTGTTCTGAGCGCACGAAGCATTGGAGGGTGGAGTCGACATGTACTAAAGCATCAGAGATATCTCAGTAAACGGTATGATAATAATTTCCCCCATGGTAAAGCTTAACGTCACTTACCCGTCTTCCCAGATGACACCCACAGTGAGATCATTGACACTCGGTGGCGCCACATTCTTCCATGGAAGAGGTACCAAACTGGTTTCTTCGTCCCATGGTTCACTGCCTAAGACAACGCTCTCAAACAAGTCGATGTCTTCAAGGCTGTTTGCCAAAGGCCCAGCGATGCATCGAATACTTTCCTGTCCGTCAGGCTGGAAGAAAATCCCCTTGTAGGGATTTCGTAGCGCGGTCGTGCGCAGACCGTACGCTCCGCAAAACGCGGCCGGCACACGGACAGAGCCTCCAATATCTGTTCCTAGGCCAATCACTGAGCAGTGCGTGCCGACGGCAATGCCTTCACCACCACTAGACCCTCCGGGTGTGAGGTTTCGATTAAAGGGATTAACCGATACGCCATAGATAGGATTGTCGGTTTCGCCAGACTGTTCAGATCCGGTTAGTTTCCGACATTTCACTCAAAGGATCACATGCACTCTGGAGTTCTTGATGTACCATTAAAATCTGAGGCTCATTTGTTCTGACGTGGAGCACCGCGCCTGCGTCGCGGAGTATTCTCAAGATCAAGGCGTCTTCGCTTGGAATGTGGTCAATGAAGCAGACGTAGGCAGAATGGCACACCTTGCCCTTGAAACCAAAGTGCTCCTTCACAGAGATCGGCACACCATGTAGTGGTCCAACTAGCTTTCCCGTGGCTTCGAAATGCTTGTCGAGCTTTGCTGCCTGCTCAAGTGCCTCTTTGACCAAAAACTCGGTCGCAAAGTTGCATAGCTGGTGAACGATGTGGCCGCGTTTGAGGAAGGCGATTACTACCTCAGTAGCAGTCATTTCGCCAGTCCCCATTCTCTTTGTTAGACCTTCTGCTGTCAACTTGGTGATGGCCGTCTCGCGATCAGTTAGCTTCCCACAAGTGTCAGGAAACGTCATGATATTTGTGGTGGACTGAGGAGGTAATTGTGCTTGTGGAAGAAGCCATTCCTGGTTCAGGGAGTCCGTGAGAATCTTGCGGCATATCTCAGCCTTGGTTTCCCACGAATTTGTCATTTTTTGTCGGTCGTTATGCTTGAGAGGCCAGATGGTGAATCTTACTGAATGATTGTCAAGGTTGTGCGAGTTCTTCCTTTTTACATATAGTTCCGTATATGGGTCAATATAGCGTATACTGTCCATTTCCATATTGGCAGATCGAGTGGCACAGGATGAGCCTATCAGAGTCATGAAACTTGAGCCTAAGCTAATTAACATTTGTTCCGGTTTATCACGTTTGTCCCGGCTTATCGACAGGCTATATTGCCATCGTAGTCTTATCACATTTATCCCGGCTTATCGGAAGTTTATCCCATTCCCTCCGGCTTATCGGCAGCCTTTTGTATTTGTCCCGGTCTGCTGTAAGTTCTATCGCAAATATCCCGGCTTATCGACTTCGCCTTGGCATGGCTCGACTACGTGCCCATCTTTCTTCGAGTCGGATTGCTATTGGAGACGCCGCCGCCAGAAAGGCCAGATTGGATCTAACTACATTTGCCTCGCCTGTAAGACAGGCACGGGTGGAATACATCTCGATCAATGTGTAGAGCCAACCACATTTCCTCGGAAACATGAGCGGTGGCTCACACTAGACCATCACGTCGTCTACGGGGGACAAGTTCACGGACGTCTAACCGTCAGGGTAGATGGAAATACGAATACAGTTGCGAACTCTGGCCCAACTATTTAAAGGGAGCACAATCCACCTCGTCTTGAGCGCACGTCTGTTCAAGCATTTGCCATAATCAGTTATTATTTACTGCTGATCAAGAAAATTTACCAACGACCCGCATAACCTTTGGTGTCAAGAGTGCAAGATGGCTGACGCTGAGCGCGAATTTATTCCTGGCACGGTTCACCTGGTCGACCTGGAACGGACGCTTATGCTTAAGCATGCCTCCGGTAAAAAGCAAGACGTTATATTGAATCCAGCCCCTTCGGCGGATCCTGAGGACCCTTTGAACTGGAGCCCGCGACGAAAACTGCTGTCAACAATTTGTATGGCTATGTAAGTGTTCAAAGCTTTCCGTCTTTTAGCATTCGGCGAGCCTGTTCTCTGACACTTTTGGCCATTACGCAACAGCTACACCTTCGTGATCGCCTACACGAGCGCTGCCATCTATTCGATCTTGCAACCCCTCGCCGACGCAAGAGGCTTGACACTGGCTGATCTCAATGCTGGAACTGGATACATGTTCCTCGCTTATGGCTGGGGGTGTTTGATCTTCCAGCCATTGGCCATCCAATACGGCAAACGCCCCGTATATGTGATCACGATGCTCATCTCGGTGGTAAGCATGTCAACTCCGCTCTTCCATCTTCAGGCCTTTAGTGACCCTCATATGTAGGGGATCATGTTTTGGGCTCCTTACACAAAATCCAACGGAGAATACATCGCCAACAAGGTTTTACAAGGGTTCATTGGTAGCCCAGTGGAAAGTCTAGGAGAAGTCAGTGTGGCAGACATTGTAAGTTCCCTTTGCGAAGGAGCTTGCAAAAGAATTGCCACTACATTTGTCGTCAGTTCCAATTTTTAACTCTCCCAAGTACTTTACACACCAGCGCGGAACATATATGGCGGTTTATGCACTTGCACTCACTGGAGCAAGCTTCTTTGCACCCATCGTCGCAGGCTTCATCAACGATGGACAAGGGTGGGAATGGGTCATGGTAAGTACCTAACATGACTATCTAGCCCATCACCGCCCGATAATTCATCGCTGATCATATACCTGCCTGACAGTACTGGTGTGGAATCCTATGCCTAGCGGCATTCATCTTCCTCTACCTCTTCATGGAAGAGACAAACTATCAACGTTTGACGGTCATGACAGCAAGTGAGATGGTATCCCAGAACTCGGTGGACCCTGCCTCCGACCCTACCACGGCTGAACTCCAGGACAATCCAAAAAAACCGCAGGTCAATGACACAACGGCAGTCACAAGCACAGACGAGACGATTGACTTGTCAGCGCCTCTATCGCAGCAATACCGCCGGAAGACGTTCTTTGACAAATTGAAGTTTTTCCAGCCCGGAGTATGGCAACAAGAGAACAAACTGCTAGGAATGATGGCCCGCCCCCTGATCTTCTTGACATGGCCTGTCATAGCCTTTGCCGGCTTCACCTACGGTAGTATCCTTGTGTGGTTTAACATTCTGAACGGAACCTCTTCACTCATCCTATCGGGGCCTCCATATCACTTCAAGCCCAGTATGGTTGGTTTGTCCTATGTGTCTCCCCTTCTTGGAATTTTACCGAGGTACGTGCTCGAGATATCTGGATCGAAGACACAAATGGTCGGTCTATCGTCGATCCATTACTGACATGATGAAATTAATTCAATGCAGTCTATTATACACCGGCCCTTTCAGCGACTGGTTCGTAATAAAGATGGCTCGTCGAAACAAAGGCGTTATGGAACCAGAACATCGTCTCTGGCTTCTGGCCATTTCAATCGTTTTAACCCCCACAGCGCTCATCATCTGGGGCGTCGGGGCCTACCGAAATATACACTGGTTTGGTTTGGTCTTCGCCATGGGCCTTCTTGCGTCTCAGATCGCGATGGGTTGCTCGATCTCTATCACATACTGCGTCGACTGCTACCGTCGTCTCAGCGGCGAAACCTTGATCACTGTCATTCTGATCCGGAACACCATGAGTTTCGCCGTGTCGTACGGGTCAGTACAAGTCCCCCCACTCGTCCGTTGTTCTTTTTGATTCCATCTGACTTACTGTGCGCGCTCTGGAACCTTTTTAGTCTCACACCTTGGGTCTTGAACATGGGCTATCGTAACGCATTCCTGGTCGCAGCTTTCGCGGCCATGGCCCAGATATCTACGACCTTCATCTTCATCAAGTGGGGCCGAGCCATGCGCAAAAGAAGCATTCCTAAATATCTCGAGTATGTGGAGAAGACGATGGGGCATTGATGCTACGAAAGCTCTCCATAGAATTGTAGAATTGTGCGATCCTGAACACTGCTGCCGCAGTGAAAGGATGATCATCACCAAGCAATAGGGTAGTACCGATATCTTGTGAGAAATAGAGGAAAGAAGAGGAAATTGAAAGAGATTCTGTCGGGGTCAACGAGAAATGTCACAAAACGCAAAGGAAACGAGGAGATCTGGTCAAAGAAATGTATATATGTCGATCTGTCTGAAAGAGAGAAAGAGGAGGAGGAGGAGAAGAGGAAGAAGAAGAAGAAGAAGAAGAAGAAGAAGAAGAAGAAGAAGAAGAAGAAGAAGAAGAAGAAGAAGAAGAAGAAGAAGAAGAAGGAAGAGGGATAATGCCCATCCAGTGGTGGGCAGAAGGTGGTCGACCGCCATCCTACTCCTCAAGGATGAAGGGAGGTGGGGTTTGGACATGGATTTCGCAAGAAATTGAAATGGAACACCTTGATGTTAGTATTATTAGTATATATAGCACTAAAGCCCTATAGAGAACTTTGGACCCGAGGAAACAAGATCAAGCCATAGTCCCTGTGGATCCTGACCTCGAGCTGACCAGAAATAGTCCAGAAATGCTTTCATGTTGTAACATGAAGCTCTCGCCACACCACTCGTAAGTTCAACCATCTGTCCCAGAACGTCGTCGTCTGTTACCTCGCTTCTCTCCATCTCAGTCATGGCGATGAAATAGGCAAACAGTATATACCGTGACCCGTACAGCTCCATCTGGCGGATCTGCTGCACCTTCGTGAGGATGGACTCTGCAATCGCCCGTCGAAGGCATTTGCTATGTGCCGTAGGCGGCCCGAGTTGATGGAGAATCAGCCTTGCCGTAGCTTGGTAGCACCACGCTTGAAGGCCCATGTAGGTGAATTCCGACGCGGACAACGCGGCTGACTGTTCGAATTGCTCGTGCAATTTATGAGTCCACAAAAATTCGTCCACGGCTGCTAGTAAATGGGCCCAGGTTTCGCAGTCTCCGTCTTGATACTTCTCCTCATCAGGTCCTCCTCGGGTGCCTTCCACGTTGTCATCTTCCGCAAGATCTTGGCCTGCTGTATAGCTGCTGTGGTCTTGCTGATGTCGTTTGGGACGGCGACGAAATTTCAACGAATGCGAAAAGACACAGATATCATATAAGACCGGGAGCAAAGAGCGACTGATACCGTAATACCTATCGACCCTGTCCGGAACTGGTACACGATACCGGAACGTAGGTATCTGTCGGTGACAGAGGCATTCGAACGTTTCGGAGAAGAGTGTGCAGAGGAAGTTGGGATCCATTTCCACATAATCTGTCAGGCGGCGATTCAGATACCACGGTGCCACGAGCCGAAGGGCTGCCCGAGCTATATCGAGCGTGTGGTGTCCTATACGACTCTGATTGAAGGTTATGAGCGTGAGCCCGAGGTTGAGAGCAGCCGCAATGCCCTCCGCTGTCGAGACTACTAGCCGAAGGAGTGTCCTGAGCGCGCGTCCAGTGTTCTTCAAAGTGGTCTCGTCATCGTGCCGGCCTAGGAGAAGTCCCATCGAATTGGCAATGGTCCCACCCATACCGAGGTAGCCCATTGTTACGAGCTCGGGCGTGCAAAGGAACTGTGTCGCAAGCACCCTTTGCATCTCCGGCCGGAAGCTGGCGCCAAAGACGTAGAACTTCACAAAGCCGTTTTGATCCAAGATGAATTCTATCAGTCGTGTTTCCTGTCCGCTAAGGGCATGGCGAATGTTTGGAAACTGAGCAATCTGCTCAGTCAAAGGGAACAAGCACGTGCCGGAAGGGAATGGGACACACGCGGACATTGCTCCGTCATCGAGATCCGACATGGCCTGATCCCCTGAGGCCGACTGGACATCGTTCTCCTCTTCATTGCCCTCGTCCTCAGCCTGGCTCTCGGGGGCTTGTACCTCTTCAAATCTCGCTGTCTCTTCTGTCTCCGCGAAGGTGTTCAATATTTTATGGGGCCTGAAAGTGGAAGGACGACCAGGACGTAATGCTTGACGTTCTGTTTTACAATCGTGGTTGAGTCGAGCACAGCGGTCGCAAACTTGTGATTGTTGAGAGGAAAACAGACATCTCTCTTTAATCCTGTGGCATCGATCACACGCTCTCGGAGATGCTCTCTTCTTATACGGGGCCCACATGATGGACGTGAATGTGTTGAAACGCAGAGATAGGGTAGTCCTTGAAGCTGGAGAAGCTATCTCCAGGGCTTTGTACCCCGCTCTACAATCACGATGGCAGGGATACCAAGCCCATCGCAATCCAGGGGAGCGATTCGACTAAATAGTCGTTAGCGGGAGAGTAAAGCGGCGAGGGATGAGTCAGCGAAATGACCTACGGCGACGAGTGTTCGGGGATTATATATATATATATACAAAAACACACACATACACTGATGACGGCCTGGTTTCTGTCTCTGTCTCTGGCTCCTTTTATTCCTTTTTGCACGACGGGGTAGCAAGCAAACTGAACTTGTTTGTCAAAGCTGCCAGAGTTGTCGCTATCGGCATCTGAGAGACATCTCTCTCAAAAAGCATTGGCGGTGGCAGCGTCGTGGTCGAGACACTGATGTTTCTTTTCCTAGATAGCAGAGAAAGGAAGGAGGCCGGCCATCGACCAAACACCAAAAGCTGCGATGAGAAACTGGCTCTTCAACAATATGCAGATGTAGGATGGCTGGGTAACTGTGCAGCCCAGCTGTCGAAAAGAATTTCGTGTTTCTCATATCCTGGATATCCACCCTCGCTCGAATCTCCATGTCCAACGTCCGGGCAAATAAAACCCAAAGGTGCCCTTGAAGTATACAAAGCAAAAGAGACAAAGCTCACCCACCCAAGCTCAACGTGGAAATTACTCTCCTTCATATCCCTCTCCGACCGTCGGATCCCGAGTGACTCTGATCTCCTGCATCGCGTCATTCCCGTCCCTTTCGCCCTCTAGCACCAACCCCTTTTCATTTGCCAGGTGTAGCAAGCAAATGAAACAATAGGACGTGCTGATGTCCTTCATTTGGGGCTCGGGGTAGAAGGAGCGAAGGTCCTGGATGATATCTGTAAATTTCAACCTTCCCTCTTCGTCGTTGTTGGGTACACCTTCGTCAGCCGACGTCGATATAGGAGGCTCGGTTTCGGGTTGAATGTTATGCTGGGGCTGGTCG
This sequence comes from Fonsecaea monophora, assembly GCF_001642475.1. Taxonomy (NCBI): domain Eukaryota; kingdom Fungi; phylum Ascomycota; class Eurotiomycetes; order Chaetothyriales; family Herpotrichiellaceae; genus Fonsecaea; species Fonsecaea monophora. The sequence continues at coordinate 201,796 of NW_019173943.1, forward strand.
TCGATATCCATCATATCGACATCACCATCGTCAACTCTCTGTTGCGCAGTTGCAGCTGTGGCAGAGGGTCGATCAAACACATCAATCAACTTCAATCGCCCTTCCATACCCTTCCACAGATTCTCCTTTAACCTCCTCACATCGACCTTCTTTGCCGTTCGCGCGTAGTTCACGTACTCGGGTCGGATCCGTCTCCCAGCTTGTGTCACCAGTTGGCTGCCGAAACTGCCTGGAAGAAGGTCAGGTTGGCTTGCTCGTTGCGGGTCTTGCTGTGACTGCTGGGATCCAGAAGGATCATGGTCTGCTCCGGCTTCGCCGAGGAGGTTGAGCTGCTGATCCTGCTGTGACTCGGGCTGAGGCGACAACATCTCCCTAGCATCCATGAAAGCCTGTCCGCCATCGTCACCACCCCCATCAATCCCATCGTCGTCATCGTCGTCAATGGGTAATGGGCCATCAAAGGGGAGCATCTGATCGTCGTCCGCGAAGAAGTTCGCATCATAGTCACCTTTTCGGCCCTCATCATCCATATCACTCGCCCCTTCACCAAAGGCGTTTGTGGTTCCAACACGATTCCTCGCTCCGAAACCCTCGTCAATAATGCCCATACCCACACCGCCCTCTTTTCTTCTGATTCTACCCACCCGACACTTTGGCTTTGTCCATAAGCGCATCAATTTTCTAGGGTCCACCACCTCGTCATCCTTATCCAGTAGATTGCGGCCTTTTGTCCGCCACTGTGATTTCGGCAGGGAGATTTGCGAATTCAAAACAGGGGGTTGTTCAAGTAACTCCGTCAGGAATTCTGACATAGGGCCCAGGAAATCAATCTCATATGGCTCCTTCTCCTTCTTTTGTCTGGCGGGTGGCGCGTTTGTGCCACTGGCTTCTTGTTGTGCTTTCTGGATCTTCTGCATTCGCCAGTTTTCGAGGCTGAGAAACGCCGTCTTGCCTTTTGCGCGCGAGTTGAAGGCTTTGTCGAAATAAGCCATAATAGACTCATGCTCTGCATCCTCCTGATACTTATGCTGTAAAGACAGGGCGTAACCGTCTCCTCCATTTTCCAGAAGGTTGTCATCCACGTCGTCTGCACGAGCAACACGGGCTTGAGCTTCAATAGCATCTTTCGCCCAGGCTTCTCCTCCTTCACCGAAACCCACGTTGTCTGCGACATCGAAGCCGCCGAGTAGCCCGTCGGCGTCGTCATAATCGTCGTCAAAACCCATCGCATTGCTTCCGTCCAGGAAGATTCCTGTCTGGTCGGCCACACTTAGGGGGAGATTTGTTCCAGGTGCTGGTGTCTGCGCTCTTTTCTGTTCTTTCCATTCCTCGGGCACTTTGAGGAAAGGTAGGTTCAGGTCTCCAGACGGGTCGCCCAAGGCAAACGATTTCATAGACGGGCAGATATCCTGTGAGTCCAGTACGCTCATGTCCGGGAAGAACTTGGATGCTAGAGAAGCGAGGTCGATTTCTTCGTCTTGATCATCTGCGACGGGCTCCTCATCCTGAGTGCTGTGACTCGGCTCTTGTTGCTCCGTTTCTTGCGGTGTGTTTTCCTTGTCACCTCCCAAAGCAGCATCTCCCGCATCATCGCTGCTGTCAAACACGATGCGCCCGTCAGAGTCGATGGATAAATGATTCAGCAGCAAGCCCTTAGCTCCCCCTTCGTCAAAATCCGCAGATGCCTTTTTAAAAAGAGGGTCAACCGCAAACTCGAGTTCGAGCTTTTTGCCTTGGAAAGATGCGAAACCAGGTGCGAGTGTGGCTTCGTGGCTGCGTGCCGGCTTCTTCTTAGATTTCTTCTTCCCACCACCTTCGCCATCCTCACCATCCTCGTCTTCTTCGCCTTCTTCATCGTCATCCTCCTCTTCCCCATCACCTTTGTTTCGCCTTTTGCCACCTTCAGAGGCACCCCCGTCTGCGAGACCACTCAACAGTCGGCCGGTCTCCGTTGCCACGCTATCGACTCTGCTCGTGTAGATCTTGACGCAGCCATCTAGCGTGCAGCTGGCCTTCTGAAAGTTGACTCCGTCTCCTTCTTTCAATAGACTCATATCATGGAAATAATCTATCAGAGCAAAATTCCACGAGTTTGCAGCATTGATTTTGTTGTCGGTTGCCATTTTCATCCATTCTTCAAAGTTTGCGAGGATTGGGACGCGTTTCATGGGTGTGACTCCGTTGTCTTCGGCGACTCGGCCTATGCTATTTCGTGGGTGTTCGCTCATTTGACGCTGTGGGTTGTTCAATCCCCCTCTTCTTCGTACCTGCGAGCCATAGTCCGATGTTCTTGGAGTTCGGGGTGCATCTGACAGGTTGCTGTAGCTGGACTCTCTTCGTCTTTGGTTGAGTTTGCGCATGGGGCTTGCCGCCGCGCGAATCTCGTTCATATGGATTTCCTGGAGCGCGTGTCGAGATTGCAGCCGAGCAACCTTTTCGCCTTTGTCATCGTTGAGTGCCAATCTGTTGTGAGAGCATCGTAGGTCAGCATCGGCATTCGACACCAATTGCGATCTCGACGGGCCAACAAAGTAGTGCGCATGGCTTCGTATCGCTCCAAATAAATATGTTTGCGAGAGATGGTCATACTTCACTGGAGAACCCTTGACACTCTCACGCGCCATATTCATAACAACTGCCTGCCGACTCGGCCGCCCGCTGGAATCCCTTGCGACGCGAGGCATCGTGTCTGTGATCCTGATATTAGGGATCTTGTTTATCTTCGAGAAGGGCGTATGGCCTCAAGATTCACAATGAAACCACCTGTCGCTTCTCCTCGGTTGGTTCAAAGGTGGGTTGTTCGCCTTGCCATCGCCTGATGTATTGTGGTGGACGCTCTCGAAGGTTGTTGTGAGCGTTAAAACAGTTGGAGTGAGTCGTTTGTTGACATGCACAAGAACGGTTTAGCGCAGCCACCCATATACACCCACACACTTGGTCACGTGTTGTGGCTGTGAACTCGGCCTGCCGGCAACGGTTTGACGTGGGCGTCCAAACTGCCTGGAATACTAGGTCGTTAGTTCTACTCGGTACAGCAATAGAAGCTGATATACAAGGGCAGAAATATTCAATTCATGTTCAAGTTGCCGTGTCTGATTGCCTCTCCCGGTCCTCTCTACCTGCTTCCTCGTGCCTCGTCTTCTTCCAATCATCATCTAATCTAGGACTCTCCCCGCAACAGCGCTTGCGCTCCTGTCCTTCGTTTCAGTCTTTCGCAAACCTCTACCTTTCTGAATCTCGCCAAGCAAGGCACCAATATCGCCGGTTCCGGAACGGGCAGGCGCAGGCATTGGTGGTGGTGGCGGCGGTCCTCCCGGGGCATCCGATGTGGGGAAGGGAGGTGGTGGCGGGGGTGCACCGTAAGCATCGGAGCCTGGCATTGGAGGAGGCGGCGGCGGTGCTGTTGGTGCATTAGTCCCCGGCATCGGTGGAGGTGGAGGAGCGGAAGCGGAGTCAAATGCACCTGGAATAGGTGGTGGCTCTTGAACAGGCGTTTGGGGTTTGCTGTCCATAGCAGACAATGGTCTAGGTGGTGCCATGGTGCCGAATAGAATCGAAGCCAAGTGCTTTGCTGATCCGCCACCTGGGTGATCGGCTTCGTCGTCACTGTCTTCATCCTTTTCCGAACCTGCTGCCGACCATTCATCCTCCTCGGGACGACGTCGTGACTGGGCACCAGTAAAGCTGGGAGTCAATGGCTTGGCGGCCTCTTGTTGAGCAATTCGATGGAAAGGATTTGTCGATGGTAGACTTTCCGCCGGTGGTGCCGGGGCTTGAGGAGCGACTGGTGGAGGTGAAAACGTTTGGGCCTGTGGGATAGGCGGTGGAGAAAAGACTGGCTTTCCATTCTCAGACGGTAGTGATTGGGAAAGCTTTCGGAAGTATGGGTTCCTCGATTCTTCAGCGGCGGGAGGGCTTGAAACCGGTGTAGGCTCGTAACCACTGCTTGTAGAGTGTTCAACAGGAGCAGCACTTGATGGTGGGGAAGCGACTGAGCCAGTGAGCAATTGGCTGGTTGCTGGAGTGCTCTCTTGAGGCGTAATCTGTTGTGGGCCATCGTCATCGTCGTCTGACGACGAGTCGTCTCCCAACTGCTCCAGTTGAAGCTGGAGTTGCCGCTCTCTCTCTCTAGCCGCTTCAAGCTCAGCTCTTTGTGCGGCGAGCTTGGCCTCCTTCTCCTTTGCCTCCTTCTCCGCTGCCCGCTTGCGAGCTTTTTCTTCCTGTTTCTTGACCTTACCAGCCTTGACTTGTTCTTCAAGCGCACGTAAGCGGGCTTGAGCGGCCTCGCGTTCCCTCTCAAGCTCGTCTTCTTGCATTTTGGCTTGCGCCCTAGCCAAGTGTCAGTGGATGCCACTCCCGATAATAAATAGGTACTCACTCCAACCGTTCGCGTCCACGCGCCTCTGCCTCCTGCTCGGCCCTGATCTGTGCCGCCGCTTCCTCTTCCGCTTTAGCGCGGGCTGCTGCCTCGGCGGCTTTCTTCGCGGAGAAATCTGTGCTATCTTGCCTCTGCTTTCGAGTGGGTGGGGGAGGCGGCTTCTTGTCAGCTTTCGGACTCGGAGGAACTGCTCCCTCATTGTTGAGTCTCTGCTGACGTTCTTGTTCGCGTTTGGCATCTTCGGCCTCGGCCCTGCGGAGTTTTTCGGCTCGCTCTTGCTTCTCGCGTTCCTGCCGCTGCTGAGGACTTTCACTAGGCTCCACAGTAGGCTTGAGACCGGCAGCCGCCATTCGCTCTTGGACCCGTTTTAGAGCTTTCTCCTTTGCAGTGGCAATGCGGTCATGGTGCGACTGGCCTGTTGTCACGGAAGTGGCGGACGTGGTTGACGTTGGGGCTGGTCGCGAAGCCAAGCTGCCATTCGTTGACTGTGCTTCCTCGTGCGAGTAGTCGCGAGGCGGTTGCTTTGCTGGGCGTGATTGCCTGCGCATGTTAGTTTTGTGTGTTTCATTAACATCTGCATGGTCTTACTCCTCTTTGCGAATCTTCGCCGTCCTGCTGCTACGCTGGAGGTCATAGATGAGTTCTTTGATCTGATCTTCCACCCCCAGAGCTTCCTCCCACCTCCTGCGCTCGTGTTCCTGAGTCGCGTTCTCTCCTTGATCTCGCAGTCCATCCTCCAGGCTCGAAACAAAGTCCTTGACGCTGTCTTCAACATCTCGAGTCATGGCCTCGTGCCGCTCTTGTTCTGATTTGACTATGGAAGACTCTGCCTCCAATCGTCTCTGCGCACCAGCTTCGTCATCAGTAGCTGGGGGAGGGCGCCCAGCAAGTTCAGCAGCTCGAGCTTGCATCCTATACCGCGCTCGTGCTTTGATGCGATCGGTTTCAGTGACCGTGCCATTAGGCCCGGTTCCAACAATGTTTGAGGAGCTGCTCGGGTGAGCTTTGGCGTCCTTCAAGCGGAAAAGTTGTAACTTGGCTTCAGCAATGTTCCTCTCGACCTTTCTCACGTCTGACGCCAATGCTGGTAGGCGATCCTGATATCGTTGTAGCTCCCTTCTCATTGCCCTCCTTTCTGCGCCTGTATCACCACCAGCAAGTCCAGCATTAGGGTGCGTGTCAATATCATCCTGGATTCGTCGGATCTGCCTGAAGAGTTCTTCGGCCTCGCGTCTATCTCTTCGATCCAACACATCGTCGTCATCCGCTTGTCGATCATCCTGGAAGTCAGTAGCGTCAAGCAAAATCTTCTTCTCACGGATCTTTTTCCTGATTTGATCGGGGGTCAAATCGTCGTAGACACTATCTCCCATATCCGATGACGGAGCTGGGGAGGGGGTTCTACCCCCATGTCCAAGGCGACGTCTGGCGCTTGAACGATACCCAATATCATCGTCATTGTTGCGGAAGACTGTTGCATCCTTGCGACCGAAGTTGGGCGATGCAGAGCTGTTGCGGAACGAGTGGTCCTTCAAATAGCTCACGCCGGTCTTTTGTGGCTGCAGGAATGCGCCAGAGGATTTTCTGGCTTCTGCGTCCTGGGAAAGGAGAGACTTGACGGTGTCAATAGAGCTATTGAAATTCTTTGTTGATGGCGGAATGAGTTCCGGGGGAAGTCGAGCTGGGATCGGATACCCATTCAGCTTTCGATAGATAAGGTGCATGGCCACGGCGAACTCGTCCATGTTCAACCGCCCCTTGTTATTCGGATCGGACAGTGTCCAAATGGCTTCTAGATCAGTTCTCTCCAGGCCGCTCTGGCCCATGATTTCAATGGCCGTCTCTCCCGCAATGAAACCTCGGCCTAGACCGTCCCAGGCTCGAAAGAGCTGATCATAAATCCTTTTCTCGTCCTTTGTGACCGCCCAAGGGATCTTTGCGGTTCCGGAAAGCCCTTGCGTCGTGTAGCCACCGGCTTCACGGCCAGCTTGGGGCATCAGGCGCTGTTGGAGAGCCTCGATATTGGGCAACCCGCCGGCAGGGGTGTTGACGAAGCCCCATTGACCAGGAAGGCCAGTCGGCTGGGTTTGTAAAAGACCTGTTTGTTGAGGTGAAACATTGGAACCGAAGCCGCTCGCAGGCATTAGTGGCAACGAGGGTCGAGCACCCCCAAAACCAGCAGGCTGGGCAGGATTCACAAAACCAGTAGCTTGAGCCTGCAATCCTTGTGACAGCCCAGGAAAGCCGGTGGCCTGCGGCTGGAGCCCGGGTTGGAACCCTGTGGCCTGGTTGTAGAAACCCGTCGGCTGGGAAGTTAGTTGGGTCAAAAGCTGCTGGTTTGAAGGCTGTTGAGGGGTTGGCTGCTGGGGAGCAGGGGGCGAAACAGCATTCTGCCTAAGCGGAGTATCAAAGTCGGGCACATTCGACCGCGTTGGTGGCAAAGGCTTCTCATCTGGGACACCAAAGGAAATGATATCGACCATGCTTGATACCTCGTTCTTGATCTTCTCAGGAAGGACAGCCGGGAGCTCCTTTCCAGTCAATCTCAGATTGCACAGATACATGGCCAGAGCGAATTCCGGGAAGAGGAGCTGGCCTGATTTGGTGGTATCTGACAGCACCCATATCTGCGACAAGGCACTGCCCGGCAGTTTTGACCTCAAAAGCAAATCTCTAGCCTTCTCTCCACTCAGTGCCTGGCCATCTCCAGCGGCAGACTTGAACAGCTGTTCAAATTTCGCTTGATCTGTAGCAGTGATAAAAGACAACCGAATGTTCGGAATTCTATTGGAGCTCTTGCTCTCCCTCCTCTTCGGCGCAGGCGCACTGGGAGAAGAGCCTTGAGTAAAGGAGGCCGCGATCTGGGCCGAAGTCTGCTGAGGACGCAGAGGAGCAGCGGCAGGGGGTTGCTGCGCAGGAGCAGGAGGAGGAGCTTGAAAGGATGGCTGCTGCTGAAAAGCCGGTGCCTGCAGAGGAGGTTGTTGTTGGAATGGCGGTTGCTGCGGTGGATTTTGAGGCGGATAGCCCGTGAATTGAGGTTGTTGCGCAGGAGCCTGAAAACTCTGCTGCTGCTGATAACCTGGAAAACCGGTCGGTTGGGCTTGTAACTGACCGGGGAAGCCGGTGGGCTGCGGTGCAAAGGGTGATGGTTGCTGTTGTGGAGGAGCTTGACTGAATGAGCCGAATGATTGCTGGGGTCCAAAGCCCCCAGGCGCAGGACCAGGGCGAGCAGAATTTGTGCCGCCCAAAAAAGAATTGGAAGACGAATACATGCTTGCAAACAAACGACACAGACTGCAAAAGCGGATGAAAGACAGAAGAGATGGGGAAATTGAGATAGAAATTGAGTGAGACGAGTAACAGGCAGAGTTACAGAAGCACCAGAAGCGACACTAGCAACCGACCTCGCCGACCTGGACCTCAGCGGGTTGTGACGCGGTCTTTGCTCCAACATCAGCTCCAGCATTGTGGCTGAGGGATGTGAGGCTGAAGCTTGGCATGTCGCTGCTTTAAGAGACCGTGATTTCCTGTCAACTGCGCCCTGGAAGCACAGAAACCATCATAGCTGACAAGCATCTTCCAATCAGAAACAACATTTCATGACAGACGTTGCTGACACAGACAGCCTGAGACAATCACTTGAATGGCAACGAAGTCAAGTGAAAATCACAGAGCAGTGTCAATGGCCCATGTCCCTACTAGATTACTGACGACAAGCTTTGTAGCGATTGACACCCAGTCGCCTTTTCCTTCAGACAAGCCGCCCTTGGTGACCATCTGTCCTGCGCTGCCATTGTTCCTCAGCTGAACGCCAGATTGACTAGCTATTTATGTTGCCAAAAAAGAGGAGCAGAAAGAGCTCCTTTGATGACAAGAATCTCGGCGAATCCAGACAAATCAACTGCGAAGGCTGACTCTGGACACTTATCCGTACGATTCGTTCCATGGAAAACAAAATGCTGCCCGAAGCCCCGAAGCATATTATTACGGCTCCCATGTTGGACCGCAGTGTCCGCCAATCCATCGGCTGAATGGGTACTGGGGAAAACTGCGGAACATCTTTGGTGGAGCAACGCGAGGGATGAACTCCTCAACCTTAAATCTCCAGATCATCCTACCCCGGATGCGGCACCGGTAAGGATCCTGCTGATAGTCTCACCAAGGGATATCCTTTGTCCATGGGGCCCAGAGAGCCCAAAGTTGATGGGAAGGTAGGACGTCAACGAAGTCAACTATCCGTGTACCAGGAACAAACTACATGGCAATCGCCTTACAATTCCAATCCTAACTATAATTCCTATGTGGAGGGACCAAGAAGGCTCCGCACAATCTGCCCGAGGTTTCGGGAATAATCAAAATGCAGGATACGCCCAAAACTCAGGATGTACCCTGGCTGGCCCTCGATGTCGTTTTACCTAAGCCACTCGCATACCCAGCAGACCAGGGTCCACTATCTCAAAAATCTCCATATACAGCCTCTTTTGCATCGATGATCAAGAACACCGCTGTAAGGCGGCGTCGCTATCGGTGCGCCGAAGCGTGCAGCACTTGCAAACGTCGCAAAGAGAAGTGTTCGGGAAGCAGACCCTGCGCTCGCTGCATTGAACGTGGCGTTCATTCGACATGTCAATCCCAGTCTCGCCAGACGTCCACGGGTTTCACAAAGCCGTACAACATCAATCACGAAGCCTCAATCGACGTCGAATCAATCAGTCAAGATAGGAATGTGCAAGACGGGCCACCACACGAGTCGCTCTATCCTTTAAGCCTGGCGATGAGCAATACCTCTACGAGCTCTGTTCTCGAGACATCCCGGCTCATACAAGACACCAAGGGCAAATACATGTTTATTGGAGACTCGGCTGACTTGTCACTGCTTCAAAACATCTGCAGTCTCGTCGGGACGTGCATCGGACCATGTGCGTTTGTGGAAGATCCTTTCCGATACCAGATGGTCGAGTCGGCGCCCGAAGGTCCCGCTACCTGGCTGCACGCAACAGACCACCGACCTCCTGTCAAACCGAGTTTTGATGAGGCAGCTTATTTGATTCGTCGGTATATCATGGCCACAAACTGTGTGCTGGATCTCTTTGACGAGAGTGACCTCCTCGACAATCTCGCAAGTTGGCTGGAGACTCAACCGCACCACACGTCTGTCTTGAGCGCGATATACTTTCTCGTGTTCGCCATAGGAGCCCAGACATGTCCCGAAGACAAAGATGCACTTGCCAAGGTCTACTTTGATTATGGTCGGTTTCTGACGGCATCGTATTTCATGGAAGATCCCAGCATTCCAACCGTGCAAGCATACGCTATGATCACAATGTACCTGCTGGGGGCGTCTCGAAGAAATGCTGCCTTTATGTATCTCGGAACGGCCGTTCGTGCCGCTTATGCTCTCGGGCTACATCGGTCTGATATCGCCGGGCTCTTTTCTCCGGCCGAGATCAAAACACGGGAGAGGGTCTGGAAGGTGATGCGGATCCTTGACCTCTTTATGAGCACCTCGCTGGGAAGGCCTCCGTCTACGGAAGAGACACGGAACACAGAGCTGGACGAGAACTACTCCCCGTCGGTGGACCTGTGCGCCATCTTTGAAAAGATCTTGACCGACATATATGCGAAGCGGATGATCTCTACCGACACAATTCAGAAAATCAGCCAACACCATCGCCGATGGACAGTTCGCTTCCACAGCTATCTAGATACAGACCGGATCAAGGACCAGGAATTCCTCGAGGGCCGGCTGCCAAATATTGGTCTCATACACGTCCATGAAGCATACTACTGGACTATAATGCTTCTCACTCGGCCGTTCTTTGTGGAGTATATTTCCAGTCGCATTGCACTGAAGGCGCAGAACTGCAGCGATGGAGACAGAAGCCCTGACCCTCTCAGATCTTCCCACCGAATCCAAGTTCACGCTTGTGTCAACTCTGCGATAAGCACAGTGAATCTGTTAAGAAAGTTACTTGGATTTGAAGGTATACCGAAGAGACTTCCTTTTGTTGTCAATTCGATCTTTGTTTCAGGTCTCGTGCTGGGATTGTCTTACTTCGGTGACTTGTATAAGATATATCCCTTGGATGACAGCCTCGGCACTGCACTGCGGCTGCTTGACCTCTTTCCACACGACGCTGTGGCAAAAAGGAATCTGGTGATTCTTCAGTCACTGCTAGATGCATGCAAGATCTACGTTAGGAGGAAAACGACAGAAAATATGGCAATTCACTCTCAACTGGTGAGTGGGATGTTTGGACAAATCCGTAGAGAGGATGAGAAGGAACATTTGAGCACGACAAGTATTCCGGCGAGAGATACCCGCTCTGTCGACAACATCGAGAACCTCCTAGGTCGACCAGACTTGCATACCGACCAAGGACTGAGCACTTTGCCCACCGATGCCAATGGCGAAAATGCTGGATCGCATACGCTCGATGACACAGACATCGATAACCTCAATCTCGAGGTATTGGCTGGTCCCTCTGCATTTGACGATGACATCTCGATGTTGCCTCCTATGTCTCCAAGGACGTTATGGTTCGGCTCGTACGAGGATAACGTGCCCTTGTTCTCTATGATGGATGAGCGAGATTTCCTGGAATAGTGGTGACTGTTAGAAACGCCTCATTGACTGCTCTTTGTGCAGAAACTTGACTCTTGGATAGTTGAACACTCGGGAAGGATCTGCGCATGGGGACATAGGCAATATGCCTCCAGCCGCGGACTCAACTGGATACTGAGCTTGTGCCTCTTCTTCTTTGAGCAGCCATAGCGTCTATGCGACTCTTTGCCGACAAGGTCTGCTGAGGTCTGCAATGTCGTTTTGCAGCAATGCGACTCGTCTCATGGCCCTGCAATATCTGTTGTGTCTCTTGGGGCCAGCAGGTTTCTCCAGTGCCCAAATCAACAAGCCTGAGAAATAGTTCTTGTCACTTTTCTACCTCGATGACTTCCTTCGCACTCAAGACCTCTGGGGAGGGGCATGGGCTGTACCCCCTTCCAGGCCTGTGTACAGAATCCCACCAAGGAGGCTTCGGGCTGGGCATCCTTTCCGAAAACCCTTCGGCCTGTGGATGCATGCATCCATACAAGCAGGGGATTTGCAGAGCGGGCCAATGAGAGGAGATGCCGAAAAACCACGACGCTATGCTTCCGATGAGAATGCGTCTCCCCAGATTTCCGACCCCCAAATTCATTGCCGATTTTACCTCCCGACTGATATGGAAACCACTCAGAGTTGACGCTCCCCAGAGTGAGGCTTACTCCATATTCATGCACGACACTGCGGGGTGGTTGACTCGGTTGAAGTCGTCGTCCTCAAGGCCGACACCTAGCCTTGTAATAGTCCGTTTGTCTGACCCAATCCACGTTATCAACGTCACCAGCCACGCTGTCTCTGGAAGTTTTCACTCCCGGTGCATGATCGGCATAGTCTCTCAATCGGCTTGACGGCTGCTTCATTGTGACCGATGCATGGCTACTGGAGGAAAGCGACCAGCTACTACGTGTCTTGTAATCATATGCATCGACCAGAGAGATCATGCTTCGGATGGCAATGGGAGAAGCCTGTGACCCGGAGATCCATAGCATGGTCGTGATGTTTGTTGTTGGAGTTTATGATTTTGGCAGACCTTGCCCAGTCGTTCAGCTTGATGTCGATATGGTGACTGCTTCCGACCTGTGGAGCATCAGTCTCCCAGGGGGCAATGCATAAGTGAGGTTCACTTGTCCTAAGGATCTGCTGGTTCTTCTCCCATGGGACCTCCTTATCCTTTCGTCGGGAATGGCCTTGATTGGCCAGTGGGCTGAATTCACCATGTCCTCTACCAATGGCATATGGTACTTAAAGCATGAAGCTGCCATACTGAAAACCCGTCTATGTGTCCAGAAAGCCCATTCTTATATCGAAACCGCCTGGAAAATCTTCTCGTCTCATACTCTGTCTTCAAAACTGCACATCCTGTCTCGGCACGCCTGGCATGGACTCCTTACCGCAGACAATTGAGCTCGATGCGCTCATTGTCGGAGCTGGCTTTGGGGGAGTCTACCAGTTGAAAAGACTGCGCGAGGAAGGCTACAAGGTCAAGATCGTCGACAGTGCTTCAAGCTGGGGTGGTGTATGGTATTGGAACCGATACCCGGGGGCACGTGTGGATAGCCCGATTCCTTTCTACGAGTTTTCCGATCCTCTGCTCTGGCGGGACTGGCGCTGGAAGCAGCGGTTCCCCGGCAGCGCCGAACTTCGAGACTACTTCGCCTTTGTTGCAAAGAGGTGGGATCTAGACAGAGATGCCATATTCAACACTATGGTGACCGCAGCGACGTGGGATGATGAGAATGCTAAGTGGCACATAACGACCAAGGGAGGCCCCAGCTTCGTTGCGAAGTTCCTCCTCTTGAATACCGGATTCTCGGCCAAGAGACATATCCCCGACTGGCCTGGCATCGAGAAGTTCCGCGGGACCTTTGTCCATCCTTCATACTGGCCCAAAGAAGACCAAGACCTGCAGGGAAAGAGAATCGCGGTAATTGGAACGGGGTCAACTGGAGTGCAACTTGCTCAGGAGCTCAGTAAGGTGGCCAAAGACTTTGTACTTTTCCAGCGGACCCCGAACCTGGCAATACCCATGAAGCAGATCGAATACACTGGCGATGAACAGATTGCTCCACTCCGAGAGTACCCAGACCTCTTTGCCGGACGGATCAATTCTTTTGGTGGGTTTTCGTACAACTTCTTGCCACGGGCCACGTTTGACGACACCCCGGAGAAAAGGAGAGAGACATACGAAGAGCTTTGGGCCAAGGGAGACTTTCACTATTGGCTCGCGACATACTATGACATGCTCTTCAATGAAGAGGCCAACAAGGAAGCATATGAATTCTGGAAAGCCAAGGTGCGCGCCCGCATTCACGACCCGGACCTACAAGAGTCGCTTGCACCCGAGATCCAGCCGCACGCCTTTGGCTGCAAGCGAATCTCGCTGGAGAATGGCTACTACGAGATCTTCAGCCAACCCAACACGACGCTGGTCGACATGAAGAGGACGCCGATTGTCGAGTTTACGGAACGCGGCATCCGGACCGTCGACCGCGACTTCGACCTCGACTACATTGTCTGCGCGACGGGCTTCGATGCCATCACCGGCGGGCTGAAGCAGATCGACATCTCTGGCGTGGGTGGCCAGAAGCTTGCTGAGAAGTGGGAAAAGGGCACCAAGACGTACCTGGGCCTCTGCGTCGCGGGTTTCCCCAACATGTTCTTCACCTACGGGCCCCAGGCCCCGACCGCCCTCTGTAACGGCCCGACCTGCGCCGAGGTGCAGGGCGAGTGGATCGTGCAGACGATCAAGGACATGGACAGCTCGGGATTGAAAAAGATCGAGGCCAACCCCGACGTCGAGGACGAGTGGGCTCAGGATGTCTGGAAACTGGCCAACGCGACGCTGTTGCCAAAGACCAAATCAGTATGTGGCTCTTTTTTTTTCTTGATTTCTTTACCTTTTCCTTGTCGCTTCCCTTCCCTCAACCCGTTTACTGCGTTTCCCCCTTATCCTTTTCCCCATTCGTTCGATCCGCATTTCTCGCTGACGAAACTTCGGCAGTGGTACATGGGCGACAATATCCCCGGGAAGCCGAGGGAGCCGCTCATCTACCTGGGTGGTGTGCCTACTTACTACAAGACCATCAAGGAGTGTGCGCAGCAGGGTTACAAGGGGTTTACGCGTGTGTAGGATAGGATAGATACCTATTTAGGTAGATGGATGGGTAGATGATTCCAAGGCCCTCGTCATACTCAAGTGGTACTGGCTATTGTGCAAGGCATTTTCTATGTCGCTCGCTCTCCTTTTTATTGGGTTCAAGAATAAAGAGTCCATGTGATCAACCAGCACGTCATAATGTCTCTGTTGATGCTATGCGATGATGTGCTATTGCTACGTGATGCTTTTTAAAACCTCCTTCATATGCGTAGAGTCCCATCATCACCGCTGTCAAGATACCGTCCCTGACACTCACTGTCCGATTAAACGCCCTCGAATCCCTTAAATCCCAACCGACCCCGACCGCGCCCGCCGCTAATGGTACAACAGGGGTATCGTATCTGATCCGCCCGATCCGTCAAATCTCGTGTCTTGGCTTTGGGGGCCCAGCTGCACCAGCACGTCAAGAACGAACGCACGAACCGTGCTGGTTGGCTCGCTGGTCGGCTTGCTCAAGCAAGAACGCCTTGAGCCTTGAGCCTTTGGATTCACTGATCACTGGCCGTTCTGGGCACCGCCGACCATCTTCCTCAACTCGTACTCTCTCGTAAAGTTTGTCTTGAGCACGTCTAGGTCGTGGACCAGGTCGCGGGAGCTGGCCAGCACGGCTTCTTTCGGGGTGATTTCGCCGTCGGTCTGGACTCGGAGTTCGAATTTGGCGAAGAGAGGGTGCGGGATCTAAAAGGAACAAGGTTTGTGTTAGTATTTGTGTGTGATTCCAAGAGGGCTGGCTGGGGCCCTTGCACATGACGCACTCGATAAGCAGCAAACGTGACGTGGCTATTCTTTAGAAGCTTGTCGCGCAGGAGATTGGCGAGGGTGTGGTCTTCCTTGTTGAAGGTGAAGATGGTCGTGTTTGGAGTACCTACGTCGCGTGGATCAGTTAGGAGTTCATTGGGCCCTGTCGTCAATGCAAGACTTACGGGTGTCGATCTTCTCTTCAATCTTCTTCTCATCATCTCCAAGAAGGAAAGCCTCGGTACTATTTGCCCAACAGTTAGCATGTGTCAGGCCCATATTTTGAAGTAAAACATGTCGGGAAAGCAGGCACGCGTGATTGCTAGAGGAATAATTTGGCCAAGGGTTCGGGGTCCAGCTATTCGCCTGTCTCTTGCAAAATGCGCACCACTCAAGTCTGTTGATCTCCTCATGGTGCATCTGCTCCAGTTGGAAGAACTGGTAGCGACGGTTCGCAGGGTGGTTCCTCCAGGCAGAGCCGTCGATTGGCCAGCCACCGGGCCCGGCACCAGGATAGGTACCGGTATTTGAACGTGGTTTGGATGGCGAAGATAGAGAAGCCGGATCCGGTATGGAAGGCAAACCAGGTTCTTCCGTGCCAGCCATCTCGACGGGATCCTCGGTCGCAGCGGTGGTGGTGGTGGTGGTGTCTGCACTTCCAGAGCTATGAAATTGTGTCAAAAATAAATCGAGGTTCCCTTGGTGGGCCTGGGTCCAAGTCCGGATTCCAGAACTGATCCAGGTCCAGGAGGCCAGAGGAAGCGCGACCGTGGAGAAATTGAAACTTACGCTGTCGGGATGTTGACACTGTTTGTGTCAATTCCGGAATTGACGCTTCCCCGGTATTTATTCTTTGGATGATCAGGCCAACGCTGGTTCTCGACGATGATAAGTTGGCCAGACAAGGTTCGTCTAGGTGAGAGAATATCCATAGGAGGAGTCTGGTCATTCGTGGCCGCAGCCTGGTCGGAAGACGTCTCGGACATGGATGACGACAGTTTCTCTGACAGGAAGATTTTGAAAGGCAGTTCCGAGAAATGGTGAGATACCGAAGAAGGATAAATTGTTAGGGGAGGCAGCAGATGGCGAAGGTGAGGTCTGATCTTCGAGCAGGCAGAAAGGTGCGCCAAGGCCAAGGTTGTTTGACGCAGGCAGTTTGCAAGGAAACACATCACGGTTACCAACAGGTCATTTGAGGAAGACTTTGTCCAGGCGTATGGCCTTGTTACTTGGGCGAAACCAGGGGGTTTGGAAGGGTCGAGGACGTTTGCTCTGTGGGCTCGTCGCTTTGTGTGTGAATCAACCACCTCTTTCACCCCCTTTCCTCCTCATGTTTTCTTCGGCTCTTAAAGCAAGTGGTTCCAAGAAGGACAACGAAAGCGTGCAAGATCGACAAACAAAAGAAAGCCGAGAACATACCGGTCAGGGGCATTCATATTGTCAAAACGAGATGGAAAATATCCAGAAGGTCCAAAAGACAGAAAAAACAAAGAGATCCTAAATTCGACGGGCTAAAGCGACGGTGACGTCTGAAGACAGGGGAGGCCTAAGTAGCAAGCTAGATCATAGATTGAAGGACACAGAGCAATGGCAACAAGAGATGGAATAATGAAGACGCCGTGTCTCGTTGGCGTCGTCGATCTGAAAAGTCGGAGTCGATAAATCGGGAGACAAATCATGCAAATATGCCAAGGGTCATGTGACTATCAAATAACTGACTCGGCGCAGCCACTTTTTTTGTTCGGTGCTTGTTTTGAATCCAGGGACTGAGTTCAACCAACGACATCTCCGCGGCCGGTGCCATGGATCCTCCAATTGGTTGCTTTGGACTATTCTCCGATTCCTGTCCTTGATCTTTGCGCCATGGAAAGCTCCCTCCGCGGACCACAGGACTGAGAATCCACGCAATGCTGTCACACCTTTTGCCTTAAGAAAACCGGGAGTCAGCGGTTTCAGTTCTGACCTGCACGTTGAGATTTGCGGCATACCGTCCTGACTTTCGCAACTGAGTTCGGTAAAGAGCTCTCCCTCTCTGACGTTGTATAGGTCTGGTTCTTTTCGATTTAAGAGCTCCTGTGCAATAGTCTTGCAAAACTCGTCGTTAGAACAGTTGCTGGCTCAAGTATGCCGTCCCATGCACTTCACGATGACTATCCATGGACAACCGCCGATCTCCCATTGGTGGTATCGGCGCCTATGATGAAAATCACAATGGGTCGTCTGGCAGTCTCTGTGTCTGCGAACGGCGGTATTGGGTTCCTGGCGGGCGGCTTCGACCTCTCTTCCCTGCTGCAGAACCTCTCCGAAGCAGCAGAATATGCAAAGTCCACAAACGTGCCGCTCCGTGACGGGTTACTCCCCATCGGCGTGGGCATCCAGAACTGGGGTAGCTCCCTCGAACTGCTGGCTGGAGCCCTGGAGAAACATCCCGTCGCGGCGGTGTGGTTCTTCGCGCCCACGCACCTCAGCGATCTCCTCGACTGGGCCAAAGCTGTCCGCCACCTGAGCAACGAGCGCACCAAGATCTGGGTCCAGGTGGGCACGGTGGCCGAGGCGATCGAAGTCGCCAAGACGACGAAACCGGACGTGTTGATCGTGCAGGGCTCCGACTCGGGCGGTCACGGACTCGCGCAGAGGGCCAGTCTGCTCACGCTCCTCCCCGAAGTGAAGGACACCTTTGAGAGGGAAGGCATCGACATCCCCGTCCTCGCCGCGGGGGGCATCATGGACGGACGCGGCGCCGCGGCTGCCCTGGCCCTCGGTGCCGACGGCGTGTGTCTGGGCACACGGTTTCTCGCGTGCGACGAGGCCGTCATCGCAAAGGGCTACCAGGACGAAGTGCTCCGCGTCACCGACGGAGGGACCAGCACCGTCTCGACCACCATCTACGACGTCGTCAGAGGCATCCGCGGCTGGCCCCAGGCGTACACGGGCCGCGGCGTCGTGAACCGCACCTACCTGGACGCGGTGCACGGCGGCATGGGCGACAAGGAGAACGTCGAGCTTTACAAGCAGGCCATGGAGATGGGCGATGCGGGCTGGGGCCCCGAAGGGAGAATGACCACCTACGCGGGCACGGGGATAGGATTGGTCAAGGAGGTCAGGTCCGCAGGGGATATTGTGCGCAGCGTCCAGCGAGAGGCGGTACAAGTCCTACAGAAGTCTGCCTCGAGATACGGGAAATGAAAATGATGTATTGTTTAGCCCTCCGCTCTCTTCCTTCTGGGGAGTGTGTTGCGCGCTGAAGGACCGATTACACAATTTTTGTTTTGATAACTAGTTTCTTCATTTTTCCGGGGAGGCTGTACTCTCAAGCAGCACTGCTCACTAGGCTTTTCGTCAAATATACATACAGAATATTCGTCCCCTCATGCGCGCGATATGCGACTGTTCCACCATTCCCGTTTCTTCCAGCCAGCTCAAGGCAAAAACCTAAGAGGTGAGAACGATATCGCTTCATGTCCTGTTCTCGTCCCTCTCCACCTTTCTCCCTGCTTGGTTGATACCACGGCGGTCTAATCCGGACGGCCTGGAAAGGGAAAAAATTCCAAAACGATTTTCTTCCTCACGATGCCGTTGCCGGGACGGGGCCTTCGCCGCCTGGGATTAACTGTTCGCGGAAATCAGTCAGGATAAATCTTTGTAGAAGTGTGCCAAGTGCGCAGGGCGATGGGTGTGATATGAGAAGGGGTCTTTGGGGGAGAAACGGCAATAGAAGGGGAAAGAGACATCTGAGCGACGAGCCCGAGGGGCAAATAGGTATATCAAGGACAGTGAGAGCTGAGGAAAGTAGGGTATGCAGTTATGAATTGATGGGGGTGAGAACGTGCGTAGATGTCCTGTCATACGTACCATGCAGATGTTATTCCCGTTCAGAAGGATCTTGGGCAGCCGCGTTTGAGCCCCGGTGTAATCGCTTATTGAGCACTGTCAGCCTCGCGTCACTCGAATACTTGGATCGTGTTGGGGCGGGTACAGTGTATATATAGTGGGCGAGAAAATGCCAACACCAAGAAATACCACAGACGGGCAAGACTTACAATTCAATCACGTCCTCGAGAACCATGTCTAATACACGGCGGAGAAAAGGAACATGGTTAGCAGGTATATCCTCTTCCTCGTGCTTTTGACATATCTCCGCTCTCTTGCAGGGCATCTAGCCCGGTATGGGCGAACCGGGGAAATACTTACTGACATAGTCGTCGAACCCGATCAATGTACCGGCGAATTCTGCACATCGACAATCAAAAGCGTCAGTCAAAAGCCCACGAATCAGAAATACAACTAGAGAATCTCCAACACAGGACCGCCGATGGGCAGTGGACCCTTAATAAGACCCCGGTGAGACATCCGGCACGGACCCATTGACAAAATCCACGAATTGTTTTTTTTTCCCTGCACTGTGCAGGAATTCAAAGATGTGAACGTCTGCCACTCCCTTCCTTACCTTTGTCGCCTTTCATGACGATCCAGATCCTCGAGCCGACGCACTTGTCGATCAATTCTGTTCCCAGGACGTGGTCAGCCTCTAGCTATCTGAGTCTCTCCACGCAGAAGGACAATATGCGGTGAACTATGGGGATATACCTAGGGGCAGGAGTTGCGACGCCATGGGTGTTGGCTTGGTAGTTAACATGGAATTTGTGGGAAAGGAGAGATTGGTGTGCTGTTATCTCAAGGTCTATTCATCGAGACCTAAGGTGGCTTCGAAGACTCAAAGGAGATGATGGGTTTCTGCGAGGGCGAGTGGTTGACGGAATGAAATCCAAATTGGCAAAAGAGGTTGATGTCAAGGCTGCAACTGGGAAGAGCCTTGCGCCAAGACCGGAGCGGAATAATATGAAGCCGGCATTACGATGTCTCGCAAGGCCCGTAGATTGGAGGTACATAAGTTCGGGATGTTGAGGATACCATACAATATTATGATGATAGTCTTGAATATTATGTATAGATGCTTATTATGATTATGTACGGGGGCTCCGATACCCCCGGCGTACCAGAATCTCCCAACGCCGTGCTTTTCTCTCATGGTATCATTCTCCATCCATCACGACTAATCATAACTCATCATTCGTAAATGTCGCATTGTATTTGCCTCTCGACCAGTCCCATGGATCTCCTCCAGGGACACAGAGACCCAGTCGCCAAAAGTAGTCACGATGAGCAAAGAACAGCTGCCAGAGTTTGTAGCGTCGACCAATCTCCCACATTCCCTTGACCTCGGAGGCTGTACCGTTTTCTCTCCGAGCTGCGGATCCTACCTTCTCGATCTCGGTCGATGCACTATCGGCAATACAACCGGGGTCCTCATCACCCACGCAATGCTGAATATCGGCACGACCAGGAGGCAGCGCGGCTTTAGAGATGTATATCTCGCCGGCATGCATTCGGTAACCCCATTCTTCCAGTGGTAACAGCGGCACTGGATCATCCACATGTGTGACTCTGCGGTAGGTCCACTGGTCCGGGCTTGTGGTATTCAAGTTGAAACGTTTGTCGATGAACTGATTCAGAGCTAGATTTCCGACTCGTGGCTCGCCAAAAGTCGTGACGTGAGGATTCCACCCCCTCGCTTGAAACTCCAGAGACGCCAACGCTGCGACGGCGCCCCCAAGTGAATGACCAACCAGCACAAGTTCGTAGTCAGGATTGTCCCTCAAGGCCATTTCTACGTGTGGAATGATGATGCAGCGTGTGTTCCGCCAAGAGGTCATGAAGCCCGAATGAACAGTGCAGTTGAGACACTCTGTCGGTACCGAATTCCTCTTTTCAGGCTGCTTCAGTAGCTGTGGAAGTATAGAATGCTTTTCATTTTGCAACTGTGCCGTGGTGCAGAACGAATCATTATCTCGTTCCGAAGGGAAAGGGGCATATTCGGCGGGGTTTGTTGACAAATCTGCAATTGTGTTTGCGATCGAGTAGGTACCTCGGAATGCCACGATGACTCGTTTCGGGTAGGGGGGATGCGACAAGGCAATGTAGCCAGACGAATCGGACAGGAGAGGGCCGGTGTTCCAGGTGGTGACGAGCTCGAAGCCCTCAAAGTCGCTACATCGACTCAGGCATTTGAAGGGCTTTTGTATTCCCGTCGTCCCGACGCAGTAGGATATGTCGACAATGCGCGCGAGTTCTTCCAGGGACTCAAAGGTCTGTTGGGAAATTTCTCTGTCATTTGCTCGTAGGCGCGCTGGAAACGCTCCAGCGAACGCTATCCATGAGCATATCCAGAAAAAGGGCCGGAAGCTGAGCATTGGGAAGTGCGATTACTTGGAACCGAGGTCGGCGAAGTGTTCATGGCCTTACATTAGGAAAAGGAAGAGAATGTATCGATACATGAGAATCCGTCAGGTGCAGTTGTTCGGAAGAAAATCGAAGATGGAGTTGATGCTCGTATTTTGCTCACATGACCTTGACGTCACAGCCTCTATGTTCCTGGCGGCTCCTCCCGCCGCCTCCGCTTTCTGTATGTGCGAAGCACGGGTGGGTATCATATCTGTTCGGCATGCATCTTTCAGCGCTATGGTATGAGACTGCT
This sequence comes from Fonsecaea monophora, assembly GCF_001642475.1. Classification (NCBI taxonomy): domain Eukaryota; kingdom Fungi; phylum Ascomycota; class Eurotiomycetes; order Chaetothyriales; family Herpotrichiellaceae; genus Fonsecaea; species Fonsecaea monophora. Next base: position 223,208 of record NW_019173943.1, read on the forward strand.
AGCAGAGTCTACGTGACGTAAGCCCGCTCTTTGGAATTAGCGATATTAAGGACAAGGCGATAGCTGGTGGTAGACAACACACTGGAGCAGGGGACCAAGTGACCACTTAAGTGGCAGGGAAAGTACTGGATCACTGCAGTTGAAGCAAGGCTTTCTGATTATATTGATTTTCAAGGCGAACTAGGCCACAGGCTCATAGCTGAGTGCCCCCTTCTTCGTTGCCAGAACTCTCACTACCGCTCAAATCATCATCATCGTCAAATTTTGCAAAGTCATCATCAACTGGTTCTTCACTTCTGTTCGCTTCCTCTTCCTCTTCCTCGTCATCACTGGACGAAGAGTCCTGTTCGGCACCTGACTCAAGTGAACTCTGATCAGCTGTTGCGGGTTGATCTGCCTTCCTCTTACCAGGCATCTCGCCCAGCCGGCCTTCTCTCCCTTCAATTATTTCTGTTGACGGATCGTCATCGGTTCCGTCAGCTCCCTCTTTCTTCGGTGGTGGTGTGAACCAGGGAATCTTCCCGCGCAGGAAATCGTTCAGAACCATCTTGGCAACACCGTCTACATCAGGCTCGCCACCTTTTAACAGCCTGCCACCCTTTCTGGCTAGAATGCTGAGAAATTCTATCGGATCGTCATTGTAATCCGCAGCTTTGATTTCGTAGGTCCGCTCGATATGGCGAGTCTTCGTTCGCCGCAAAACGGCCTCAACATATTGTGCGGGATGCTCGACATTCTCCACACGCACCACTCCACGCAGTAGGATGTCTTCCTCGGAATCGCCTTGGCTAGGAGGAACAACTCCAGGACAATCAATCAAATAAATTCTCTTCATTAATGTGATGTATTGCCAAACCTTGGTCTCGCCGGGGATTGGAGCGACAGTGCAAACTCGCTTCTTTCGTAGTGTGTTGATAATTGAGGATTTGCCGGTGTTTGGATACCCAATGAAACCCACCGAGATCTGTTTTCTCGACGAATGCAGAGTGGAGAATTGTCGCAGGAGCGTGATAAGCGAGCCTTTCCCAAAGGAATTCGTCATTGACGCGTGGAAAGCCAGGGTGGGATATTCTTTGGAAAGCAGTCTGGTCCATTGAGCCTAAAGACTTGGGATTAGTATGGATGTGTGAGACATTACTAAGAGACGTGCCATGGACAAAGAAAGCAAACCTCAACTCAAACGAAACACGCCATGCGCTCTGATGACATATACGCTTCCAAGACGGATGCATTTGTCGAGAACCGCCCGTGAGGGTGGCGAGCGCGGCTTGATGTACCAAAGCTGTAACAGGCTGCTTTCATTGAGGAAAAATTGCGATAACGCAGAAAGGAGCCTTGACTTAGCGATGGAGGGGACGTTGTTTTGCGTGTGTACGTAGGACTTTGGAGGATTGCTGAGCAGAAGGAGAGGTAATCTTACCGCTATGCTTGTCGGCACCAGATCGCACTTGTTGAGTACGAAGACCAAGTGCTTGTGAGGTGCCTCTTCTCGGATATACTTTTCCACACTCCGACATCTTGTGCCCTCAGGATCTCGGGCGTCTAACACGTGAATAACGACATCGGACGAGTCAATGACCTTGTACAACTCGTTCCAGATCCTTTTGCTTTGGCCTTTCGAGAAGATGGGTTCGCGGGCACTGGTTAGCTCGCCGTCTTCTTGTCCTTGCATTTGTTCTGCAGTTTGTCCGCTCAGCAGTTTGTTCTCTTCCAGCCTCTCGAGGTAGTTGTCGTGCATTTTCACCGACTCGTCAGCCAGGTCCGCCACAGAGCTTGCACTTAGTTTGACACGCTTCCGCTGCGACTTGGGACCGAAGGTGTCGGCGAACGGAGTAGACTCCACCGCAATCTTTGCCTGGTGTTGTTTGATCCCATTCTTGGTATTCTCCGCATCCCGAATCAAACTCATCGGTAGCTTGTTCGTCTTCAGAAGGACTTGGTAGGGATCCGCTGCCCGCTCTGCCACAGCTTGTCTGAAAGATTCGAGTGCATCCTGGGATATGACTCTCGTGTTTCCAAACCACTTGCGATTCGGTTCGACTCTGGCCTTGGGGACCTCGCGGGACTGGTAAGAGGCGGCCTTCGTGATCTTGCCGTCGGCATTCCGCTGCGCCTTGCCATCTTTCAGCATGTTCAGGGTCTTGAGCTTCTTGGCATTGCTGAGGATTTCTTGTTAGCGTTGATCGGCCTGGTATTGCTCGGTTGCATCTGCACGCACCGATAGAAGTTCTCGCCCTTGACCTTGACGTTTGCCATCCCGTCTGTCGACTGGCCCTGCCGCTCACGGCGGGCGGCTTCTTTCTTTCGAGCACCCATTTTTGTGTGAAGGGGCTCGTACGACGGCAAGATGGGCAAAAAGGAAGGGAGGTTTATTTACTAAATTAAGAACTATCTACAATATAGTCTGGGGGAGAAAAGTTGAAATTTTCGGTTGAACTTCGGGGGAGCGACAACGGCCCTTGCGGCTTGGCAGAGAATTACCCAAGCTTTGAAACTATATGTAGACCATTCCTCAATTGTGTTGCTCGCCAGCCTCCTTCTTACGACTCACTCCCCTTTGCCCAGATGTTGCCTTCTGTATGATATCCACCAGCATACAGAGATGGCCACTGGCTCTTTTCGAAAGAGACCTTCGAAAACAGCACCCGAATTACAGATATGGCTCGCTCCCGGTGGTAATATCAACTACTGGTGATGCTCAGTAGCTCCGCTAGCAACACATCGTTACCCTGCGGTAACTCGATCACGCAAGAGTATACACCTTCAGGGCCTTACATACCAATACCTTCCTCCCCTGAAAGATGTCCTTCTCCAAACCATCTTTCTTGACGCGAATCTTTGCATTGCTCATTTCCTAGATCCGCCCTCCAGTTTCCCTGGGGTCAGGATGCCACGAACTCATAGTCCTTCAATCCAGGCGTTCGGGCCTGTGTGGCTACACATGTGGGCCTGGGCTCTCCTTTCGGGGGCCAGTGTTTTGTTGTGTAGTAGTGAAGACATTGGTTGGGGTTCTTGACAACACTGGGTTCTGCGACGCCGGTGACTGTTCCGGCATAGATGGTGCTTCTGGAACCGCTGGAACCCTCGAGATCTGTGGTCGAGGGAAGATGTGATTTGAGTAGATTGCTTGCGAAGTAGTGTTGCTTATTTGTGAAAGGGGATAGCTTGCTTCTTGTGAGATGGAATAAGTTGCTTGTGGAGTACCCTCAACTGGTGGTCGGGAGATGAGATCGGCTGAATTGGCAGTGGCAATTGCTGGCCGAAGGACTTCGCCTCTCCACACTCTCACGATGAATTTGTCCTCCACGTAGAAGGCAGAACCTATAGCAGTGCCCCCTTCAACAAAGCAAGTACCAAGTTCGGCACGCCGTGGTGCATCACCTAGTTTGATGTGGTAGTCTTGGACCGGAAAGTCGACCTTGAATTGCTTGAGGCATCTCTCGATAAAAGCTTTCTTGTCGGGGAGTACCGCTTTGCCCTCTAACGCTGCATAGACAAGAGTAGTCTTATACGTTGAAAAGTCTTGTTTATGTGCCTGATATAGCGTTGAGAATTCCATCATCTTCGAAATTAGGTTGCGATCACCAGCGTCTAGCTCCTTATATTCGGGACCAGGATGCGGTGGAATGTGTGCTGCAATTGTTGCGACAGGAGACATCAGACACACCACAAAGCAGGAATTTAAGTCTTCGGTAAGGAGGTATCGATTCAAGGTTGTAAAGTACAGATATTTGACTTCATTCATGCCAAACCTCGAGGCTAGACGTGACGCTGCGACCTTGTTGTAGGTGGGAACCCCTTCCGCCATTGTCTTGGTTGAGCCTCTTCTCCCTTGGGATCGAATGGAAGAGTGGACAGTACCCGCAGCTTCTGTCTGTCGCGGATTGTTCTCCACCTTTGCTACAGAGCATAAGTATAAGTGATAGCGAGGTTAAGAGACAGCTTTTTTGCCGATTGGGCTTCGATTGAATCATGGCGGGCAGGGTTTGTACGTCGAAGGTTGCTCGCTGAGGCGTGTGCCAAGAGTTGTCCATGCAGTGGCAGCCCGATGTACGAGCCAGTAGAGCAGTAGACCCCTATAGATTGGCTGATGAGGCATCGAATTAGATTCCTTGAAATCACTGGGCACGGCGGGTGTCAGACCAATCGACGACCTGGGACGCAAGTTGAGTAACAGTCCTCAGAAGCTATCCTGCAAATATTTCGACCTCTTTGCCCTTGACATTAACTCTGGTCATGAGGTGGAGAGGATTTATCCGTGACTCCTTGGTCATAAAGGTGACAATATTCGCTCGTTGGCAGAATTATTAATCTCATGACCCAAATTCTCGAGTTGCGGAAGTTGCCCTAAGGTATCTGGGATATTCATATTCGCGCCATACTTGAGCAGTAGCTGGACGAGTCGCACATTCTTTGCCTTTACGGCTTCATGTATGGGCGTTGCTAGTCCAAGACATTCGCGCTGAGCGAAGGAACGCGGGTGGCTTTCAAACATCCGGGCATTGATCGGAGTTCCCTTGTTCAGGAATAAAGTAACGATGTCATCCGAGCGGCCATTTATCACCGCATAGTGTAGAGGTTGTCCACGGTCGGCGGAAGCGCCGAGCTTGAATAGGAGCTCAATGACTTCTTTCGAGGCTGACGCGGCTGCCACGGAGAGAGCCGTGATATCGAAGTAGCAGGTGGCGTTAGGGTCTGCCCCATGCTCGACGAGCCACTGAACGAGTTCCGGATCAGATAACGCAAGACTAAAGGATTGTTAATAGTGAGGGACCAGGAGAAAGAACGAGCGAGGGTACCATAGGGGTCCCGGACAGTCTGAGCGTAGTTGCTGATTAAGATCGCAGCCATGCTGTAACAAGATCTCGATCATATAGCGACTGCTATTTTCAACCGCCGTGACGAGGTTATGCTGAGTAGGCTTAACGAGAGTGAGGAGACTGTCCACGATCAGCACCTCGTCATTCTGAACTGCCGTGTCGAAGGCCGTCCATAGATCTATGGTCGCAAGGTCATCCAGGGGGAACGCTAAATCATTGATCAGCCTTCCGACCTCACCCAGATCTCCCGCAGCAGAGGCACGTGTGAAGGGACCTTTGCCGGCCGACATGGTGGATGTTGAGGTGATGCTTGGGAAGAAGAGTTCGATTCACAGTCGTGTCGTTCTCCCAAGGTTTCCGCACTCGTCACGTGACACCAGACTTGGTTGGCTGGGCGACGAAATCCCGCACTTGGACTCCACGAAGCCAGCAACGACGAAGTAGAATAAACCCTCTCCTGAAAATTTCCGACCTTCTAATAGACATCTCACCTCCTCAATCCTGCTGCTCGCTGGCTTCCCTCTCACGACGACAAGGGCTTCGAAAAAGTCTGATAACGATGGTCAGGCCTTGTGTAAGTGATACATGTTGTCTGAAACAGCCACGCCTACTCACTTGGGTCTCGAATTCTGTAAGTGATGGCATTTGGACCGCGTGGCTGACCAACGTAGAGCAGTATCAAGATTAACGTACGACTCCTCACACGTGCCCTGAACTCATTTCACTATTATTACTACTCCCTACTTATTTCCTTGTGCCTCTCGAGACCTTCCCTGAGCATCCAGACGAGCCACAAGCCACCCCGTCAAGAATAGACTACCGTTCCAGGTGCGGGCAGAGCGCCCGTCAACAAATACTCCATGATGATGTCCATGGCCTCTCCGCCCCCGTCGACGAGAAAACTCCCGTGGCCCTCACCGTGCCTGGTCAGCAGCACACTCCCACCAATCTGCCGCTGGACATTCACCGCGCCGGAGTATGGGGTCTCGGGGTCCCACAGTGCATTGACCAGCAGCACCGGTGCCGAGGTATTGGCGATGTCCAAGGGTTTTGGCGGATTCGACACGTCGGTGGGCCATCGTGGACAGTAAAGCATCCAAAGATCCCAGGCTGTGGCGCCGACATAGTCTCCCCCCTCCGGAGCGCCGGTCAATTCTCGCTCGGCGATCAGCCGGTTGGAAAAGTCGACGTAGGTCTCGTTGGTGGACCAGTCGTTGCATCCGATCATGAAAGACCAGGCTGAGGACGTTTCTTCGGTGACAATGGGGGCTGCTAGGACGGAATAGTTGCCTTGGGCCATTTCGGCAATGGCCTGAGCTAAGCTGGGGAAGCTGCGGGTGAAGTCGAGCTGACCGCTCAAGAAGCTCAATAGATCCTGGCGAGTGACGTTTGGGTAGCAATTCCCACTCTGGACACATTCAGTCAGGGTGGCGGGGGTCTGGTCCAACTGCTTCGCCAGGTTGAGGAAAAGTGTCTTCACGTCCTGGCCGTACAGCACCGATGACTTGTTTGTGCTGGCCCAATCATAAAAGAAATCCGCCGCGAGTCCGAAGCTAATGGCGCTGTCAACAATGAGGTTCTCAGGCTGGCTCGTGTGATCCAGCACGCTGTCGAGCGCCAACGTTCTGATGTTGTTGGGGTAGAGCTGTGCGTATTGCTGGCCACGTTGGGAGCCTTTGACACGTTAGACATGAGTTCGACCGAGCCGGTGAGTAAAACTACTTACCCCACGACAGACCATAGTAATTGATCCCGCCCTCGCCCAATGCCGAGCGGAGAGTCTCGAGGTCCCTCGCCGACGTCAACGTGTCGAATGTCGGCCATATCTCCGCCCCGGTCCGATTTTTACAATCACTGCCAAAATTCTCAAAAAACTCCAGGGTCTGCTGCCATTGTTGCTCGGTCTTGGGATAGCTCAGGGTCGAGGCAAATTGATTCCAGAGCTGCGGGTCGCACTTCATCGGGTAGTTCACGCCGACGCCGCGAGAGTCCAAGGCCACGACGTCGAACCGCTCTTGGATCCTTTGCCATCCGACTTGATTGTCGTAGCTGATGAGGTGTGCGGCGGTGGGGTAGCCTGGGCCGCCTTCCTGGAAGACTAGGGTTCCAAGACGAGCGGATGAGTTTTTCGCGGGGATTTTGACGACGTTGAGGGTGACGGTCTGCTCGTTGGCCCGGCTGTAGTGTAAGGGCGCTGACAGTTCTGCACATTGGAAATTTTGTGGGAACGGAGACGGGCAAGGTGTCCAGTTGAGAGAGGAATTGGTAGACGGAGTAGTTTGGGTCGGTGCCGGGATTGCAAGTGCTGTGCCTCTGAGGAGGGTTGCTATGAGGGGCACGAACAGATAAGCCGGATAGATCATGGTGAAGCCTAATAGTTGATAGAAACAGAGTCAGAGAAGTATAGAATGCTTTGATGACGGTAGTTGTAGACCGGGCAAAGACTCATTACTTATAGCCCACGACAATGTCTACAACAAGACCGACTTTGCTGCAAATGTGGCCGAACATCTTCTCAAAGCTGCCCAAAAACAAGAAATCATGTCTCTTGAAGCCTCCTGATGTCATTCCCACCCGTGTCTAATGCGAGGATTCGGAATGTCTGCAGGAAATGCACCACCGGGGATGCCGCTGAAGTTGGACAGCATTCCCGCCCTCACCAATCAGTGGGAGAGCAGAGTATAGTAGCGCGCAGGATTGCCTCTTCAGAGATATTTCAGGCCGCGCCTTGCTGCATGGCCTGTTATATTGCCACTTGTCGGACCCAGGGGAAAGTTGGAACAAGAGTAATAGAGCCTCATTTCCCAAAGAGGAAAGACATGGCGCTTCGGCCAATCAGAGCGGGTTGGGTCCAGCCCCTAGCAACGGCAGTGGCCCGCCTAACGCCCGGGCCTGGGTAAAGTGGATTCAGATGGATGGATGCAATGGTGGTGAGTGAGGTGGAAGGTGACGCCAGGCCAATGAATGCGAGGTCGGCGTAGAGAGGTGCGATTGGGGCCAAATTGACATTGACACGGGATGCAGCGAGCAAGGCGCCAGCGTATAAAGGTATCGCCCGAAGCCGGTTATAGCTTTGATGCACTTTGTTTTCTATCTACCTATCTATCTCAACCTGTATCGTGTCTGCATCCCGTCGACCTCCATAACAGCAAGCATGAAGACATATGCTGCAGCCCTTGCCTTTGCGACTCTTGCACTATCGCAAAGGGTAAGTTCCTTCCCCATCCTCTCTCCATCCTCGATGATCGCATCTCACTCTTACCAGACAGATCTCCACGGCTGCGTCGGCGTATGGTTCGTTGACACCGGATTCGAAGACGGCGCCTGTTGCGTCGGAGGCACCCTCTCTGCGCCTTACCTCTCCACCTGTCCTGGCTGGCCTGTTTGTTCCGGGCCCGCGACAACCACGACCACATCGCAGCCATTGAGCTGTGCCACCGTCATCGCCAGCGACGACAATTACTCGAGCAACCTTGCTGCCGCAACGAGCAGCCTCGCTGCGAGCGGGACACATTTTCAGACAACCTTGACTGCTGGTGGAACGGCTACAGGAGGACCCGCTTCGACGGCGTCCTCGGGATCTGCCTCGTCGGACAGTGTGACTGGGACGACGGGCGTGGCTTCGGCGTCGCCGACAGGAAATAGCGGGCCGACAAAGTCGATGGCTGGTGCTGGAGTGGTCGGTGGAGCTATTGGGGTGCTTGCTCTATTGTTGTAGTCCAGGAGATGCAGAGTCGAGTGGAGCTGATTCCGCAGGATGCTCGTTTCTGGTCAATACATGTAACATCCATCTCGTTCTTCTTGCGGCACTGGGCCGGTGGATGCTATTAGTTCTCGAGTAAATGTTCTGCGGGACTTGAAGTCCCAAGCAGGAGACGGGGTAATTCTGATGTCTTCGGTGCGCTAGTATGCGAGCATTTCACGGCCCCCAGTGACCCCTGGCCAGGTGCCAGGGCATAGTGACTCCACCACGGCACAGGATATCCTGCCGAAATGAAGATCGCAGGAATTAGGTACTTTTGCTTGGCTTCCGGGGCGGTCTGTTCCGTTGACGATCCTGATCATACTCGTCCTGGACATGCAGATTATCGGGAAGTTGTGACGGCTCTGCCAATGGTCACGTATTTCACATTCAAAGTGTCAGATGAGTTGTTGTGGTAGGTCGAAAATGTGAGCTGCCAGGTGCAAGTGCAGGGCATTAATGACGTAGTTGGAGGCCTTGAGTAACTTAATCGTTCCTGCCCAGGCTTTGTGACCGAAACCAGGCACCTGAGTCTCTGAACATAAAGGACAACGAGATCTTGTTCTAATCACAATAAAAGACCTCGGTCTTCGGGAATGATCAATTTATAGTTGGATACTCCGTTTGAATTCAAAGGAATGTCTAAATAGATTTGACCACCCCTGATACCGAAGCCCCACTAAAGAAGCTCTGGATCTATTATGCCAGGCGGACCCATCGGGCGAGGCTGCGAGGCCTGTCGAGCCCACCACAAAAAGGCAAGTCTTGCTGTTCAGCATAAACTCGAAGCTTCATGCTCATACATTATCAAATGCAGTGCGATTTGCAGCGTCCGAAATGTACACGTTGTCGGAAAGCCCGAATACCTTGTATCGGGCCTGGCGAGCAGAGGTACAAGTTCATCAATCGTAGCCAGCATCGACGAGAATCTTGTCCTGCTCCGGTGGAAGGGCCGCCACAGTCGTCCCGACCTTTTCCTCCCACCTTCGACTTCAGTGTCCCTCCGAGCAGTGAAAGTAGCATTCTAGCGCAGTCGTTGGTCGCGCATCTAGCACTAAAGGACCTTCGATACAGCATCACGCAGCTATGGGGACCATTCCTCGCAGATCTTCCCCGCCGCATGGGATGTAATGAGGCCCTGGATGCCGCCACTGCCACGGTACTCGGGCTCCACGACGCCGAAACCAGATTCGTCCGTGACAGCGCAACGCTCCGGCCGGTATTACGACAGTATGTTCGGGCGATCAACGCCGTCCGTTCAATCCTGGATGACCCCGTCCGGGCGCAAGAGGTCGAGACGCTTTGTGCAGTCTTCTTGTTGGCCAAGGCATCATGCTATTTCCCTGGCCCGATCAGCAACTTTATCTCACCACATGGCACGGGAGCAGTCGAATTGCTAAAGCTGCGCGGATTCCGTCGTGACCAGGGGCCTTTCGAATCGATGCTGTATGGCAATCTACGATTCCAGGTCGCCCAGGAGATGTTATTTGACCCAGATCCGAAATTAAGTCGCGATCAGTGGAAGATGTTTGAGACGTCCTGCCCAAACAATCAGTTTTCGGACCATCTTCTACGGTGCACGGTTAGGGTCGGGCGATTCCTCACAGAAGTCAGAAGTACCGCACGGGGGAGTATCGAGGAAGTGGCTGCGTATTACCGAGTGACGCAGTTTCAGGGGGAAGTGGAACAAATCACCCTTGGAATGCAGCGGGAAGTCACTGTTAGTACCCATGGTGGCACCGAAGAGCTGGCACTAAAGCAGAAGTACTATAACCGTGGACTCGTCATCACTGCGGTGCTTTTGTGTGTTCAGCGTGCCCTGGCGCCGAAGGAGTCTCGCTTTGCTCACGAGATCGACCTCCTTTGCTCCCGAGTATACCAGCTAGCAGAGGATGCGAGGGCGTATCTCCCTCTGGGGGGTAATTGGATGCTCATCGGCCTCATGGTCATCTGGTGTGCGGCCAAAGGCACGGCGCATCAATCGAGGATTGAAAATCTCCTCGATGGATGGCGCAGGGACACCTTACCTGAAGAGCATGCCAGAGTGCCCCATACACAGCTGGAGGAGATGTATCAACGGCTGAGCTTCGAGGAGAGGCACGCATAGGAGGAGTGAAATGCTTTGGATTTGGATTGACTCGGATCACAAAGTCGCAGGCTAAATATGTTTAGAGAACCCTTTTTGATCCAGCGCAGTCGAGAGCAAGGGGGAAAGGCCATTGGTTGTCCTGGTACTACTGACAAGTCAGGAAAGCAACGGCAAGGGCTCAAAGATGGTATGGCAGCAGTGTAGTGGATCCTGGCCTGTCACTCGGTCTTGATACTTTACGACTGATCCAAGGCGGCCAACTGTCGCAGGCACATGTCTCTATCTACGAGTACCGAGTCAAGCGAGTACAAAGTAACCCTGGAATTGAGCGGGTCTAGCCATTTTTGGGTTTCAGCTCCACATTTTACGAGGTAACTCCACAATTTACACCTTTGAGGCTTCCCCAGAGTACCTACCTATGCACGTGCTATGCAAGTAGGTAACTCAATAGCCCCTCACATCGACATCATCTTCATCATCATCACCATCATCGTCATCATCATCGCCATTACCAGAACACTGAACCGGACGAGCTGAGGGAGTGGGAAGTCTCGAACCGGGCTTTCAGCTACGCCTCGCAACTGTATCAGTGCATGTGCAGGGCTTTTTAGCACAAAACGCAAAATCATGCCATATTAGCTGGGGTCTCGACTCTCGACTCTCGACTCTCGACCATGGACCCCGTTTCTGCCATGCCTCGTCGCAAGTCTCCCTGTTCGAGAGTGCCCATCTTTAAGCATCGTGGGGGAAACTGCGACAATTTTGATTCCCAGGTGTCGTTGACAAGCAGATGGTCCAGACCATTGGGAAGCATGCCCCCGTGGGCAGTTTCATGCGTATTTTATGATATTTCCTCCGTGTACCGCCCAGCATGTACTACTGCTGAGTGGCTATGTGGGGTATGGAGTATCCGTATGCATCCAACTGGTATTACTAGGGAGATACAAGTCACTATTACTGATCGGGTCTTTCCTCCAGCCCACGTCCTCGTCCAACCCCAGAATTAAATCATCACCACTTATCCGTCTTCTCATTGACCGTCTTGGGATCCGTCGGCGCCAGCACGGGCGGATTCACCCTGGCCGCGCCCCCAAACGTCTCCCCGCTCGGCTTGTACCCGACACTGCACATCAAGTCGCCCCGGTCCGTCATGACGGGGTTCTTGTAGAAGAAGACGCCCGAGCACGGAAAGACCAGCTTGCTCGCCCGCCCGATGTCGTTTGCCAGCACGTTCTCCAGGCTGCCCAGGTTGTCAAAGTTGAACGTGTTGAACCAGCCCTCGAGCCAGTCGATGATGCCGCCGAACTTGTCTTTCAGGTCGCGCCTGTCGCTGGAGTCGTAGTCGACGTGGTGCCCGCGGTCCGTCATGATGATTTGGAGGCCGCCGTCGTTGACGGATTGGAGGGTCAGGTTGAAGTTCCATTTGAAGGAGCGGTGGATGCTGTGTCAGAGAGTAGATTAGTGCCATGTTACAAAGGGCGGAGAGATTGGTCAGGTTCCGTGGGTCAGTTCTGTAGTAAGTGATATGGATGCGTGCATGGTATACGTACTCGTCTCCCTTGCTGGCAGCATGGTCCTCAAGTCCCCACCATACCTCGCTGTACAGGCGTATGTACGAGGTGCCTTCGACGTTGATCGTCGGGCTGTCTCCAGTGGCGGTGATTTTTACCTCGCAAGACGCTACACGATGTTGAGAAAATTGTCAGCATCAAATCCGCAGTTCCCAGACAGTTTGGCCAGATCGCAACAAAGACACAACGAACTTACATTCAGCAGTAACTTTGATCGACTGAGCGCCGTGGTCGCGCTTCAGGTCCTGAGGCCAGGACTTCGTAAACGTCCAGACTGTTTTCGGACCATTTTGAGTCTTGCTGAACCTGTATTCGTTGTCCTTGACGTTGCCGGGGTCGTTGATGTGGAGATTGATACCCCTGTTTTCCAAGTGTCAGTTTTCAAAACATTGTGGACTTGGTCGATGAGGGAGGAGGGGAATGGCCACTCATACATGGCCCATGTCGAGTTGGCCCACGCTCCGGCACTCAAGTCTGACCACCCAATGGCCATTCGGGCAATGATGTCCCGCAGCCTGGGAAATAGATATTGGTCCATGAAATTGCCGGATGTCAAGACAAAGGCGCCCAGGGGTAGGTCGTCTGTGATGTTGTCTTGTCCGTTGCTCGTCGAGATGGACCCGGCGGTCCAGTTGCCGTCGTAGCCGAGATACTTTTTGTCCCCTGACGGCATGGGCGGCGGGTCCTTTTGGCCCGGGTTGAGTGTCTTCTCGAGGTAGCAGAGGTAGTTCAGCCTGGAGTTGCCGGTCGTGCCATCCCCGGCGGCGTTGCCATTGGATTTGTATGGATATGTCTGGAACTGGAGCCCACAGGGAATGAAGGTCGCTTTAGGGGACTCGACAACGGCTTTGTTCTGGGGGCCGTTGGTCACGTAGCCGAGGACATTCAAGTCTTGCATGTGTAGCATTGTGTCTGCGTCCAGGGGTTAGCTCTTCAAGGTTCTCATGCTGTGTCACATGGTACCACAGGCGACATACTGCTTTGACCCTCGCCGATTGTCGTCATCAGAATCTTGATGTTTTTCAGGTTGTCTTCAGACAATTTGGGTGTTTTGTCGTTCTCATACCCGCCAAAGTAGGACTGAGTCATTGTGGCTGAGCTGATGTCGGGATCTGTACTCAAGTTAGAAATTACAAGCATGGCTTTTAAACAGATATCTGTATCACCTTTCATATTCATGATCAACTTCTGGATTGAGTAGTCACCCGGAATGTCGTGTTTCTTGCGCAAGCTCTCCAGTACCTCTGGCTTGCTGATGTCCGCCAGAGCTGTGCCACGTCAGCCGCCACAAACCTGAGTTGAAGAACAGAATACTTGCCAATGTTGACGGAGTAGGCGAAATACCAGTCCTGGATCGGCCATGTGAGAGGCGTCGTGTCCGTCCAGCTTTTCTGGGTCTAACACGATATCAGCAATGAGAGGATTTGTTTAGAAGAAAACGGACATACCACAAAACTGCCGCTGGTAATGTGGATCTGGTAGAGGACATGGTATTTGTCTTCGTCACTATAGTGCACGATAACCCTGGGACAACCCAGTTTGAAGTCCTTGAAAGCAAAGGTCCCTGGACCGAAATTCGGTATCACGGCGTCAGCTGCATGGCCAGCGCTCACGGCGTTTGCTTGGTTGATCGCAAACAGGTCCTGGAGTGAATTGTTGATCATTTGTCTGGTTGAAAGGTTAGCAAGAATGGCAAAGGGGGGTCGAGAGTCAAGACTGAGCCTACTGCGTAATGGCAACCACTTGGTCGTACTCGCCAATCTAGTCATATGGGGAATCAGTACATGAGGAAGAACGTCATCTGGGTATGGATGGTCCTTTACGTACAGATGGTGCCATTGTTCCTCTGTTGTCGCACTGCAAATCCTGGATCTGGCTCTGTGGCAGGCTTGAGGACTTGGATGCAGGCTCTCTGGGATAGTTGTGCAGGAGTTGTTCCTTTCTGTGTATAGAACGAAGATGGCCCTTTTACAATAACCATGCATGTGCCAGAGCGAAGAGCTGGCCAGTGTCTCCAGCGTGGCTGAGAGTTCGAGAGCTGAACATGGTTCTAGACCAATATACACCTGATCAGCGCTTGAAGCTAAATGCTGAGCACCAGGTTGATGGAGACGAGGGGAAGACGTGCACGGTCACTTTATCAAAGACTGTCGAGGTTTCAATTGAGGAGAGAATGCAATGAATACGAGGTCCGCACCAGCCACGCAAGCCTCTTGACCAGCTGCCTCAAGCTTTATGCTCTTTGCGGGCCGTGCTGCTTGTCTGATGCTGATGTGGATGTGGATCCAGATGCTGGGGGCCTCGAACCCAAACACCATCTTAGTAACGTGCTGATATGGGGTTCTGGGGGATCTTCAGTCAGCCACATTCTGGCCAGACCAACATGGAGTAGTTGGGGCCTCGTATACTTTGCCAACGCACGAATCAATTCACTCCCGTCGGTATCAGGTGCTTCTCCACTTCTCTAACGGTCACAACATGTGAAATCCAACTTGATGCCAGACACGCTTTCAGCTGGTGACATGCTGTGGATAGTAGACTGCTGCAGCCTGTCGAAACACGTAGCATTACGAGGGAGGGGTTCGCGCATTGACCAAGACCCTGCCCGCATTATGATGAAGAATAAGGATGGGCGGACGCCTCGATGTTTAGCGGGTTGCGTGAACTGCCAGCTCACAAGATCAACATGGCGAGCATCACATTCGATACGGAGTTGATGGTCAACCATATCGCTGCCACGCCGGCGGCGGCAGGGTCTGTGTTCACCACGGTGCTTGAGCCCATCACGCGGAGACCAGCCGTGATTAGCTTGAGCAATGAGAGTCCCCCCGTGCTTGAATTGATCAAGGTAGGACTTCTTTGAGGTCGATTTCGTTCGGATACCATAGTGACAGTGAACAGGAAGACGACGCCGGCAACCGCAACTTGGTGGACCTTGGAGGAAAGCTGAACCTGCCTTCTGGGGCTGTCATACAAGCCTTCGTGGCAGAGCAGGATGAGACCTTGAAGATCTATCTCGCTGTCGCCGTCAAGAATGACAAGAGCTCCGATGTCTATGTCTGTAAACCCTTCCTCCTCGACAATCTGGACGGAATTTCCTTGTACCCGAAACAGACCATGCCTACAGTGAACAAGCTCTTCATGGTAAGTACCGCCCATTCTCCATCAGGACTGAGGCTAAATAACATCCAGGGCGCTGTGACCAATCCTGGTTCTTTCCCCCTGCTGGTCGCAGACATTCAACCGCCAGCAAGACAAAGCAGCAAGAGCAGCGACCTCAAAGCCATCTGGGTTGACGGCGACACGACGCAGATGCTGCAGACTTTTGAGCTCCCCCAAAATGCAGACAGGATCATATCCGTTGCAGTCGCGTCGTATGGCATCCTCGGCAAAGGTCTTTGGGTTCTGTATTCCACCCAGAACCAGGCGAAGCTGGTCTGTAACCTGGCCAGGCCCGGGACTGATGGCACGGCCCTGCACTTTCAGCGTCTCGAACCGTCGTGCGACCCTAGAGCGACGGCTATTGCCTCGTATACCGACAAGAACCAACAGTCTGGTCTCCTCGTGGGAACGCCAAAGGGGCTGTACACCATTTCTGCACAGGACTGTATTAATTCGACAGACTTGCACACGCTTATTGCGGAAGACAGCTTTTTCAAAGCACCGGCCAGAATTTCCGTAGCGCAAGATGGACCGAGTTTAACCGTCTGGGGTCTCAGCCGGGACGGGCAGCTGGGATACTTGACGACTGATTCGGCAAACATCGAACGGGCACACCAGTCCGGAGCGGTTCTGCTGGGAAAACAGTCGTCGGCGTCCTTTTCGGCGTCCATTTCTCAGCGCAGCCCCGGAGCCAAACTGAATGTCATCACTCAAACAGTCATCTCGAATGATTCCCAGGGGAATCTAACGCTACTGGCCCAGAGCCAAGATACTGGGATATGGAGGTCCGAGCCGTTTGGGATTGCCCACTACACCAAGACCATCGAGGTTCAAAGCTATGCCGTGAGGGTGTCGATCAAGGACGAGAAGAATCTTCCCATCTCAAACGGCGAGGTGTGCGTTGTAGCGTCATCCGACACAACTGCATATGTCAATGGCAGAACTTATAACATCACCTCGGACCTCGAGGGGACCTGGCTGCCCTTGGACTCTGCAGGCTTACTCTCCATGATTGTGGCCACCAACATGATCTCTGGCCGCTCCTTCCGCGTGGTCCAGATCACAGATAATCAGAAAAATGATGTGGAGATGGCAGACCGGACCGTCAGGATCGACCCGAGCTTGAAGGTGGTGCGGAATCTGTGCTCCAAGCTCGGCAGTGATGCCGACTTGAGCAGCCTGAAGACACAATCTGGCCAGAGCCTGTGGTCGGACGGCAACAGGCCAGGACAGGAAGATTTGAAGGCGGCACACGAATGCTTCAAGAAGCTGAACCAGGCGCACTCGGAGGTCTTGAATCCTAGGTCGTCACGGCGAGTCGACGGCGGTGCAGTGCTAAAAGACATTGGTGACTGGACGATGGATGCGTTCCACCACGTCAAGGTCGCATTAGACGACGCGGTCGCTTGGGTGATTGAGCAGGTCGAAGGAGTGTGGCGGTTCGTGTGCAAGATAGCAGGTGAGATGAAGAGGTTTGTGTTGGACACGATTGAGAAGATTGGTGAGGCTGCGCAATGGGTATGTCGTTGTTGCTTTGTGAGATTCCTGCTTTCTAACCCTGGCTAACTTTGGGCTTCAGGTCTGGGAGAAGATCAAACTGGGGTGGGATAAATTGCTCGATTTCTTGGGACATCTGTTCGGGTGGGATGATATCAAGAATACTAGCGACGACATCTACAACCTCCTTCTCGGCAGTGTCGACTGGATATCGGATGGCATTCACAAGGTGGAACCCAAGGTCGAAGGGTGAGACATTCCTCCCCTCGTCGTTGAAGATAGAGCTAATGCTGCGACAGCTTCTTTGACAACTTGAAGGGGATAATCAAAGTCCCGACCTTGACCCAACCGGCATCGACTAATCAGAGTCAGAGCGGCAAGAGCAGCTCTTCTGCCAAAGCATCTGATAGTCCCGCGTTCAACTACCTGACTGATAGGATGAAGAACGGCAACCCTTGCGCAGCAGCCGCGGCGTCATCGCCATCGACGAGCAAACCCTCTGGAGCCGGCGAACCGTCCTTTGAAGAGATATTGAAGCCGCTCGGAGAAAGCCTGATGAAGCTAGTGACCGACCTCGCCCGCGACGTCTCCGAGCTGTTCCACGGCATGGGCGACCTCTCTCCCAGCCAGCTATTTGCAAAGCTGGGAAATGACCTCCTCGTCAACGTCATCGACGTGGTCAAGTCCATCGTCGTGGGTGTATTGAAGTTCCTGCGCAAGTCCATCGGCGTCTTCAAGGATCTGGTGACCGGCAAGATCAACGTGCCCATCATCTCGGCCCTGTACAAGCTCTGCACGGGCAACGATCTGAACTGGCTCAAGCTGGTAGCGTTCATCCTGGGCTTCATGACCTGCACCATGTCGAGGATCGTCACCGGTAAACCTCCCCCGAGGCTTCAGGACCCGGGCCAGAAATTCCTCGACAAGATGGTCGACGGGGGTGCGTCCGAGGTGGAGCAAAAAGGAAACGCCCTCTTCTTCTCCGGAGTCGGGATGAGCATCAGCGCGGTCAAGATCGTCTACGACGCCATCGCCGTGGCCAAGAGCGTTTCCAAGGTCGGAGCCGCCCAGACGGCCGTCACGAGCGTCAAGACCGAGGCTTTCGGCGTGGCCATGGACATTGCCACCATCGTCTGCATCTTCCCGACCGATCCCCAGGCGCCGGGGTACGAGATGCGCAAGTGGATCACGTACATCAACGCAGCCAGCGTCGGCATGGACCTGGCGTTGATGTTGGGCAGCCAGGGCCCCAACCCGGCGGCAGAAAAGGGCGTGGCAATCTTCAAGTTCGCCACCGACCTGGTCAGTGCGTGTCTGTACGGCATCGTCTTCTCCAAAGAGCTCGACGCCGAGAAGAAGTCCTGGCCCGACAAGGACGACGACCTGACAAACTGCGCCATTTGCGAGGACGTCTTTGGCGCCGTCAAGAGCTGCGGCAAGCTCATCTGTGCCGTGTCGGCCGAGTCGCCGCAGTCTGCCGCCGTTGGGCTCGCCGTCATGGCAGCCGCGGGTCTTGGGTTGACGGTCAACAAGGGATTCACCCTGAATCGTACCGCCGAGGTGAATCCAAAGTGCTATCGCGGGGCTTTGTGTTGAGTCAGGACGGACTATTCAGATTGGATGGATCCTCTCTATAACATTTGTTGGCTCCTTTGCAGGTGATATGGTTAATGGATGATTGCAAACTGTCGACACAGACTCGCTATCATAGGGAAGTATTGAACATTCAACGCCAAAGGACCTATACCTATACCCATACTCGGACTACTTTTCTCTCTCTCTCTCTGTCAGAAACATAAAATGTGATTCCCCTTGGGGTGTATATTTAGCGATGAAGCAGCTCTGTAGCATTCTGCAACACCATCTCCCCCGCCCACTTGATATGCGGCTGCACGATCTGCGTCAACTGCCTGCTCTTGACAAACGCCGCGACCACCGCCAGAAGCACCATGTCCCGCTCGGCGTGGATGCGCGGCGACACCTCGCGCAGCAGGGCGTTGAGGGCCCACCACCTCGTGCCGCCGCGGAGCTTGAACGCGCCCCAGTCCACGGCCAGGGTGCGGCGCCAGTACTCCTCGGCCTTGCCCGGCCACGAGGTCACGTTGCGGCCGTGCTCGTTGATGAACCAGCTTGAGCAGCCCGAGAAGAAGACGCTCGACTTGAGTTTTGCGTGGATCACGTTGGTCTCGCGGTCCTCGGCGCTCTGTTTGACCTCGATCCGCGAGGCGCGGCCGTCGACGATCGGCCGGATCAGGCTGCGCACCGCGTAGTTGACCTGGGTTTGGCACGAGAAGAGCGCCGAGTTGTTGGCCGGGAAGGTGTTGGGGCCGTAACTAAAAGAAAAGACACTTCATCAGTCCGTGTCTTCAAAAGTGGGTGGGAAAGTAGGACAAGAACAAAGAGTATCTGCCAAACACTTACATGATTCCAAAGTTGGGAAAGTTGTGCACATATGTCCCCATGTACGCCTGCGCGCCGCGACATTCCCGCCACTGCTGGGCGAGGGAGACGCCGTTGGCGCCTTCGATCTTGATCGTCTGTAGAAAATCCGTGACTTGGTAGCCCGTGGCGAGCACGATGATGTCGAAATCCGCCGCTTTGCCCGCCGTGTCGACCAGGCCGGTCTCGGTGAATTCCTTGATGCCTTGGTTGATCAGCTCGACGTTCCTGCGGTTGAGGCTGTCGAGGTAGCCTGGGTCGAAGATCCGACGTTTGCATCCTTTTTGAGAGATCAAGTCAGCACTAACCACTAACCAACTACTTTGTGTTTCCAAGGGAGAGATGTGCTGTAGCAATAAAGTCACGTACCGAGAGGAAAGTCCGGGATGATGAAGCTGTGGTACTTCTTCGGCGTCTTGGACAACATGTACGCCTCCGCCTTCCTCTCCAGCCGAGATCGACTCTTCACCCCGGTCGTGGACGAGTAGTATTCCTTGGTGTCGGCGTCGGCGTCGAGGAAGATGCGGAAGCGCAGCCATTTCTGGAGAAGGGGGATCCAGCGGAACGACCACTTTTCCGTTTCGGTGAAGACGTGGTTCGGCTAAAAATCAGACGGCCAGTGTCAGATGGAGGAGTTCTCTACCTAACAGAGATTGGCGTCGAGGTGCTGGGAAACACTTACCCTGGGAAGATACCACTGCCGACTTCGCGCGTACTGCGTGATCTTTGCCGCCTTCTCTGCCATGACCGGAATAGCCTGTGCTGAGCTGCACCCGTTGCCAATCACGGCCACCTTCTTGCCCTCCCAGTTGAGGCTGTGGTCCCATTGCGCGGTATGCACCATTGGTCCACGGAACTTGTCCATGCCCGGGAAATTGGGCGTCTTGGGCGTCGAGAGCGCGCCGACGGCGGAGATGAGGATCGTGGCGAACCGCGAATATGTCATGTCGGTCTTGTGGTCCTTCAGAAACACTTCCCACTCGTTCCGGTCTTCGTGCCATTTGCCTCCCAGGCACTCGATTCCGAGGTGGAAGAAGGGCCGGAGCTCGAATTTGTCGACCGTATCGTTCATGTCTTTAACGGCGTTGGCCTAGGCTTCTACTTATGTCGAGGGAAACTCACATTGTAGGATCTCGGGCTGTTCGCACAGTTCAATCGACCAGTTCGGGTTCGGGTTGAAGCTGAAGGAGTAAAGATGAGAGGGAATGTCACAGCCACTGCCGCCAGAGTCAGTCTCACAGCCTCGTTTCGCAGACAGATCTGCTACGTAACCATCCCGGATATGTATTCGTCTTCCAAGTACCCCCAACGCCGTCATTTCGCTCGTAGATCTGGTCCAAGTCAGTCGTTGAATGTGCATGCAGTCACTGGAGTCTGGACACCTACGATGAAGTCTGTGTACCCCAGCTTGTGCTTCAGTTCGTATGCGAGGGCGATGCCGGACGGACCTCCGCCGATGATGATGGTGCTCGGTGTCGCTGTGTCTGACATTGTGAGCGTCTGCACACTGCTGGAGGATACGGTCGATGAGAATATTATGGTTGACTCTGATTGTCATGCCTCGCTGCAGCGCAGACAACTGATTTATCAAAATCGTTGAGCCATGGCAAGGGTATGTCGGTATACAAGGTTCGGTCTATCCGGGGTACATGCTCTGGCAAGTGGGCCAGGGAATGGCCACCTCGACGAATGGATATACCGGCATCAGAGTTGGCGATATTGCCGTCCTGGGATTTCTACCCGGCCCGGTTACTTACCTGGTATATGTGGGCAGACCATTTACCCGCTGGCATCGTTCTGGACACTTGGAAACTGGAATTGTCCAAGACGCTCATATGATTGTCTCATGATTATTCTCATTGATTTGCCGAGCATTTTTCGGCGCGTTCTGGACAAAGGCACTGACGAGAAGCATGTCCTCCACCAGTTTCGACTGCGATTCTCACGTGCTAGTACTGCTAAAAGTAAAGGCACAGCTATGCTTGAGCCACTTTAATGGACTAGACCGTGCTACCTATTATTCTTAATTCGGACTTTTTGTGCTTACCCATAGCTTCTTGATCACATCACATAGATTCAATAGATATCGGTATCTGGATGAACACGTTCATTTGAAAATCAATCTAATTTTGATCCTTGAGCAGGACATCTAGCATGAACCTACTTGACTCGCCTCAGTATCTCCTCCTCGATAGCTCCTCCCAGACCAGCCGTGGTCCCACGTCCGCCCATGTCTGGGGTATTGATAGACAGGTCGCCTTTCGCCAATACAGTCTCTATCGCGTCCAAAAGTGCTGCCGCCGGCTCCTTGAACCCGAACCACTCAAGCATCATCTGGCCAGCCCAGATCATGCCCACGGGATTTGCAATCCCCTTCCCAGCGATGTCCGGGGCACTTCCATGCACCGGTTCGAAGAGACTGGGGAATTTGCGCTCAGGGTTGATATTCCCGCTGGGTGCGATGCCGATCGTGCCAGTACAAGCTGGACCGAGATCAGACAGGATGTCGCCAAACAGGTTACTCGCGACCACGACGTCGAAGATTTGGGGTTTTTGGACGACATGAGCGCTCAGAATGTCGATGTGGTACTTGTCGGTGTGAATATCGGGATATTCTTGTGCAATCGCTGCCGCTCGCTCGTCCCAGTATGGCATCGAAATAGCTAGGCCGTTACTCTTGGTGGCGCTGGTGAGGCGCTTGCGAGGCCTTGATCGTGCAAGGTCAAACGCATATCTCATCACACGATCGACACCCACGCGGGTCATGATTGTTTGCTGAAGCACAACTTCTCTCTCAGTGCCTTCAAACAGCCTACCACCGACGCCGCTGTATTCGCCCTCTGTGTTTTCGCGGACGACAACAAAGTCAATGTCGCCGGGCTGACGGTCTTTGAGCGGAGTCGGCACACCCTTCATGAGACGACATGGCCGGAGGTTGATGTATTGGTCGAATTCGCGTCGAATTTTGATCAGGGATCCCCAGAGAATGACATGGTCCGGGGCAATGGCAGGATTTCCCTGAGCGCCGAAGTAGATGGCGTCAAAGGGCAGAAGCAGCTCTTTCCAATTGTCCGGAAGCATCTGGCCATGCTTGAGGTAGTAGTTGATCGAGGAAAAGTCGAATTCCTCAAACATCAACGATAACCCGTAGACCTTTGCGATCGCTTGAAGGCATTTGACCCCCCAGGGCATCACCTCCACGCCGATGCCGTCGCCGGGGATGACGGCGATCTTGAATTCCTTTGCGCCCGCAATCATGGTGGCAGTTGAATATCGTTTGAATTTCTCGGTTGTGAGAGATCTGGGCCTTTGTTGTTTGGAGGTGAAGATCCCGCAAAGACAAGACTATGTAGGCTCGAAAAGGCAGCATCGCACAGTTCGCGTCCTTCTACGTATCCTTTGTATTCTCCCATTGTGAATCTGTGCCAAAATCCTACACTCGTCAGTATCCCTTCCATACCCGAATATGTTCCTACGAGTACATGAACGTACCCCTTTGAGAGGTTCCTAATGTTACTATGCCCATTATGGATATTGCGGGTATATTGCCCAATTCGGCACTATACGCCGCTCTCGTCACATCATGTACCCGGCGAGGTAATGGCACATCTTCGGCATTTTGTCAGAACAAAAGAACCTCTTCGTCTACGGAATCTGGACTTACTATACCCAATAACTAGCCTTTTCTTCGAGAACATCACGCAAGTTCTCCGCCTCGTGATCTTGTCAGGCTTCTCCCAAAATCCAAGCTACGTATACCTGGCCAATAGTAATACAGCCGAAGTTGAACCTCTTCAATCCTCACTTTACCCAGTCAGGAACAAGAGAGGATGATTTGGCCCTTGCCTAGAATCTTAGTGTCTTCTTGATGATACCCCGCCTGGGGTATAACAGCGAAGTTTCCCCAGTGAGTTTAGCTGCGTGTTTATCCCGCGACGAGGTAAGAAGGGAGGAGGCCAGAGGGATCAGGACAGAGGATCGAAGGGTCTCCTCTCATTCATCTTCAGACTCTAGACAATGTGCGGACAGCTGAGCAAGGGAGAGAATGCTATGGTCTAGATTTTCCCAGGCTCCTGATACAGTACATTCATTTGATATTCACCTGCTCGTCGCCCGTGTTCGTGTGCCGGAGATATTCTTCTAGGTTCATCTCGTAGGCCTGCGCTTACAATGGCTTCCGCAGCGCGAACTACCTTCGTGCCAGCCAGATTCCGTGCAGCGAAAGCATGCCTCCTGTGTCGACAAAAGAGGGTCAAATGCGACGCCATGGACCACGGCACTCCCTGCACGAGATGTGTCTTGAGCGGAAAGACCGACTGTGTCCTGTTTGAGTCCAAAAGAGGAACATACAAGCGCAAGCAGAGAGTCGCCGTCGAGCAGCAACGTCGGGAACCCCCAGGAAAGGACCTCCATGGCAGCAGCCCTGAGAACCCGGCAGTCCCATCATATACTTCAGGGACGACGCTGGCCGAAGAATCTCAACATCGACCGGACGCTTCACCTTTGAACCACAGATCCACAACTGCGAGCGAGCCAACAGCAAGACTACCCGACGAACAGTTCCAGACGGAGCACCTGTCGGCAACGTCGGTCAATCTAGGTCCACCTGAGCAGTCTGTCACAGATCCCGTCGGATTCAATGAGTCTGCATCTCTGTCGAATGGTTTGGAGAACAGTAACCACCCACGTCCACTGTCCCTGGATTGCTCGCCGCCCGTCTCGTGTCTGTCCAACACCACACTCTCGCCATATCCAGATATCTCGTGGGCGTCGACCTTTGATCCGTTCCTCAAATCACGCAAGACCCATACGGCCGACCGATCGAACAGGTTCTCCATCACTTACCTCGACGAATCCTTCCCCCTCTCGCTTGTGCTGCAGTATCAAGGTCATGGAGCAAAGCCACAGCTACATTATCTCACTCCCGCAAAGCCAGAACCTCCAGGGCCGCCTCAGCCTTCGGGGTACCAACACCCTGGCCACATTCCCCCCAAGGATATCGAGTTCCTACAAACCAGAGGATGTTTCGAGGTTCCCGACCCAGAGATTCTGGACATTTTGGTCAAGACGTTCCTGGATCGCGTCTATCCCATCTATCCGATCTTCAAGCGGAGTAGTTTTCTCGAGCATTACCGAGCCCAACAGATCCCTTGGCTCCTGCTTCACTCGGTCTGCTTTGCCGCGGTCACCTTCTGCGACGAAGACGTGCTCTTCCGCGTCGGGTACCAAAACAGAATCGAAGCGCGGCTGTGTTACTACAGGAAAGCAAAAGCCCTGTTCGACCTGGGCTATCACATGAACAAGATCATGATCCTCCAGAGTGTCATCCTCCTCAGCTTCTGGGGCGGCGCGCACAACAACTATTGGAACTCGGCCAGCTGGATCGGAGCAGGGGTCATCATCGCAGAGTCACTCGGCCTCCACCGATCCATGGCGGACACGAGGCTGGCACCAGAGGACAAGAGTCTGTTGAGACGGTTGTGGTGGATCTTGTTCGTCCGGGATACTGGCGCCGCGACGTTCTCAGGTCGTCAGTTCCGGATGAATAGCGTCGACGTGGCCGACGTCGAGACCTTGACCACAGAGGATTTTGCGGCCGATTCGCAAGATGACATGGACGGCGTGGGCCACGGAATCGACGGTATCGTCAGCTCTTTCCACGTCGAGAACACAAAGCTCTTCCTCATCCTGCGGCGGATCGTGCTTTCCAAGCGAACCGGCCACGGGCCCAGCCACGATGACCTGTGCCACGAGCTCCAGCAATGGCGAGCAGAGCTGCCGCCGGAGCTGAAGTGGCGCGACGTCGAGGCCAAGCTGGATCTCCTCCCAGCCTGTCTCGCCCTGGCGTACAACCACAACCTGATCCTCGCCAATCTAGGCCCCGGTCTCCAACAGTCTGCAGACTCGGTCCACTCGGGCTCCCAGATCCACCAACTCGACGGCGCATGCGAGAACGCGGCACACCGCATCTTCGACCTGACGTGCGGCATGACCACCAAATCCACATTCCCGCGCCTGCCGCACGAGGCCTTCCACGCCCTGTTCCTCGCCCAGGCCGTCTTCTACTCGCAAACCCTCGCCGCGGACGCCGCGTCGGCGAAAATGGGCCGCATGGCCGTCAACACGTGCCAGGTCGTCTGGCACAACGTCCGCGGCGGCTGGGACCCCGCCCGCTGGGTCATGAAGCTGTTTGAGAACCTGCTCGATGCCACCTCGCCGCAGCAGCGCCGACCGCGGTCCGCAGAGGGCACGCTGATGTTCAACGAGGGCGACGTGGCGAACCCGGTCCTCCCAGCCGGGGCCGACTACTTGTCGTCGGACATGCCGATGAATGACTTTTCGGGCATGAATTCGCTGCTCTCGTCCATCTTTGACATTTCGACCGCCATGGACGGCCTGGATGATCCGACTGAGCAGGACATGTTTTCGTTTGGGCTGCCGAGTGATGCGAACTGGTAGTTCGTTATGTCTCGACAGCTTCAAAAAAAAAAAAGGCATTGTCAAGGATGCGAACTAGTTATTGAGTACGACGATTTTAAATGTATGGTGAACATATGATGCGAACGAGATGGAAGTAAGATGCCAGCCCGCTAGAGGGTAGTATTTCTACTTGAGTAATGTCCATCTACGCAGCTTCTTCCCACCCCTATGCGAATTGACAAATCTCGTAACCTTTTGGTAAACACCCTCCGTATCGAGACCGAAGCGGCAATAATTGGCGAGGCTGGCCCCCGAGAAGCCGAACGAGTCCATCGCGATCGACGCGTTACAGTACCGTGCCCAGATGGTGGAGATGTACGCCTCCACCGAGATCGTGAACGGAGCCTCCGACAGCACCGAGTCTTTGTATTCATCGCTCTGCTCGCTGAAGAACTGCACGCACGGCATGCTGACCACGCGGGTGGCGATGCCCTCAGCGGTTAGTCTCGCAGCGGCCTGCACGGCGAACTGTAACTCGGATCCGCACGAGACGAGAGTGACGATGGCGTCGGCCTGCTTTTGTACGACGTACCCTCCCTTGAGGACCGCGTGTCTATCAGTGCGGTGAACCGGGGCTGTCGCTGGGTCCACCGCCGTTCTGGCGACAGCAGTCGATGACCAGCTTTCTGATGTCCCGAACGACCAGTTCATCTGGGGTGTACTCGCGCGAGGACGAGACGCCGTTGACTAAAGCGTGGGATTTGGTCATTGCTGCCGTAGGGAATGGTTGGAATGTCGACTATAAGGGACACAATAAGGCAAAAATCGAGCGATAGGTTGTTCTCAAGAGACTAAACGTGCATCTACGCTTACTTCAATCCCATCTACTAAAGCGCAGACCTAGTTTGATACGTATGCTATCCTGTATGTCCACCCCCTTCGCATGTTTTCATCTCAACGTCATTTACGCGCTCGGCACCGTGGTTCAAAAATCCTGTCCAGACAACTCAATGCTGGGTAAATAGCCGTAAACTCTGCCCTGAGCACACGAGATACTGCTGAGATAGTGCAGTAACAGCAAGACATACCTCCGCCCTCTGAAGCTTTGACAGGTTAGCGCACTCAACCCTGTAATAGTGCGTACACTTCCAGATGCGGCAAGTTCAAGGAGTTCCACTTTTGAAATTAGCCAATAGGACACAAGCGTCTCCGGTCCGACTACTGCAAGGAGTGGGTGAGTGAGTGTAGACGGGCTGTCTCGACTTGTGACTTGGAGGAGATAGAACTAGTTCGTCTTACGGAGGGCTATGGCTATACGTTGCGACAAGAAGTCCATTCCGCGTAAGTGAAAGTAAACTGACTATACCTTGTGTGCTTGACCTCACGGATATTCGCTCAAATCAACGCGTTACGGAATACGAGTTGGGAAGCTTGTGCATGACGTGGTGATGTCTTCAGTGTTGAGGAGAAGACCGTCCAGATCAAATATGCAGGCGCGGACCGGGGGAAAAACTGGTGACATATTCATTCGCTCTGGCTTTGACATTCACGGCCACCTTGACATTGAGTTGAGGGAGACATACTCTATCTTTGGGGACTGCATCTTTATGGAACAAAGGACAATTTCAGTGCACATTATGGGGCGTAGGTTGGAGTTCTGGTTTGTGAGAGAAACGTGGAAAAAACCATATAACGATAGTCTGACAGGTCCTCAGGACCTAGTAGGATTCACAATGTTCCTCCACTGAATCACAAAACCGCTCATGGTTTGTCCGAACACACTTTTATTCACTCTATCACAGGCATTGCGGCATCTGTACCAGAGCGCCAGTTCGAGAGAGCAATGGCCTCCCTTCTCAATGCTTTTTCGGAGAGTCACTGCCACCATCATATCAAAGTTCACATTGCAGGCGTTATCCCGGATGCTTGGTTAAGTATAGGTAGATGAGGTTGTTGAATCTCCTTACGGCCTCTTTCCATTCAGCTCTAACAAACCCAACCCCCATCAACGCTGACAGTCACACCCGTAATAAAACTGGCGTCCGAGCTCAGCAGGAAGGCGACCGTCTTTGCAATTTCAATGGGCTGCGCGAACCGGCCCAAGGCACAAATTTCGGGATTCTCCTTTTCCTTCGCCGCCTTGGGGTCGGCGTCGATGGACCTTTGCATCATCGGGGTCAGAGTGAGGCCACTATAGGTTAACATTGGTCAGTTCTTGAGCTTTCAAAAGTCCGTACTGTACTACATCGTGAACCACGCAAGAATAATGGCAGGGATTGGATATAGGACACTGACGGTGCAACTGCTGTGACCCTTATATTCTGTCGACCAAACTCCTTGGCCACGCTGGACGTCAAGCCAATCACAGCGTGCTTACTTGCCGTGTAGCACGCCGCTTCTGCACGTCCCACGAGGCCGAGAGTGCTAGAGAAGTTGACGATGCTTCCTCCGCCGCGTCGGAGCAGATGAGGAATCTCTGCCCTCACACAGTTCATCATCCCACGCACATTGACTGCAAAGACATTGTCCCAATCGCCATCTGTCTGGTCCAAGATCGTCCCCTTGTTGTGTGACTTTGGAATAATCCCAGCGAGGTTGACAGCACCGTCCAGGCCACCGAACTGCTTCTCAACGTCTGCTAGCCACGCTTCGGTCTGCTCTCGATTGGTGATGTCAACCTTGTGAGTCAAGACCTCGCCCCCGGCAGCGCTCAGTTCCTGCTGGACTGACGCGAGAAGCTCGTCTTGGATATCGGCAATGGCGACTCTAGCCTTTAATTCGACTAGGAGCGTTGACACGGCATGGCCGATTCCAGAAGCTCCGCCGACAACGGCGATCACTTTCCCCTGCAGCATGGAGCCAGACATATTGAACATTCAAAGTCGGTCTTGATGGGCAGGTCAGGGATCGTGGTGTAAGATCCAGTCAGGCCGCCTGTGATTATATGACCTCAACCCTTCCACTGACGGAGACACCTCAGGCAAGGTAAAGTTTTGCGAGTTAGTATTAAAGATTTGTCGGTCTGTTTCAGTTTTTCGAAGTGGTTCACGTCTAGCCAGGGGTCGAGAAGAAAGGCAGGGATCATATTGAACCCTTGGAAAAGCTATTCTTTCCGGGCATTCAAGGGTGGCCGACTCTCGGTTATATGCAGAATGACATGGGCATGGACTTGCCACACTTCAACTCCGGACCGTCCTTGCGTTCTTTTGAGCGAAAATCATGGAGAGCGCATATGCTCAGATCGAGCATCAAAGAAGGAGCTAGTCTAGGTCTCCGCAATCTATTTCCTATTCCCTCTATGGGGTAAGTTACTCCCCGGTTCTGTTTGACTGACCTCTTACTACAGAACTACAGTCGTAGTGATCAAAGGTTCCGTCCAAAGCTACGGACCGTTCAGCTTTCAACAGAAACATGAGCTCAGATTCCCAACGAGCACTCTGAAGCGTGTCAGATCTACCTTGACTATGATCATCTGATCGTCTAGATATCTACCCTTTTCTCGATCACGGGCGCATCTCCACTACCACTTGTTAGAGAGATGGATACATATCCCCCTGGAACTAGCTCCATTTGGACCTCCATGCCGAAAGCTGCTTAACCCGTTAATTTGGACCACCTGATGCTGAGACATGACCTGCAACTCAAGCAACTTCTTGGTGCACGACCGTTGCCGCCTCCACTGGTTTGCTTTCAGCCTTCCATGCCTCCAACTCACTAGCATCGATACTGTTACGTTCCAGTGCCGAAGCTCTTTTGGTCTCCTTGTGAGTTTTCCACGCCGGTGTTCCCAAGTACTTGATCCCATGAGGATCCTCGAACATGCCTTCCACTTCTTCCAAAGTCTTCCCGGAGGTCTCGGGGAAAAAGAAGAAGACGTGTATAAAGGAGGCGATCAGGAATGTCCCGAAGATAAGGTACGTCCTCCATTGAATGTTGACAAACGCAACCGGGACGAATAGTCCCAAGGCCGTGTTGAAGGCCCAGTTGGCAGATGTGCTCAAGGCCACAGCCTTTCCCCGAACCCGTAGCGGAAACAGCTCTGGCGGATAGATCCAAGATACCGGAGACCAGGTTGTTGCAAAAGTACCGACGAATAGATATGTGAATGCAATCAGCGCTTTTGCGGGTGCGCCACTGATAAGCATCGATTGTTCTGCCACGCCGTTGACGCCGCCGGGCACAAAGGTACCGTATGTGCCTAGGACGCCTCCACTGGCGAACATCCAGATGGCGCATCCGATACTTCCAACCATGAGCGTCGGTCGACGACCCCATCTATCGACCCAGATCAAGGCAGGGATTGTCATGACCACGTTGATGACATACTGGATCGACGAAGCCAGGAGATTGGAGTTGCCCTTGTACCCAGCCATACCGAACACAAAGGTCACATAATACACTGCCAGACAATCAATATTCGCCGTGTTTCAGATAAAAGGGAGAAACCGGCCACTTACTCATCAGGTTCATCCCACTGAGCTGACACCAGATCTGATCGAAGGCGCCGATAATCGTGCGATTGATCATCTTGGGCTTGAACAGCTCCCAATAAGTGACATCGCCAAACTGCCGTTCAAGCTCGCATGTCACGTTGATCTCGGCCAGTTCCAAAACCACCAGTTGATGGTCAGGGTTGCCTTTGCCGTGCACCAGCGTCAAGACCGCTTTGCATTCCTCCCAGCGATCCTTTTTAGCGAGCCAGCGAGGCGACTCGGGCAGGAAGGTCATGCCAATCATGAGGTAGATCGCTGGCACCATCTGGATTGCCCACGGTACACGGAAGGAGAGCGGGTTGTAGGTGCTGGAAGTCTGGCCGCCGATATGTGCTCCGCCGTAAGAGATACTGTCGCCTATCAGCGAAGGATGCACTAAAAGTCGTTGAGGTGGAGGGCTCGACTCACTAATACATGGTCATGATTCCGCAGGAGATGGCCATCTGCTGGAGTCCAACCAAACGGCCTCTCTTCGAGGGTGGTGCCAACTCCGAGACGTAGACCGGGACCTGCGCAGATTCTATGCCCACGGAGACGCCGTTGAGGATTCTCCCCCCAATAAGCATGCCGATATTCTGCGACGCGGCGGAGACGGTAGACCCGGCAATCCTGAATTTCGGTCAGTCTTTTCAAAACCCCAGTCTTCTTTGACCATTATTCTTTACCAGAACAGGCATCCAAGGATAATGGACATCTTCCTCCCGAGCCAGTCGGACATGTACCCCGAGATCAGCGCCCCGGCCCAAGACCCCGCCGCCATCGACGCGGTGATCCCACCCTGGACAAGGGACTTGGGCCCCGAGCAGTTCTCGTTGTCGTTGAAAGGGGGCCCTTCGGGACCTTGATTGAAGTAGCATTTGTAGCCGGCGGTGCCGAGGATGCCGGACATGGAGGCGATGTCGAAGCCAAAGAGACCGCCTCCGACCACGGCGATGGACGCAATCACATAGATGTTGCCGATGACGAAGCGCGGCATGGTGGTGGCGAGTATAGAGTCAAGCAAGTCACAATGAGTTGGGTGTATGCGAGGACTTCAAGGCCAAGGTAGGCTTTCACGGACCACAAAGCAGAATTCAGACCAATTAGTGGCTCGTAGCTACAATAATGAGCCTATACGGGGTACTTTTGGGACGCCGTGCGAACCCCATGGGGTCCCCCGGAAATAATATACCTGGGAGGACACCACCCCCAGTCCTCCCCAGAACCAGCAGGCGGGACGGATAGTACAAGCAGGTCTCCGCAAGGAACAAGTAAAGGAAACGAAGTACCCGAAATGTGAGTATCAGACGACAACAACGTCCGAATATCCTGATGTTTGGGAGCGGGGAAGTATCCGTGAATGGATTTTTTGCGCAAATACGAGGACAGATCTTCCAGGATCGACATACCCAGCCGCTGTCGCCTAGAGCAGAGAACGAAGAATCTTGCCGTCTCCGTACGGAAATTTGTTGTCGACAAGTCTTTGATATGCCGTTGACTAACCGAGCGTGTAGTTTGCCTCTGACCTTTGTTAGCAACGTCTCGTGTTTTGCTGGGAACCACAGAGAGTTTCTGAATGGATGGATGACATGTTTGATCAGATGAGATATCTGGAAACTATCACGGTATGCTCCCTCTCCGGTATTTTACATTGGACTGATGGCTGAGAATACAGTTGGAAGACTAGCACTTGTCTGCGTATAGCCATCTGTAACGTCTGGTGCTGCCTCGACAATGTCCTTTCGGAAGATGTCCCTTGGAGCAGATGATCCTCTCGGATACCTTGACTTTCAGCGAGCACGGTAGGCCCCGGGCACAGCCCATACAACCCTTGGCCAGGGTCTGTAAAAGGCTTTCCAAGGACATTTTCGGCCCGCCGCTGGCTGGACGGTGAGATGCCGTCTGGATATCTGCATTTGCAAAAGGCCCCAGAACATCTTAGCATGTCAAACTCCTCTGGTCCTGGACAGCGGAGAGAACGATCGAGACATCCATCGCCGGCGAGCGACAGGCACGCTAGAATCCTCAGTGATGCTTTTTCTGTTGTTCTGTAATGTCAGTACGCACGCAATCCCCGATGACACGCGGGATAGCTTTGTCCCCGACATGAAACATCACACTCATGGGTCGGATACATGCCCTCCGTCGGATACTTGGAGAATACGAGGACTCCTCGGCGACTTGTCGCTGTGGCATGGCAGGATATCCATGTCAACCGAAAGACAGGTGCAACGCTGATCAGGGTCGTCTCGGTTTCGCTAGATTCTATTGCGGAGCAATGATCACCTCTATCTCGAAGGAAATTCCACGACTGGGCGTCGCCATGCGCATTTAGAGTATTCATCGTGTTATCATCACATTCAAAGTGTATGAATTGGTGTCACAGCCTTGCGGTGGCATTGAATCCGGCCTCCTTTGACGAGTATAGTCGTCCTAAGGAAGGCCCACAGCCATGCATGCTCCCTAACATAACTCGGCATCATGGGCACTTGGGAGAATATCCTCGGTATTAAGGCGCGGAAACACCACTCATCCCGGAGTTGGCATCTTGGTAATTACCGGGGGAAATGCGGGTCTCAGCCTCAACTGGTTTCCGGGAAGAATCTGGGCAGTCTGGGGTAACCCCAGAATCAGACGGCGTAGGACAAAGTGGCCGAGTATCGGGTCGTCATGTCTACTCGCTTGGTATAAAAGAAGTGATGTCCTGAATTGTGGTGAGATTCATACTCCTATGACTAGTTTTCGTGTCAGAACCAAGCAGCGGTCCTCCAACTTGCTCGTCCATCATGCCTCCCAAAATCGGAAATATCTACCTTATCACGGCCATCGCTGTCATCGGTGGTGGCCTTTTCGGTGCAGATATTGCGAGTATGAGTGCAATGTGAGTTGAACAAGACTGGTATCCCGGCACTCGCGTGGTTGTTCTAATATCTCGCTCTACAGCTTAGGCACAAATCAATACAGATGCTACTTCAATCAGGGCCCCAGTGGGCCTCCATTCAACGACAACCCTGACTGTTCTGGACCAACTGCAGTTGTCCAGGGGGGCATTAATGCCTCAATGCCTGGGGGCTCCTTCATCGCGTGTATTGTTTCGGGTTACCTCTCCGATCACTGGGGACGAAAATCCGCCATTCAGATTGGCTCCGTCATTTGGATTCTGGGATGCGTCGTGACCTGTGCAGTTCAGGTACGTGGCCAATTTTTTCACCCCATGAAAGAAATACTAAAAGTCGTGGTTCATCTTACCAGAACATCGCCATGTTGGTTGTCGGTCGCTTTATATGCGGATTCGCAGTCGGCATCTGTTCGTCTCAGGTCCCCGTCTACGTGTCCGAGCTGGCGCCGCCGAGCAGACGAGGCCGTATCGTCATCTGTCAGCAGTTCGCAATCACCTGCGGCATCACCATCATGTACTTCGTCTCCTACGGCAGCTCGTTCCTCACAGGCTCGGCCTCCTTCCGCCTTCCCTGGGGCGCCCAGGCTCTCCCTGCGGTCTTGTTGGGTATAGGCCTCATGTTCACGCCTGAGTCGCCGAGATACCTGGCACACAAAGACCGCTGGGAGGAAACACACGAGGTGCTCGCCCTGGTCCACGGAAACGGTGATCGCAGCTCGCCATTTGTGCAGAGAGAACTCCACGACATCCGCGAATTCTGCGAGTCGGAGCGCAACCAGCCGCCCAGCTCTTACTTGGAGCTCTTCAAGCCGAAGATGCTCTACCGTACCCATATCGGGGTATTCATGCAGATTTGGTCCCAGCTGTCGGGCGTGAACGTCATGATGTACTGTGAGTACTCTAGGCTCACGTTGACCATGATCTGTCTGTTGCTAATGTGTTTTCATCAAAAGACATCACATATGTCTTTGGTATGGCAGGGCTGTCTGGTAACGTCAACCTATACTCGTCCTCGATTACATACGTGATCAACATGTGCATGACGCTACCGGCGCTGATGTGGATCGACGTTTGGGGCCGTCGCTGGCCGCTCATCCTGGGGTCAGCTTCCATGGCGGTCTGGATGTTTCTGAACGCCGCGTTGATGGCCGGGTTTGGTTCCCCAGCTCCGCCGGGAGGTGTCGACCATATTCCCCAGCAATCCTGGCAAATCCACGGTGCGGCCTCCAAGGCTTTGATCGCCAGCACGTTTCTGTTCGTTGCTAGCTTTGCCGTCTCGGTAAGTCTCTTCTCAGCCACTCACGCCCGTCCAACGTAAACAGCCTACTCACCCGCCCTCACCCCCACAGGTCGGCCCCATCTCATGGATCTACCCACCGGAGGTCTTCCCCCTCCGTCTCCGCGGAAAAGGCGTGGCCGTCTGCGTCGCTTCCAACTGGATCTTCAACTTTGCGCTGAGCTGGTTCGTCCCTCCCGCCTTCGTCAACATTAAATGGAAAGTCTACCTCATCTTCGGCGTCTTCCTGATCGCCATGGGCATCCATTTCTTCTTCGTCTACCCCGAGACGGCCGGCAAGACGTTGGAGGAGGTCGAAAATATCTTCGCGACGAGAACGAAAGCGTGGAAGACGCGCATCGAAACCAAAAAGGCACGCGAGATCGAGTCGGCGAGTATTCGCGCCGACGATCCAGAGGAGGTCAAGGACGCGGCGCTGGGGTATGTTGCGGGCAGGGTGGGCGCCGAGCACGTGGAAATGTCGATTACCGAGACGACAAAGTCGTGATTCGCGCGTGGGATGAGACCAGACTTGCGCTGCTACTGAGCACCGGTCGACGTGTAGGGTATATTGATTGGCATCTACGAGATCTTGATCTGTACCGTTAAGAGTCCATCAAAGGTCTGTCTGTCGTGTCGATTAACAGTGGGGTCGAAGTGGCAATGTCTCAATGAGTCTCGTGTGGATCTACCTGCATGCTGGGCCTGGCCATATCCATTCGTTTGTGTACATAATGGCCTTTGAGCAGATCCATTCTCCTCAATTCCAATACAGAGATCCACATAGCAAATAAGCCTGTCAAGGCCAAACCAACTCCTGAATGTCCTCAGCCTCGTAGTCCTCACGGGGACCATAGCCTTGCCAAGCCTCCCTTCACTCTCACTTGACGCTAACCTCACGTGGTTAGACTGAGTTTAGAAGCTACCTACCCACCTCAGGTACCGGGTATATATGGATCCTGAGCAACCATGCAATGGAGTGGTACCGTCACATCTTCTGGTGTCAACAACTGACTGGATGATGAGAGTAGTAGTAACTCTCCCTGTATTTCCCCAAGACTAACGTAGCAACTAAACAGTGCTCATCTTCTAAGGCACTAATCCGACCCAGCAGCCGGCAATTTCGCGGGGAATTTACCGCAAATGGTGCCTTACCCGCCCCCGTCAACAACATCGCTGCGACTGCGAGACAGGGCGTCGCAGGCGGAGAGCGTCGTGTATGTGGCTCTGTAGCTACAACTCATGAGTCCTGGCGACAGTTCCGGGTAGACGACTCCGACAAGACATGTCGACAGATTTTTACATCCTTGGGGACACTGACGCTGACGTGGAAAATGGGATCGGTCTCGATAAAAGCTGTCCGGTGCCTCGGGGGATGCGAGATATTATCGCGGTTGAAGTGATTCATTGGTGCAGATCCACTGTACTCTACTCAACACTCGATACTCGATACTCGATTTGTTAGGGGTTGGATTTCAAAAGACAGCAAAGACGCCCCACTGAAACAGAGTCAAATTAACCATGACGTTGAAAACTCTTGCAGGGATCAAACGAAAAGACCTTCTACGAGACAAGGCCTTTATTGACGATGTCTGGGTCGACGCTCAGTCAGGCAAGACCTTTGACGTGGTCGACCCGGCGACGCTGGAGAAACTCGCCACGCTGCCCGAAATGGGCGCCGCGGACGTGAACAGGGCCGTGGAAGCGGCAGACCGGGCGTTTTCCACGTACAGGCAGACGACGGCACGCCAACTAGCCCGCTGGCTCCGGCGATGGAACGATCTCATCCTCGAAAACGCCGACGACTTGGCTCTCCTGACCACCGCGGAAAATGGCAAGACCTTGGCCGAGGCGGGTGCCGAGGTCGTCTACGGCGCCTCCTTCCTCGAGTGGTACGCCGGCGAGGCTGAGCGGACGCACGGCGAGACTATCCCTTCGGCGAATCTGGCGCAGAGAATCATCACCATCAAGCAGCCCATCGGCGTGGCGACGTGTCTCGTCCCGTGGAATTTGCCCATCGCAATGATCACCCGGAAGGTCGGGGCGGCTCTAGCCGCGGGGTGCACCACGGTATGGAAGCCTGCGGGCGAGACACCGCTTTCGTCACTTGCGTTGGCAATCTTAGCCAGAGAGGCTGGCTTTCCAGCCGGGAGCATCAACGTGATTACCACCCTACATCGCGTTGCCGAGGTGGGCGAAGCGCTCTGCACCAACAAGCTGGTGCGGAAGCTGAGCTTCACGGGAAGTACCCGGATCGGGAAGCTGCTGGCTCGACAGTGCAGCGAGAACCTGACGAAGCTCTCGCTCGAGTTGGGCGGCAACAGCCCCTTTCTCGTGTTTGACGACGCCGATGTCGCCAAGGCCGTCAAGGCTTGTCTCCTGGCCAAGTTCCGCAACGCGGGCCAGACCTGCGTGACGGCGAACAGGATCCTAGTCCAGGCTGGGATCTACGAGGCCTTTGTGTCGACTTTGATTGAAAAGGTCAAGGCGCTCAAGGTGGGCCATGGCATGGAGGAAGGTGTCGATATCGGTGCGTTGACACACGAGCGCGCCGTAGAAAAGGCAATGAGGCACATCAAGAGTAAGTCTGTCGTTGGAAGAAACTGATCCCATTCCTGTGCTGACACGAACGTCTCATCCAGGCGCAGTCGAACTCGGCGGCCAAATCGCTCTCGGTGGCGGGCCGCTCGAGTCCAAGAGCGGCTACTTCATCCAACCGACCGTCATCAAAAACATGTCTCACAGCTCCATCACCTGGAAGGAGGAGACGTTTGCACCCGTCCTTGGAGTGTTCAAATTCGAGACGGAAGAGGAGGGAATTGCCCTCGCTAACGACTGCGACGTCGGGTTGGGCAGTTTTATCTGCACCTCGAGCATTGCGCGGAGCTGGCGCGTGGCGGAGGCCCTCCAGGTGGGCATGGTGGGCGTCAACCTGGGATTGCTCAGCGCGGCGGAAAATCCTTTCGGTGGCGTCAAGGAGAGCGGGTACGGGAAGGAAGGTGGCCGTCAGGGCATCGACGAGTACATGCACCAGAAGTCGATCTTCATCGATGTCACCGAGTGAAAGAGACTTTTGAGCAGAGAGCAATCGGCGGTCTGAAGAGACTCGTCGGATGGACAAAGTGTCTTAGACTTGTCGCCTCGTTGGCGAGTTTTGAGGTGTATGTGGGTGATACCTCGGGAGTTTGCATGCAGGGTCCTACCGATCCTGGCACATGTTGTATAAGCAACGAAGAAAAAGAAATGGTCTCATAAATCCGGAAGAGAGAATCTGAGAAACCCATCTCATTCAGCGGCTGTGAGAGCAGGAACCATTTGGTTTGTGTTCCGACCAAATGCACGCTCTCTGGTGTCTCATGATCGTCAGATAAATCTACGCGTTTGGAGGGCCGTTGTACTTTCAACCACACTGTCGAGACGTATATAGGATATCGCCGCTACTTGCGAATCATCCCAGCGACTAGATTCTGTACTCACTCCGGTCTCGGGAGAATAGAGACTCGAAGTGAAACCGTGGGTTGCAATAGAAGATTCCTGGCAGTGTAGATCTTACCCAGGCTGTGAATGAATTGAGATTTCAGAGACCGATATAGTTCCTAGTGCTTTTCTCCTTCTTCTCTGAAACCGACCCCAACACTGTCATGACTCGATAAACTTCAAGAGCTCATCGACAAACCCCTTTGGATTCTCCTCTGCGAGATAATGTCCCGCCTCAGGCACGGTACCGATCTGGACGTCCTCGTAGAACTCGCGCGCCATCTCGACGGCCTCGTCGGCGTGAAAGCTCCTCTCGCCGGACAACATCATGTTCTTGACCTTGACCTTGCCGGACTCCTGCCGCCACTTGAGGTTGTCCGCCGCGTCGGCCTCGAAGGCGCGGTAGACCAGGAAGGCGCAGCGCAGCGAGTCCGGCGCCGCGTACTGCTGCGCGTAAAAGTCGACGACCTCGGGCGGGAAGACGGTCTGGTTCTGCATCTGCCGGTCGAAGAAGTACTTGACGTACAGCCGCTCCTTGCCCGAGACCAGCGCGACGGCCAGCTCCGTGTTGTGGCTGTGGAAATCAAAGTGCCACATCTTGCGCGTGTGCTTGTACATGTCGTAGAACTTGGAGCCCGGGAGCAGGTTCTCGCCCCAGATCACGCTGGCCACGCTTTCGGGGAACTGGCATACATACGGGTGCGTGACGATGCCGCCGATGTCGTACCCGACGAGGTGGATCTTCTCTTTCACGCCGATATGCTCCGTGACCAGCTGATAGAGGTCTTTCGCCAGAGACCGCGCGGTGAACGGGTCTTGTTGGTTGATGTTCCCGATGGGCTTGCTGCTGAAGCCGTGGCCGAGGAGATCAGGCGCGATGACATGATAGCCCGCTTCGGCGAGAGGCGCCATGACGTGCCGGAATTGGTACGACGTCTGGGGAAACCCGTGCACCAGGAGAATCGTGCCCTTGGTCTTCTTCTGCCGGTCCGAAGGGAATGACTCGACATAGTACAGCCGGATCTCGGGGTCGACGTGGTGGAGGTACGCCGCGCGGCCGAAGACCTTGACGTTTTCAGAGTGAGACAGGATTTGGGCGGTGCTGGTCATTATGGCGCTGCTTCAGTTAGGACGTGTTGGAATGATGAATACAAGTCACGAACTAGCCACGGTTTATCCGAGAATCCACAGGCCGTCTTTGCGAGGTATGAACAGTCTGCAAAGTTCACAATTGTATCTACAGGCGTAGACAGTTATATAAACATCTGCCGAGCCCATGCGGGGAGGTCGCAGTCTGTAGTAAGATCCGCGCTCAGAAGCGTCAGGGCATCGACAGTTGTCAATCAGGAACTGCTCGGGCGTCGGACATGAATTCGGGACATCTTCGGAAGATCTCTGATGGAAATGTCGAGTACCTCGATGTTGCGTTGTCTCTGGTAATACTTATAAGGCAGGTGCAGGACACGACATGGGAATGAACTACCCGGTCGGGGAAAAGACCGCATATCACGACTATGCCCAACGCTGACTTCCAGACGCAGGACCACTGTCGTTTCCGTGGACTAAGCATCACGGCAATATCACTTTCTATTCATTCCCTCTCAGAGAATATGCGCCGATAACCCTTCTAGAAAGGTCCACTGCGATCCCCACAGGCTCTACCCAATGTTGCACTCCCGCTGCGAATATAGCAGACCTTCTGCCTCGCGCATGCTTCGGTAGAGCAGCTCTCCGTCACCACGCTACTCTTAGTTTCGAGTAGGTTATACAACTCCACGAGAGTCTGATTGGTCAACATGCTTTTCGTGACGCCGTCCCAGAATGTGGCGTTCAACGGAGCGCTTGTTGGCCAACTTCCAGAGGAGCTGTTATGAGCAGCTGCCACTGAATACGTGGCCCGGGCATCATATTCAAATCCCCATTCGGGTGTGGTCCAGCTGTTCGCTTCACTGACATTGGCAAAATAAGTTTGAATGCCCGTAATGGAGAATGTGGATGCATCGACTTGATAGAGCTGATAGCCGGCGTTGTTCCCGGTCAGGGGTGTAATGGATGGGCCAATGTACCCAACAGTCAGTGGCTTAGAGTAGTCAACCATCGTAGTATTCCGATATGTCTTGCCGTCCACGGTATATGTGCTGTTCGGGAGGAAGTCATAAAAGATCTGGATTTGGTCCTCATGGGTATGGCCGAAGAAGACGCCCGCAATCGTGGTCGGGGAAAAGCGCACGACAATGGTATAGAAGAGTGCCGAAGGGTTAAGGACGGCGTTGTCCCCATCATACCCTGAAGGGACATGCCCAATGATCCATGCCCGCTGGCCTCGGGCTTCGCACGCAGCAAGCTCAGCTGCCAGCCACGTCAAGACGCCAGATGTGTCGGGATTCGTAACATTCCAATAGTTGAAGATGTTATCAACATACCAGAAATCAGTGTTGATGGATATGATGCGAAGACCTTGAGCAGTGGTGTGTGCATATGCGCCATAGTGTGTCGAGGCATACTGTTGCTCTGTGCCGTTGAGCCAGCCAGCATTGCCCCAGAGGGAAGAGAGGAGCTCATAATTCCACCCGAATGCATTAGCGGCAGCGGCAGTTGAGCCTGCAGGGTCGAGACTATTTTGCGCTGTCCTGGATGTTAGTCATCCTGTCACAGAGTGCGGGTGTGCGATTGCCTGACTGTTCCATGCTTCTGGGATAGAATCGTGATTTCCTAGCGTGGCATAAACAGGAATGTTGCCCAGCTGAGCCTTGAAGGTTTGGTAGGTGACTGTTTCTTCATACTCGGCATATTCGCGAGATATCTGCATATCTCAGCTCTATACCCTCTACACACTATCACTAGTCTCACCTGGTCATCGTTATCGTGTGATAGAATGTCACCGGTAAAGATTGTGAAGGAGACACTGCTCAAATTGAAGAACTGATGCATGCTGGTAAACGAGCTCAATGCCAGGTCAGGAGGCGCATCGCAGTAAAGGTAGCCTTAAAGAAATCAGCGAGAATCTAGTGGCATCAGGACCATCAGCAGTACCGAAACGTGAGGCTGGGACACTGGCGTTTGCAGAGGTTGTCGAAAGATCATCGTTCGTGGCATACGGACGGCAGCAGAGGTACTGAGAACAATTTGCCTCGCTGCCAATATCGTAACGTGGATCTAAATGCCAGTCCGAAGTATGGAGGACATTGATGGATTTTCCTGCATGCAGTTTAGGCGGCGAGCCCGTTCAGTATTTCGACTCTTACCTGATGGTGGTGGCACTTTCGTTGCATTAACCGGCTTCGGGCTGAAGTACAGACTCTCGTCAATGCCAACCGTAGAGGGTTGTGGGCATACGCCCCAATTGAAATAGCAATAGTAGGTCATATCTCCAGTTACAATGCTCATCTTCGAAAAGAGCTGGGCGTAATATGCTCCTGTAGCACCACCGCCAGACGAGTAGGGGATAGACGTGTTTTGGACGCTGCCATACTCTGCTGCGCAAGTATCGGCAAAAATAGCGTTCTGCACTGTTGGGACTGCCTCGCATCTGTAGTAGCTTAGCACTAATCACGCTGCCTGAATGCTTGCCACCGACATTCGGATCAGGATATTAACAAAGTTGTCGACCGGCAATGTGATCGCCGCTAAATGCATCAGCTCAGCACCCGCGACACACTGCGAACAGTTGTTCGAGAAGGTCGTTGTGTTGGCAATCGCAAACAGCTCGACGAAGAACATGTCTTCTAAGCTGGAACTGCTATTGACAGGTGTGATTGCTGGCGGAATAGGCGAGACAAGCTCGTACGAGGGAACTGGTCCTGAGCCATTGTAATAAAGCACAGGTCCATTTCCATTGGGGATTAGATTTGTATCGGTTGTGTTCAAGGCCTGAGCGGTCGAGTTGATCGTAGCATGAGTGAGGGAAGCAAAGCCCAGGAAGAGTACACCGCAGGCACAGCTTAACATCATGATTGCTACAAGGCTGGAGGAATCGAGGATGTTGTCTGAGAAGAGTGACTGGCTGGGGTGAAGGAAGTCTAGATACCTACGGGAAGCTTCGCTTATCATCTTCAAGCTACTCTGTGGCGACGGAAAGCTTCTCTGCGAGCGCAATGATAGCCTCGCATGGCCGCGCAGCTACAGTATCTGCATTGAAATATCGAAACACCAATAATAAGACCCGGGTTGAGCACGGGATGGATCAACTAAGTGGTGTAGGGTGAGAAGGGAGCGGAATGCTTAGCGAGCTTGTCGAAGCTTAACTTGATCATCATTAGGTTGGACATCGTAGGGCGTGACGAGAGGTCCAATACGGTCGCCGGCAAAAGTGTGCAAGGATGGAAGAAGGGCGGTGATGCATTGGAACAAGGAATGACGCTGCCGAATCTGGCGGATCAAATGAAATGTTTGCACGTGATTAAGGTGCTTGGATAAACATGTGATCTCGGCAGAGTTTCCCTGCAAACGCGCATCTCGGCCCTAAAGAATTCGAACTCGAGTCAATGCGTGCATGCAAACGCCAAATTTGCGGATTCTTTAGCACCTAGCCTGTTGCACAATACCACCATTGAAAGGCGCTGTCCTCATCAGACCAGAACATAATGGACACACTTTCAAGCTCAATATGTCGAGCTTGCCGGCAGCGTTTGATCAAGCCTGCGCCTAACCGAGCTTTCAGCTCATCCTCTCCTCGCGCATATATCCCACCCGAGTCTCCTGCCTTTGTCGATGTCCCAGAGCCGCTTCAAACA
Organism: Fonsecaea monophora; assembly: GCF_001642475.1. NCBI lineage: Eukaryota > Fungi > Ascomycota > Eurotiomycetes > Chaetothyriales > Herpotrichiellaceae > Fonsecaea > Fonsecaea monophora. Next base: position 265,805 of record NW_019173943.1, read on the forward strand.
ATCCGAGACTCTCAAGCTCGACCGAAGGGTATTCTTCCTGTGCCTCGCGAGCTCTTTCCCTCTCGGCGGCCCGACAAACCCGGCCAGCAATACCTGGACAATGTTACGCCTGATCCACTTCCCAAGAACATCCCCCCTCCAGATCATCTGACAGAGACGGGGAAGTACAAACGGCGCATGGCCGAACTGAGAAAGACTCATCTACGCTCGGCGCTGAAAGAACTACACACCCGGAAAACGTCGATCGACACGACCATTGCTGCTCGCAGTGCTGCCAAACAGCGCGAACGTACTCGACTTTTGTCACAGGCCGAACGAGAAGACGTCCGCCTCACCAACGTTTCTGTGCCCAGCGCAATGCGTCCGCAAAAGATTCACGAACTGTCGATCGAAGAAGAGCTCGCCAACTACAACGCCCGCAAAGCCGCACATGAAGCTCGCCTCGCGGCAAAGCACGAAGATCGTCTCGACAAACTCCACACACTGTACATGAACTCACGAACGTTCATCACCGATAGGGAACAGCTCAGCGCAGCGATTGAAAAGGCATTCACTACCACGGGAAGCATCTGGAGAAAGGACGGAAGGCCAGATACAGTGGAAGAGATGATCAAGCGCGGAAGGGACAGGACTGCAGACCAGGGACGAGGTGGCATGATGTTGTTCAGCGATGTCAATGAACGTGCTCTCAAGGATCAAGAGAGGATGAAGAAGATTGCAGAGAAATTGAGCGGTGGAAAGCTGTGAGTGGAGTGAGATTCATTTGCGCATACTTGTGGGAGGAATATCGCGATGGAGTCCATTCGCGGAATAGCGTGCGTGAGCGCCTTGAGGGAATTGGCATTGAGGTGGACAGTCAACAGAGGCCCTTCATGGAAATGTATAACTATGTAAAACTTGAGATCAAAGGAGAATGCTGGCTCTGGGTTCAAGTGTATACAACCCCGTCGCGCTAGATCTTGTCGAACAATATTCGATCGTTGCCAATGTGCCTCACAATGTAAGCGCAATACCAAGTCATCTCAACAGACGGCTCTTCAAACCGCAAACATGCATCCTTTACCAACACTCTTCCAACATCGAGCGCCAGAGCCTCGACTTCCGATAGGCTTCTCGTCTCCTTTTGACTCTCGGCGTGCTTCCATTTTCCTTCCATGTTGTTCTTCAGATGGAGACCTCGTTCAAAAGGTCGAGGTCTCGTGTGCAGGTCCCAACCGGCTGCCATTGACCTGCGGTGCTGCGTTGCCATTTAAGAAGATGGTTGTCTTTAAGCAAACCTCCGACATGTGACATGTACTATGTCCACCGCGTTTGTCGTCGTTCTTGTGACTCAGTCCTTCAGTCGGTCCTTGTGACCGCTCTGGGCATCGAAGTCGATAGAGGAGAATATGGCAATGTTCGTGTGCGGCTTGCAACCAGGCATCGTGTCGTATCTTTGCCGCGAATAGGATGGTATTGTTGCACAAACGTTCAAGTCAATGCACGCACGCCGAGCCCAACACTACGAGTCTCAAACAACTCGATCAACCCGGCACCGAGACACTCCTCGAGGATCCAGTCAAAGTTGAGGCCGTAGAGGTCTTTCCACTTCTTGGTCTTGGATGGCATCACTTCGGAGAATTCTCCCCTGATTTGTTTAGCAGTCGATACTCTACTTTGCGAGTCAACCGCGCCATCCCACCGCTCACGTAGGAGATACAGCGGGGCTTCCTTGTATTTTGACCTGCCCAGGAGTTGGAGAAGATGCGTCCGGCCCGTCTGCAACAGTCTCAGATACGGGCCAATGTTTGGCACGGACAAAGTCAAATCTCCTTCTTGTGAGGCTTGTGTGTGATGAAAAGAAGATTTCGATCGTCGCGCAGCGCCAACGCCCCCGAGGTTTTCAAAGGCAGCATCTCCGCCGACAGCGGCAGAAGACCCTGACGCGGCACGAGAAACTTTAGGCATGGAGACTAGAGATGAACCAGCCAACGAAAGATTTCGAGTGCCTGCCAATGACGAGGATACAAGGAAGCCAGTTCGGGTCAGTGTAGCCACATGGGATGCAGGTAGCTCTTGAGGCGGTATAGACGCGGCTCGCGGATAACGACGAAGCACATCGCAGAAGTCTGTACGGACGTCTGGTGCGACATCGCTCCGCTCCAGCAAGGCTTGGAGATCTCGCATGGTGATCAGCACCTCGCTTAAGCCGCTGATATCGTTTCCTCGCCCCGTGACTTTTATTTTGCGAAGCTTACCGGCGGTTTGCAAGGCCGCGATCTCCCTTTCAGTCTTGGATGAAGCAGCAACAAGAGCATGTACATGAGCCAGAGAGACGATGGCAGGCATGTTCCGCTGGAAGTTGAGTACTGCAGCAATACGGACACTGTTCATTCCCGCCCGTTCTGGAAGTGTTGCAAACATGGACGTGCGAGCATATTGCACCGCAGTCAACACATCCTTGGCTTGCTCGACGGAGACAGTGGATAAGACTTTGCCGCTAGAAATCAACCTATCCTCTTCTTCCTCGTCGCTATCATTCAGCTCATCGTCGATGGCATCAATAATTGGCCTTGCTTTGCGACTGGGCGGTTTGGTACGTGGAAGGTTCGCGAACGACACAGACGAAGAGCGCGAAGAGGCGGGTCTCTTGGCCGGCTTTTTCACCCGCGATGAGTGGGCCGCTGTGACATACAACGGCATGACGCAGGAGGAGAAAGAGGTAGGACGAGTGGTAGAGGGATGATAGAAGGAAATCAAATAGCGCCAAGCGCATCTTCACCTCGCAAGGTAGGATGAGCACATGCTTCCCGTTTCGCTCAGGTAGCAGAATTGGGGGAGCACAAGGCAACAGCTTTTGGTGTAACGGAATGCAGTGTGTGGTCTGAGGATTTTTCAAAACAGAGTTCCTAGAGCGCAGCAAAGAGGGGGCCGAGAGAGGGGTGGTTGGAAGAAAGTTTGACAACCTTGGCTGAGTGGGTTGGGCGTAGCGGATCAGATGCCGGGCCAGTCGAAGGGTGAGAGTAGGGCTGCGCTTGGCTGCAATGGGCAGTGGGACACCCAGTTCCGGGCGGCAGCACCAGTACTTTGGGTACTTTGGGCACCTTAGACCACTTAGGCCTTGGGATGGGGGACGGGTGCCTCCGAGGTTCAGGCGCAATGGGCCCATAGGCTGTTAACTTGGCCATGGCTGGTGTGCCAGTCTCCACCACGTGCGTCATGCTGCCCCCCAATGCATGTTTCCGGCCCAAACAAGCTCAGATTCGAGTTTCCATCTCTCACCATCAGTCTGTATTTGCTCGTTTGTCCTTCGCTTTGCCGTAAGATATCTCTCTTTACTGTTGTCCGGCTGATTGCGAGATGTTGGAACCCATGGGATCCAGTACTCTGCACACCTGCTTCCGACGAATGGATCCTGTATCACCGCGTCGTCTGTGATTCAACAATTCCATTGACTGGAAGAATCTCGCCCTTGCCCGACCTCAACTTTTTTGTTCCACCCACCCCATCAGCAATACCACCACGTTCTCTTTTAATATTCATACTTCCTCTCCTCCACTGCTTGTCTACGCACACACATACTCTCTCTCGACCATTCGTGAGACTTGGGACTGGCTCGAAAGTCCACCTCACTCGCCCATCGTAGTTTGACGCGGGGTGAACCTCGACCGCAGCCACTCACACCACCAACTTCGTTCATCGTACCTTCTCTGCCTACCAACAGACAACATTGATCAATCATTACGCTGATTCTGCGCCATCTTCCAAACAACAACACACATTCTGTCGACATTCTCTCCCTATTCACAGTGTTAGCTCCGAACGCCACGATATACTATTCAAAATGACCATCTTCGTTGCTACCCTCTTTCTACCCTATACTATCAACTTCGACATTCCATCATGTACCTCGCGGCCCGAGTCTCCTGAACTTCCGAGGCAGCAAATAGCCCTTACTCAGAACACTCCGAGTGACACTCAGACTGTGAGCCTCTTCACACCTGGCGCAGTCAGTGGCTCTCCTCCGCTGTCGCAGCTCTCCCAGAGTTCCGGCCCAATTCCTCCCACTCCAGGCGCTACTACCGACCACGAGAAGATCTTCCGACCTCATACTGAGCGAAAAATAAGCTTGACTCTCCCCAATGTCAAAAAAGAGGCTCCGGTTCCTGTGCGCGCCATCTCTCGACATGACCTCCATTCTCCTGGTTGGGGTAAGACCTTCACCTGGAACCAACCTCCTTCACGCGCCAAGTCGCCTCCTCCAAGTTCAATCTTGAAGCATGCAGTGGTCAGCGCCAGGGATGTTAAGGAAGTCAAAGAGAAGGCTATTTCGCTAGCTCACAATGCCACCCACCGAGGACGTCGCCAGAGAACGAGGACTGTTAGCCACGAACGGCACTTTTCACATGACAGCTACACTGTCGAGAAGGCGATCATCGGCAACGGAGGCCTATACAATGCCATTGATGCTGCTGTCGATGCTGGGATTTGCGAGGAAAAGACCTGGGTCGGGACACTTGGCTGCCCAGTCGATGCCCTGGACGAGCATCTGAAAGAGAACATTGCCGAGAAATTGGAAAATGACTACGATTGTTTGGCTGTTTATACCAGTGACAGTGATCTTAATGGTCATTACGAGCACTACTGCAAGACCATCCTCTGGCCTGTGGTCCACTATCAGATTCCAGACCACCCTAAGAGCAAGGCATACGAGGATCATTCTTGGGTATTCTACGCCAAGGTCAACGAGGCTTTCGCCGACCGGATCGCAAAAAACTGGAAAAAAGGCGATGTCATCTGGATTCACGACTACCATCTGCTACTTCTGCCTAACTTGCTACGTCAGCGGCTCCCTGAAGCTCAAATCGGCTTCTTCCTGCACACTGCGTTCCCTTCGTCGGAAATCTTCCGATGCCTCGCTGTTCGTACAAACCTCCTCCAAGGAATGTTGGGTGCCAACATGATTGGGTTCCAGAACGATGAATATGGACATCACTTCCTCCAGACCTGCAGTCGTCTCCTCAATGTGGAGGCGACCAAGCACGGAGTCATTCTGGAGGACGGGAGATTTGTCCATGTCAATACGTGCCCTATTGGTATCGACCCAAAAGCGATCGATCTGCAACGACAAGCGAAAGAAGTCAAGGAATGGGTACACACAATCACCGACAAATACCGAGGCAAGCGAATCATTGTTGCACGAGACAAATTGGACAGTATTCGTGGAGTTCGTCAAAAGATTCTGGCTTACGAGCTATTCCTCAACAAATACCCCGAATATCGGGATAAAGTCGTGCTCATCCAAATTGCAACCTCGTCTGCTGAGGACCCAGAGCTGAGTGCTACCGTGGCTGATATTGTCACTCGGGTTAATTCGACCCATTCGACTCTGGCACATCAACCGCTGGTGTTTTTGAAGCAAGACATTGACTTCTCCCAATACATGGCCTTGCTCACCGTTGCTGAATGTTTAATGATTACCAGCTTGCGCGAAGGCATGAACTTGACGAGCCACGAGTGGATACTCTGCCAGGACGGCAAGATTTCCCAGAACAAGTACGGTCCTCTGATTCTTAGTGAGTTCACTGGTTCTGCTACAGTCTTTGGGCACAATGCCCTTTTGGTCAACCCTTGGCACTACAGTCACTGTGCCGATGCTATCAAACAAGCCCTGGACATGTCCCCCGAGGAGCGCGAGAACCGCTGGAAGGCTCTGTACGATATTGTCGTACATCAGAACGCTGTTGGATGGTTTGAGCACTACGTCAAGGGGTTGGAACACGCATGGAAGGAACACACAGTCCGTGACTCGACGGCAGTTCCCCGACTGTCTTTGCCCAGTGTCAAATCCAAGTATTTGAAAGCCAAAAAGCGATTGATAATTCTCGACTACGAGGGGACGTTGGCATCCTGGGGCTCACCCACCGATATCATCTTGACCACTCCCAAGAGGTCGGTCGACGTATTGAACGATCTCATTGAAGACAAGAAGAATATTGTGTACGTCATGAGCTCGAGGATGCCTGAAGAGATGGAGCGGCTCTTTAGTCCCGTTAGTGGCATTGGGATGATTGCGGAGAACGGTGCTTTTGTGCTGGACCCAGGAACTGATGAGTGGCAGGAGTTGACCAACCTCGAGCATGTTCGAAACTGGAAGAAAGGGGTGAGGAGTATTCTGCAATACTATGTCGACAGAATTGAGGGCAGCCGGGTTGAAGAGCGCCATGCGTCACTGATCTTCGACTACTCGGACGCAGAAGATAGACAAGGGGCCTTCAAACAGGCCGGCGAGTGCGCCAATCATATAAATGATGCTTGTCGTGGACAGAATGTCAATGCGATCCCGATTGAGGATGGACTCAACATTTCGGAGATGGATGTCAACAAAGGAGCAGCCGCCCAGCTGATTGGTGAGAACTTGGAAAAGCAGGGTCAGGGGAAGGACGTGCCATTTCCAGACTTCCTCATGGTAATTGGGGATTCGAGGGAGGACGAGTATGTCTTCAACTGGGCTCACCGCTTGGAAAAGGCTGGAAAGATACGAGACGTTGTCACCGTGACGCTTGGTGCAAGAAGTACTGAAGCATCAGCTACATTGACTCAAGGTGTTACTGGTAAGTTGGACCTTTACAGTCAACCCTACACGGTCACTAACATACTATCTAGGTGTATTGTCAATTCTGGAGAAACTCGCATGGTCTCAGCAGAAAGCGTGAAGTTTGGTGCTCCGATTAGACTGGATGTTGTTCGTGGTTAATGAGGCTCATTGCACGGAAGGTTGGACAAAAGTATGCAGGGTTTGCACGATGGGAACACGAGCTTATGATATGCTTAGAGCGGGTTAGCGACCCCCATAGATACCCTGTATTAGGAAGGTCAGGCAATAGAAAGACATTCGTCCTAGCGGTAGAGCGAACTCCGGACGGTGGAAATAGTGATATTCTGCGATTCCAAGGAGAAGTACCTAGGAAGCATTCAGTCGGTGCTGCCACTCCTGTGTGGGGTTTTGTGACTTGATCATCCGTAACAGAATTCGAGGTTTGTAAGCTATGGTTCTGTGCATCCGATACGGTCTCGAGCGAGTCGATAGATGGGTAAAGATAGAATGGTCCACCTCGTCCACTTGATCCAGTTCTGATCCAAACAAATTATGACATCAGCCTGGCTGCCGGACTGGGATTAGCGCTGTCTCAGCCTCGCGAGGTTGTGTCGGCTGCACATCGATGGATTTGTCATCCCCCATATTTCTCCCACTCCCTGCCATTCACTTGATCAATATTACAAGTCTGCAAAATACGGCAATCCTGAGCTTTCGAGACAAGTTCGACGCGGGATTGCAACGCCGGTGCCAGTCGATATGCTGATTAATATCATCTCATCACCCGGAGGATTCAAACTTTGACAGCCTGAAGGTCTGAGATCAAGGGCAAAGGGCGTGCGGTGTTTTCTCATTTTGAACGTCGAAACCCCCGCAAGTGTGCAGGTGTAGTTACATCCCTCGCAGCTCTCTTTCTTTCTTGTTGCTTGTTATCATTCTGGGGATGGGCCTTTATCCCATAGACACATTTGGCTTACCAAGTCAATTGACCAGTTTGTTGTGACGCCAGTAACTTTTGCTATAGCCACGAAACGGTACAGAGAGGGTTCAACTCCGTCGCTTTGAGGTCCTATGTATATAAGAGATCGCCAGACTCTCCGTGGTACGGTCTGTGTCGAACAACATCCTCATTTAGAACAGACGATATAAAGTGATTGCAATTCGCACCTACTAAGCTTTTCCTCCCGTGTCAATTAAGGAGAGAGAGAGAGACCGTCTAACTGCACGAGATTGAACTTGATATGGCTCCCACCAAATTAGGCTTCATTGGCTTGTCCGCTGATGGGTAAGTTGTCCCATAAAACAACAAGACGCTGTGTTGGAAACTGAGCGAGATGTTTCCGTCCTGCAGACAATGGGCCGCCAATTCACATCTGCCGCATATCCAGAAGAGACCAGACCTGTTCCGGATCACGGCGCTGCAGAATAGCAGCAAGGCATCGGCGGAGAAAGCCGTGCAAAAGTACAAGCTGGGCGGAGATGTCGCATGCTACGACGACCCGGAATCTCTGGCCCGCGATCCCAATGTCGACATGGTGGTCGTGTCAGTCAAGGTGCCCGAGCATTATCGACTCATCAGGCCGGCGTTGGATGCGAAGAAGGATCTCTTTGTCGAGTGGCCGCTCGCGGCGAATGTGAAAGAGGCAGAAGAGCTCACGGCCCTGGCGGCGACCCAGAAGGTCAAGAATGTAGTCGGTCTGCAGGCACGCCAGAACCCGAGCATCCGCAAGGCCAAGGAGGTGGTTGCCAGCGGCGAGCTGGGCGAGATCCTCGGCACCACCATGCTAGGCTCAGGCATGGTCCTGGGCGCAACCGAGGCCCCCGTGTACGAGTACATGGCGAAGATTGAGCACGGGGCTAATCTGATCACCATCCCTGCCGGACACGCCATGGACGCCCTCTGCTACGTCTTGGGAGAGATGACGGAACTGCAGGCCAAGTTGGCGACGCGGCGCCCGACCATGGACATTGTCGATGCCTCGGGACAGGTCCTCCGTACCGTCAACAAGACCGCGCACGACTGGATGTCGGTGACGGGGACACTCGAGCGCGGAGGGGGCGTCGCCACGATGGTCTATCAAGGCGGCCTCTCGGACACGGGCAAAGACTTTTACTGGGAAATCAACGGCACCAAGGGGACACTGGTACTCGAGGGCCCGAACGGCCACATCCAAATGTTCCATCCGACGATCAAGTTCGTCCCAGCGGGTGCCGGGCGCGCACAGCTGAAAGAGATTCCCGTCGAACCGGCCAGTGACTTTGCCTATAATGTGGGAAAGGTCTGGGATGCGGCCATGGGCGAGGGAGACGGCGGCGTCGTGACCTTCAAGGACGCATTGCTCAGGCATAAGATGATTGACGCGATCTACCGCAGCAACGAGAAGGGGACTCGGGAGTCGTACCTTTGAATGTCGAGATCCAACAACCGGTTTTGGCTCAGGGGGATCAGGACATCGGAGGATGATAGCGCGTGTAGGGGTTTGAACCATTGGTTTTCCTTGGCCAGTGTCTCATTCTCTAGAAAATGAATGCACATGTCGTCGTAGATGACCCTAATTATTCAGCTCCTGCGCCTTATTTCTCCGTGACAGGCCAGGAAATGAGGCTGATCGACGACGGGAGGTCCACTTTCCCTTTGTCACGAGTATGAGGACACCCAGACAGACAGGTATTCGGGATAGAACCTCCGTATCCGCCCGTCTCCATTGCCCACTTACCTACCTACCTGTAGTCGCTCACCGCGCAGGTTCCAACGGCCAGGGTCGCAGGCACATATATTTGCGCGACTCAGCCCCCACTTTCAGGCGGTGGGAATCATTCCCTCCAATAAATACCCGAGGACTCGGTAGATACGAGTACGCTCGAGTTCTCGACTGCCACGTGGTGGCATCAGCCCTACAGACCTGACCTGACCTGACCTGACCTGACCTTATCTGCATGGATCCCTGGTCCTGGTCCTAGGCGCTGGCCCGTTCTGGACATCTGCGCCCTGAACTGCGCCCGCCTAGGGCGCGCCCCTTGTAAGCGCTTGTGCCGGATTTGGGAAACCCCGTTGATGAACTTTGTCTTGGGCAGGTGGTTCTTCGGTCCGTCCTGATTGGAAAAGTATCTCCTCCACGGTTACACTACAATCCATGAGACCCTTTCCATCTCTTTTTGGTCTTGGGACGCCGTATCCAGATTTCGCTTTCTGCAAGTGTGTGTATGTATGTGTGCATGTATGTCGTCAGCTTTGGCATCGCATCACGGGTGACAAAAGGTCCCTTGGTTTTTGGTCATTGGGCTTCCAAGTCCGCACCGTCTCATGTACCTCATATTCAGGTGCTCGGCTGATTTGCTGTTCTTGGTGACATGGATGCTCATTCGTGACCCTGTCGCTATCAAGAATGTTACCACTGGCTGGATGCGCATCGAGCTGAGGCACTGCCACTGACTGTCACGCCCAGCCCATGAGAAGACCGTGCTTGGGAGATCCCGGGGAGAAGTGAACATGTATAAGATGTTTCAAGATCCGCGTTTGTCGTCTCGTGTCTTTCAATCACTACCCAATATACACACAGGTCTATCATCACACCTCGGAACACCCGAACATCTCACAGCAAGCCTTAGCCATCAACGAGTACATTACCCGAGACAACCCAGGGCTTCATCACCTAGTACACAATGGCATCGGCTTTCTTCGCCCGCAAATCAGTGCTCTCCATGAACACAACACCCAATACACCAGCCAGTCTTTTCCAGACATCTTCAACTTCATCTTCGACATCATCATCGTCGTCGTCATCATCATCAAAAAGATCCTCTCCCGTCACATCCAAGAACCAGTCGACCAGCTCCACGAGCAGGAATAACGCCGGCGCGCCAGGATCCGATGCAGACTCCCTGTCAAGCTCGATGAGTAACAGTTACGGATCGTTTATGCGGTCCATATATACCAGGGGTCTGTGATCTGAACGTTCGAAAGTGCTCGTCATATGGAAGTTTATGGAGGGGTTTGGGCCGAGTTTTTGGTGGGCGAGAAACTGCGAGAACCAGGCTCAGATGGAGTGAGCTGTTTGGACAAGGCTTCGCGGGAACGAGGGGAGTTGTCCTTCTAAGGGAGATCGTCACAATACAATCTTGGTTCCCACTAGTCGACTTCCCTGTTTCCGATTCTCTATGATGTTCTTTGTCCGGCATTCGTGGTTTGAGACTGATTTTTCGAGAGTCGAGCTCGGAAGTGCAGATACTCATATCGGGTCGGCTCCCCATACCAGAGAAACACGGTAATATCATCTCACGGACTTTCTCGATCTGCGAGCTACGCCAGGAAAAAGCAATCCTTGTGATAAACGCACGCACAGGTCAGCCGGCTCGTCAAGCTCGTTTAGAGTGTTGGTGGCTCTGGTACAGCAAACTCACTTCGAACAGGCCGTGATCAGTCAAAAACATATCCCCCGTGGGGATTTCAAAACTCAATGGACTCTCGTCACTCGATGTCCAGTCCCATTGTTGGTCGAGGAGGACAGAGCTCGTCAAGTTTTCATCCCTCGCAAAATTGTCCGTGACGTGGTACGCGGGTTCAGTTCCGGTTTCTGCCTCTGCTTCGATGTCAAGCCCGTCGATGACCTGGAAATATTCCTCGCGCAAATCAAGTACACTAGGGTCTCCGGGTTGTACATGAGCCTGTTTGGTATTGCTCTTGGGTGCTTCGTGAGTATCAGGAGCGCGCGATTCTTGGAGCTGTTGGACGTCATTCAGATCTGCAGAGATGCTCTTTCGAGAAGACTGGAGAGAGGCGGAGCATTGTGGCAGTTGGTCAAACGCCATGGTTGCAATATGTCGGATCTGGGTGAGGGCTTCAGAGCTCGGGCAAACCTCACTGGAGCTAGAGTGTTTCTTCAAGAAATCCGACACCAGCCTCAAAGCTGTGGCCACATGGTGTGGGTAGGGGTCAATGCTGAGGAGGCACACCATGTCGTTGCGACGTGACCCTACCGTCGAGCCAAATACGGTTTGAAGAGAGACTTTACATTGCATTCCCAGCGAGATGATATTGATGGTCTCTTGTACTGCAGCCCATTGCGAGATGCCCAAGTTCGATATCAAATCTCGCCTGTCAAAGACATTCAGGGTGTCGTACAGGATCAGTAGTCCCAGGTGATAATGAAGAGCGAGAAGGTCTTGGAGCTCGTAAATTCTCGACATACGGATTCTGCAGAAGGACAGAGAGCACTTACACCAGTTGAGCTGGGCCTCGAAGTCGAGGAACAGCAATGCTCGCTTACACGCAGCGAGCAGCGGAGCATATGTGACGTCGTATCTGTGCATGCATTGGACAACGGCAGTCTGTGCACGGACAACGAGGTGTGGCTCATGGCGGTAATTGAACGCTTCGCGGAGCGAGGCGACCGCTTTCCAGAACAACCCTTTACAACCGCTGGCCGACTGAACTATCCAGATCGCGCGTTGATTGGTCACCTCGAAGCCGTTGAGTCGCCACGACTCCGTCTTGTCGTGAAATTCTTGCGCGGTTCTTTGTAGGAGCTGCACTGTACCCTCTTGTTCGAAGCCAAGGAGGCTTGCGTGGAGAATCGACGGTAGACCAGTGGTCAAGGACGCCGAAGTATCAAAGACGAAACCAGCCCAGTGTGCGATGGTCTCCCGGAGTTCGTAGCCCTCGTCAACTGTATCAGAGAGGTCGACTGCTGGTCCCGCTATTGCTCCTGCTCCTGTGAGCGCGGGCTTGGTTGTGATAGCAGCGGACTCGGAGCGGTTGACCTGTCTACGTCTTGCCCGGACACTCTGGAGCTGCCGCATCGCAATGTCAATGCACACTTCACCAATATTCCCGTTTGCGAGCTCTTGTTCCTCGAGACCCGGTGGCATGGGAGTCATTCCAAAGATATACAGTGCCAGTATCGATCTGTAGCAACGTCTCTGCAAGATGAGGAGGATTTTAGATCGTGCGTCCTGCCAAAGCTTGCTGGCCAGGTCGTTCAGCCTCTCCACTGAAACGGTAGTACCGGCAATGAGAGGGAGCCACCGGACACTGAATGCGTGGACGGCTACGTTCAACGCCTGGTTGACCACCGTGTCTGCTTTGACACAGACATTTCCTGGGGCTGGGACTGGATGTCAGGTTTCAACTTGGCCATCATGACCTCGGCACGGGCATTTCCATTCGTCCAAGCTCACAAACAGTCTGGAAATGATTGTTCTCGAGCCCTATGGGTCCATCCATTCTCATTAACGACTTCTTTTGCCTCTCCAGAGGACGGACACAAGAGAGACGGAAGGCAGGGTCTGGACTTACATCTGGAAGACCCGGGTATGGACAGCAGCCACTGCCGAGCCATACGCCGAGTGCGGTCTCAAAGATCGAGGAGAAGATGTGCCACATGGAGGCTTCGATCGAATCCTCACGTAGGTTGAACGCGCGGGCAACTCTTGAGGACGCGGTGGATCTTGAGGATGATGTTTCTCGGCTCAGAAATCTAGTTGTCTCTCAGACTTTGGCGTAAAGTCACAAAAGGAAAAAGATGATACTAACACAGACCGTCCGCCTTTATGTGTATCCCCCTCGTGCTCGAATGGCGGATGCACTGTGTCTTCTCCGTTCTCAACGCTGTCGACAGAAAACGCCGAGCTCGCACGTCGACGCCGCTTCGTGACCTGAAGCCACTAAACGACACACTATATCAGCCTCAATTCCACCGGTCCCGTAGAGATCAGAGTCGACTCACCTTGAAAGTGCAGGGCCGCTCTTTCCGGGCGCAGTTGGTGCATCTGCGATCGCGAAGGCCGCCAACAACGGCGGCCCCTCCTCCTTCTCGCTTGTGCACAGCATCGCAACGGATCCTTGAGGCCCGGCAGCCGTCACAGCTTGAATTTTGTTTTCGCGGAGGACGTGGCGTCTTTTCCATTTTGTCTCCCGAATGCTTTGACTCTTGCTTTTTTTTTTTTTAAGGTGAGGAGTAACAGTCAAGGAAGAAGAAAGACATAGCTGCGACGAGGATCTTGTCGCCGGGTCCGGCGGAGCCGAAGCAGGAGAAGCACGGTAGCGATATGCTCGGATCTTAGGCGCGAAGGCACTGGAGGGGCTTTCTACTTGTCAACTGACCAAAGCCCAGGAGCACCTCGTGGCCCCCTTTTCCGGACAGCCTCGAGTTGGACCGAGACCCACTTATTTCTCGCGTTAGTCTTCTTTGGGAAATATCAACATCGTCATTTCTCCGGAATCAGCTTGGAAGAGTTTCTTTCTCGTGATTCTCGAGATAGATTGGCAAGCAAAGAATCTCCTAAGAAGCACTATATGCGGGGTTGAGCGGGATCAAATGTCGGACGAGATTCTGGGGGCACCATGTTCGGGGACTACGTTGCTGCGAGGTTGTCGTTAGGGACTGGTAGGTCCAGGTCGAGACGCCTCCCAGCATCTCCTCAAGATCATCACTATACTCACACGTCTGCGATGGCTCTGGGACTCGGTTCCGAAGTGAATTCCTCCGCAAGATGGTGGGTTATGATGGGGTGCCGGGCATCTATTTCCCTGTCTGCCCTCTAGCGACCACAGGGGGTAGGATACTTCTATTGTCGATCTATATACTAAGGATGCCCCCGGTCTAGGTGTCGAATGACCGAGTTGTGATACCTTCCAAGGCTACTCACAGGTGCTGTGAAAATGTCACTCACGCCACTCCCCCATCCGCGCAGGATCGTCACCGGACACGACGACCAGGGGAAAGCGATCTTCCTCGCCGACTCGCGCATCCCCTTGGAAGTGACCAAGCTGGGCGCCAGCCTCGGCGTGCTCTGGGAGACGAAGAAAGTCCCGGCCGATAATTCTGGGAAGGATGATCCCGCAACGTCGAGGACGACGGATCTCGCGAATAAGAGCGGGGTGGTGCTCCGGGTTGTGGACATTGAGCCCGGTACGACGCAGGTAGGTTCGTCCTCCAATCGCCTCCCTAGTGATGTGGGCTTGAAAGAAGCGGGAGGAAAGTGTTCATCATCAGAAAGGAACAGAGACTCTAATTGTCGTCAGGCCAAGATGCTCTTCCACAGGACCGAGTCGCTCGACTTTGGGATTCTGTTCGATGGTCAAGTCTCATGGTGAGCTTCACCTCCAGCAACATCTACTGCAATTCCTTCTCATTACACCATATTCTATCCTCCTTCTTGGCCTATTCCTCGTTGCCGTTGTGTTCATTTTCTTTTACTGATCAGGGTTGGTGTTGTCGTCGAATAGCCGCGGAGCCGGTCAAAGTGGGAGACAAGGTGCTCGGGGCGCATGGATACCACAAGGACGATGTCGCGACGGGCGGAGCTCAAGAGGTCTAGTGTGAGTAACGGAATACTATCTTTATATTCGAATTCTCGTGTATTGCCAGTATTGCGATACAGTTTCAACACTTATCCAAGACATGTATTTCTGGATCTTGTATGTATTTACAAAGAATCAATGGTCCTACTACCCTAACGGATGTCAGAGATAGCAAGAAGTCTGGACAGAACCAATCGCTACCTCTGGTCATGGATACATCCATCTAGAGGTGTGCTTAGGCAAGGCATCCGCATGCTTGGGGGAGATTGTTCTGTGTGATTTAATCTTGCGGTGAACATGACAGTGCATGTCTTCCAGTTCAACCATTTTCTTTTTCTGAAAGTCATTCTTGAGCTCAAAACCTCAATGTCTCGCTCTATCATCGGGTCTCCCATTCATTTCCGGTGCCCACTCCTCGCCAAGTTGATGTAGCCGGACCTCAACGTCGTAAAGACACCCTGCGGATCATATTTCTCGCTGACCCGCACCAGTCTCGTCAGGTTCTCCTCGCCGTAGCTGGCAAACACGTCCTGATCGCCCGCCGCGTAGTTGAGGTAGACGTACCGGTGGAACTTGTTCTGTGCTGTCGCTGTCGCCGTCACGCGCTGGGTGAATGTCCGTGCGAGGGATTCGACGAGATCGTCGTCCGAGGGGTCTGTCCATGACCAGAGCAAGGATATCACTTTTCACACATGTTTAGACACTGACTTAGATGGATGATGGACAATGGATTGGAGAGCGAGAGGTTTTCCCAGCTTAGCACCAGGGCACTCACCGAACAGAGGTCCATCTTTCCTGCTGATGCCCAACGGATTCTCGGTCTCGTCCGACGGAAGCATTCGCGGAAGGAGAGGCTGTAGTAAGATCGCGGGCACAAAGTCCTTCACAGTATCTCTGTGTGGGTTGATAATGTCCTTGTAAATCGCCATGACTTGGTTGAGGACGCCCACGTCGCTTTTGACCGCCAACGCTAGTGTTTTCGACCTTTTTTTTCCCTTGGATGTTAGCAATTGACAGGCCTCTGCCTGGACGGCATCGAAGGAGGAGATACCTCAGCCCATGGGGATTATTCGCGTTCAACTCGACAGACAAGTCCGCGATGCTGCGGACCCTGGTCGACGACGCAATCGACGGCAAGGCCTTGAACCCGTCAAACACGGGCGGATCTTCCCGCGGTTGACCATGTGACAGAACCGCCGTGGTGACGAATTTGCCCATCGGCGCGACGTAGGCCGTGATGATGAAGGCTTCGGCGTAGATATCAGCGGACGACGAAGAGGGATCTTGGTTTTTACAGAACTGGTCCAGCAGGGCGATCGTCTCCGCCTCCGAGTCTTCGAGATACTGTTTCACCCCGCCCCAGATCCGGCCCTGCTCGAACGCGGCGAACTCGAATGTCGTCACGACCCCGAAATTCGTGCCTGCGCCGCGGAGAGCCCAGAAGAGGTCGGGATGGGATTCGCGTGTGGCGGTGACGATGTTGCCGTCGGCGAGGACGACCCGCTGGCCATTCATTAGGACACCTGCACGTCTGGATGGTCCTCGTCGGCTCGAGGTCGAGACATACCTCGTAGCTCTTGACATTGTCACACGCAAGCCCAAACCGGCTGGCTGCGAAGGAGATGCCTCCTAGAATGGGGCAGTCAGAGCTGGTTTTCGTCATTTCTTGTAGTCTCGATATAGATGTCTCACCTCCAAGGGTCAAGCCACCAACGCCGACAGTCGATATACGGCCCCCAGGCACACTGACTCCCTGCGTGTCAAGTCTGCCGTAGACGTCCCCCCACTTTGCCCCTGCGCCGACGAACACGGACTTGCGATCAGGGGCCACTTTCACCCCGTCGATCTTGCTCAGATCAATTAAGATGCCATCCTGGATGCTCGATGCGCCAGCGTAGACGCCATGTCCGCCCGCTTTCACGGCGAACGGGATCTGCTGGTCCCGCACGGTCTGGAGGATGGTGACGATATCTTTCGCGTCTTCCGGGAATACTTGGACAGCGGGGACCAGGGCTGCCGATTGGGCGGTGAAGTATTTCAGCTCGCCCGGCTGCGGTGCTGCGACTTTGTCCTTGCCCAATGTGTCGTGGAGTGTGGTGTACTGTCTAGCTCTTAGCACTTTGATATTGTTTTCCAGTTGGAGGGGCTCGTACTGACCACGTCTTTAGGCGCCATGGCTTGTGTGTTGTGGAGAAGATCGGGAATGCAGCAAAGAGGGCGCATCAATGATATTACCGCTTTATATACCAGACTTGCACGTCTGCAATGATCCTTCGCAACCTAAGCTAGTTCGTGGTTTGAGCATCTGAAATACTCCAAGTAACACGGGTGATTGATTCGGCTCCCGCCTGCGCTTCCCGGTTCCGGGAACCGGGAAGGCCGTAAACCCCATGGGACCCCAGCACCCCAGGTTTCCGCAAGTCCTAGTCTGTGCACAGGATCATGTGCCGCTGGAGAAAGCGGAGTCCATTGTGGAGCGCGTCGAAGGTCTCGTCACGGTACTCTATGTCGGGAGTTCCTCCGATCAGGTTGCCAGAACCGGATACAGATGAGGTCGCCCACGGTAATACCACCCTTTCAGGAAATAGATACATAAACCGCTTGTAATCTCCTTTCAATCTCGCCTCTCTCACCTTTATAACCCCAAAACTTTCATTCCCCCTGAAGTACAACCTCACAAGTGATGACAGCCATGCCCTGCAAGCTACAGATCCTCATCAACAAGCAAGACCACCTCAGCGACGAGGAGTTCCACCATTAGTAAGTTCTTCCAAGGCGACATTGCACTGGCACAGGTACACACAATATACAAAGTCACCGCTTGACTGACCTCGTCACAGCTGGTCCGTCGAGCACCCCAAGATCTGGCTCAGTACCGAGATTGTCAAGAAGAAGATCATCACATACTCTCAGGTTTGAGTGTTCCGAGCACAGCACTGGCGAGGGATCCACCATGGGACTGACTGGTCAAAAAGTTCCATGTCGACAAAAAGGCCACGGCGGTCCTGACCGACTTTGGCGTCGATATCGGTCAGTGGGATGGCATCGTGACCATGGTGGCGGAAAACATGGACGAGTTGTTGAGCGTAAGAATGATCCATTTTCTCTCAAAAAGTCCGTTGGAACACAGATCTGTTGACGAAACTTTTCAATATCAAGGTCTTTGCGGACGAAGAGTATCTGCGCGTGGTGGTGCCTGATGAGAAGAAGTTCCTGAAACGCGAGACGGCCATAATGATGATTGGAGAGGATCATCCAAAGAAGGTCGATGGAAAGGTCGTGGTAGATATTGGGAGGTAGAGTTATAGAACTAACTTATCTCTTGCCGGGCGACTCAACCTTTCTTCAGGTCTGCTTCTTGTATTTGAACCTCTTCAAAAGCGTCGTCAATGCCTTCTCTGCTGCTTCCTTGGTTGGTACCGTGCCGGGAAACCCGAACTCGTCCCAAACGGCTTTCTGGACCTCGGGCCGCTTCCGCAGGTAGTGCATACAGGCCCCCTCGATGTAACGCTCCTTTATGATGCCGCCGTCGTACCAGAAGGCGCGGTCCAGGATCAGGAGCACTTCCAGACAGATGGCGATCATCTCAATGGACACGAGGTACGTTCGAACCGCAACGGTGACGGCGACGTGAGCACCTCCAGCGAGCCACAACACAGGAGCTAATGACATGGCGGTTCCTGCGGCCATTGCTGTGTCACTGAGGGCCGCTCCGAAGATCGTCGCGCTCATGAAGGAGCCGCCGAAGATTCCGAGGAGACTGCCCGAGTCATTTTTGACCGGCTTGGGCACCTTCAGCGCGTTGCTGATGATGGAATCAAGGGCAACGGGATCAGGCTCGGTGTAATCGTATAACGTGGCAATGGCACGAATGGCCTTTGACAGGAGTTGCGACTTCTTGTCTTTCGAGCCAAAGAACTGGAAGTTGGGTCGATGTCGACCAAATTCTCGTACGGCGGCTTGGATGGCTCGTTTGTGCCGATCCTGGACGAATCGCTTCTGCGCCGATCGATGTATGTCGGCAACGATCTCGCTGGTCAATTGGGCATATGAGGCAGTAATCAAAGTCCTGATCGACTGTGTACCGCCTGAATCCTATCAGCGACGAGATCCAGAAGATTGAATGCCTGTCTAGAAGGGAAACGTACTTGCTGTGACACTCACAAAGATGGTGGACCCGATTCTTGGAAATCGTTGTCTCCACTCCGCGGCCATTGACTCTGTTCTCTGGGTATATCTCGTAGAGACGAGCGGCCGCAGGTTCTGTCTCAAGGCGTCGGGTAGGTCTCCCCATCGGTAGATCTCGTTGAGTTCCTGGTGACCCTCGTCGATCAATCTATTTCTGTTCTCGTCAAACACCGCCGTCTCAACGTCGGAGAGCAGCTTATCACTCATGGTAAAGACGTGAACCAGAGGGATTCGTCCAAGGTTCGTCCTGAAGAACCTTGTATCGCTTCCTTGAATTCTGGGGTTGTCCGTTGAAGTACAATACCTTGTAACCATGTCAAAAGCGAAAACAGTGGCATTCTTTGCTCCGGCAACTCACCATATACAATGGAGCTGGTCTTGTAGGCCAGGCTTCTGCCCACATTCGGACACAAAGCTCTCGACATCGCGTACTTCATTGTCGGTACCAGTCTGAAACCCTCTAGCATCGTGTAATGACAATGGAGGGTTGCCACCGGTGATAGCCTCTCGTATTCGACTTCGTCCCATCCTTGCACCGTGCTCCGGAACTGTCTAGGCCACCGTCAGAGTCAACATGAGGACCCATGGAGTGCAGCCAGTGCGACTGGTAAGGTCTTACTCACTGCTATTCGGCCAACAACTTTGTTTATCAGTGCAGATTTTCCAGCATGCGTATGCCCTGCCACCAAGACTCGAGGTATATCTGGGGCCATTGCACCGTGGATCTCGTCATGTATGTTCCACAGCGCTCGGTGTTCGCGAATGATCAATCGTTCTGTGTCTCGCAGTTCCTTTTCGAAAGTCCACCCGTTGACCAGCTGAACCACTCCAGGGTTCTTGTGGTCAAGATAATACACAGAGGGGTGAATGAAGACACCGTGAGGGCCTAAGTCAATCATCACACAGGTGAATACCGTGCACCCACGCTTCCAGTCCGGGTAAGAGGACATTGGTATACTTACTGTTTGGAAGATAGCCAACTAGCACTCCGTCTTTGAATATGAGTCGGTCGTCCTTTCCCGGGATGTCGATTCCAAAGTCAAGACTGGCGTTGAGTCCAGGCCTTTTCATTGCACTTGTCAAATCTGCCACAGATGATTTTATCCCGTTCTTGTACCGGATCTCCCTCATTGGGACACCGCGTGGGAAGATGAGGTGTGATGGATCCGTGACATTTGACCCTTCCAGCCGTTGAAACCCAGCTTTGAATCCGTACTTCTCGGCCTCGCTGACGATCCACTGCAGCGGCCACAGAGCCAAGCCGTCTTCCTCGCATCCCCCACAAAGATTGCCATGTGTGCCGACGAACCAGGCCTCCTGAAGACTTCGTGAGCCATCCAAATCGTCTAGATCTGTGGACGGGAACCGGGTAGGCCGATACGCATTCCTGCGCTCAAACAGAGCAAGCGCATGCCGCGCGTGCAAAGTCGTTCTCAGAAGACCCATGTCATTGAGACCTTCGTCATCCAGGGCCTTGACTGTGTCAAACAAGCCGAGAAACTTGATTGAGGGACTGGGTCGGGTGTGGTGTGATCGATGTGCAAACACAGAGTTCCGCAACAGGTCGTCACTCGTCTTTGCGGCGTGATAAAGTTGTAGGGACTTGTGGAAAACGTCGTCAAAGTCAGGGTCATGGGCACGCAACGCTCCCAGGTGGTGCAGTAGACCAGCAACGGCACGGACGACGAAAGCGCCTCGGCTTGAGCCGAAGAGAAAGATTTCATCCTGGGATGGGCACAACTTGCAGCATCGCTTGTAGATCTCTTTGATTTTGGACTCGTAGCCGCTTCTCCCTTTCCCGGTCACTCCAGAGACGAGGCGCTCGATGGGGCCATCGACGGCACCTATACCGTCGACAATCGGGTGTCGTTGCTGCGACCAGGTCTTCCCGGTTGAGTCCTTGACTTCTCCCACAGCTGCCATCATCCATAGCCGACTGATGTTTGTAGCGTTACCTTGGGGGGCCCCAATTGCTCCGTCTGGAGTCAACCAAGTGCCATCTGCGCAGATAATGAGGCGGACAGGGTGATGCGCAGTGCCGCAGTCACGACACGGGCTCGTCTCTCGATTACTTTCCGGATCAGCGATGGTAGCCGATGGTCCCGGGGATTCTTCTCTGGTCATGTTGGAGACTGCGGCTTTCGTCTTGTAGTAGAATTCGACAAGGCACAAGGATAAAACTGTACTCCAGCCTTACTCAGCCTTGCGTGTCTGTGACGTTTCTCACTATACCGAGCCAATATTCCACGATTTGTTGTGGTAGTGGAATCTAAGCCGCACGAGGCTCAGTCTTTCTTTAATGGAAAGGACAAGAGGAGGACCATCAACGACGAGTTCACAACAGAAAAAAGAAAAAGACTGGCCTCCTCCCAACTGGTGCGGCTGAGAGGAGGGAAATACTTGTACAACTTTCCCCTCTTTTTCAGCCGCGGTCCACATGCATGCATGCAATCCATCATGATAAGGCGGTTCACATTCAGCCTTATTTCTGATCGTTGCCTTGCGCTTCACAGCCTTACTCGCACATCCTGACGCCTCGGCATTGTGCATTGACTGGTTTCGGGGTGGTCTGTGTATTTGCAAATCACTTGTAATCAGCTGGATAGGTTTGTGGAAAGGGGGTTTCACCTCGATGGTACATTTCCTCGGAGGGTTGGCGAGATAGCTGGAGGTGTACCGAGTAGGCAAGTACCTCTGTAGGTAGGCACGCACCCAATGGGTGACAAAATTCTGTCCCCACTATTATTAGGGTATTCTTACCGGATTTCCTGCCTCACTGGGGACGGAATTCTGTCACCACTGGGTGGTGGGACGCGTGGCACGTAGGGTCACTAAGATTATGTAATGAAGGCCACGCTAAACCCTTGGGGGCTTTAGTCGGAGGCTCCAATAATTATTCGATAGTACATAACCAGTCAGATAAGGTCCCTAGGATCCAGCAGAATTCACTATGTTCCAATATAAAGTCACACTGAGTCTCTACTTCTATCAGATTTGGAGTTAGAGCACCAACCTGCTGCTTTAGCCTCGGGACTGTCAAGCTCGCTGTACCTGGGCGCGTCTCCTTCCTCCACTGTCGGCAATTCGTGCACCGGCTTGGGCTGGCCGTCCAGCTCGGCCCTCTCGTAAATTTTACTTGGTAATGTCGTCGCCGTGTTTGTCCCTACTGGAGCTCCAGTTCCAGTACCAGCGACCGTGGCTGGCGTTACATAAGTCGCATCCTTGCCATCTCCAAGGCCCTTTTCGTGGTTGGACGGGACCAAGGAATTCGATCCTTGACGCGTACGAGTATGTGTACGCTTGCGTCGTCGCAGGAACCAGATCGCCAGGCCTGCTAGACCCAGCGCTGCGAGAACGCCGATGACGAGTCCAGCGATGGCGCCACCACTTAGACCAGAGCCGCTACCACCGCCACCGCTACCGAGCAAAGAAGGATCCGTCAAGTTGCCCGGTTGAGACGTTGCGGTAGTAGCAGCGGCGCCAGAACCGCCAGCGGACCTTGTCGTGTCTGTCGTGCCTGTCGTGCCCGCCGTGGTAGTCGATGTATTGTAAGTTGATACAGGGTTTCCAGTACCAGTTGTACCGCCAGCAGATGTGGTAATATATGGCGACGCAGTCGAACTAGAACCACCTTGCGAAGTCGTCGCACTAGGAAGAGGGGTCGTAGCACTTCGTCCCGACTCGTCGATGATATTTATCGGGGCCGAGTCGACGGTCTGAGTCCCTTGAATCAGGCGCAAGCTGTAATATCCCCCATCATTGTCACCGATGTCGACATCCCACTCGAATTGTTGAACAATGCCGTCGTCATCATCAGCTGCGTGAACCAAAAACATGTAAGTCGGCTTGAAGCAGTTACTAGTGCATGAGCAGGAGCGGAGATTTGTTAACTTACAATCGTCGTTAAAGACATCATCAATGACCCTCCCATCTTGGACCAAATCCACGGCGATAGGCTAAAAACGGTTGAGAAGTCGCATTCCGATGATTTGCAATGGAAATAAGTTGAACAAGCCAGAACGTACCGTCATTCCATCTCCGCCCGTCCAAGATATGAAGATTTCTGCACCTTCGTTGATTGACTCGGGAACATTGGAAAACTGAAGCGACTGAGCCTGGCCTTGACTTTGACGCAGCCAGATGACCCAGAGAAGAAGCACGGGGATGGGGATGCTCGACCAGGGCATATTCCTCGGTACATGAGAAAGCCCTCTTGCCTTTTCAGAATGAATAGTTTTGGTTTGAATCACGAGTAAAACAACTCCACGTCAAGTGCACACCTGCACAGACAAGACGTAAAAGGGAGTCCTGAGGCATTATTTCAACGATAATCACAACAATAATTCAGTGCATTCTGGTCCTCACTGATGGCTGAGTTGCAAATGTATTTCGGGATGGGATAGCCAGTAAATTCCAAGACACAAATGCTTGATGACCCACAACAAGCGTGGCTGTGTGGTCTTGTGCTGTCTTGTGGTGGACTGAATCAAGCTCTTGGTCGCTAGGCATGCTAGACTGACTCGTCAGCTACAAAGGAAAAGTTGGTAGAGGACGTGGAGCTTGCCATGGAACCTGGATCAAATTCATGGGTCATTCTTCTTATCTCATGCACGGAGTACCTTGACTGCCATTTTGCCTCTATAGCACTTTGCATGCTTGAAGCTATTCTTAGATCCGTCTCTTTTGATGAACCTGGGCACTGCACAAACTCCGAGCCCCCTCATTCTATGTGCACTATCCAGGAGCTTTTAGGAAATATAGAAAGATCCCCACACAGTTTTTCCTGTTTGCGGCAAGTCCCGCTGTGCGTTTCGGAACACCGCGGCGAGGGTGAGGGCGGTTTTGTCAAGCATTGGCACACGTCGGGCATGAAAACTTTTCAATCCGATCCGCAGGTATGATTGCTTTGCGATTTTGCAGCTGAGGAAAGCAGCAATGGGGGCCAAATACCTGTATCGTGATTCACTCGGGGGAAAAGGCGACATATGGACAGTCAAATGCTCGACTGCGCATGAGTGTGATGATGCTGAACCTAGAGCCGTTGCTTCTGATCCTCGTGTCACACGATATCCGGCCAAAGCCAGAGAGGTGGAGGGCTCAATATCCCAAGCAGCATCAGGATATCTGTGATTAAAGGTGAATTGCACAAGTGACATGAGGCACACGCCAAAAATCGGCCCAGGAGTGACGAACGCAACTGTCTCCATTCGAATCACAGCCTCACCAGGCTGCGCCTGTCCTTGGAAAATCATCGAACTCGTCGCTATGGACATCTCGTGTCCGGCCCCATAGTGGCCTTCGGGCAGAAAGACTGTCTTGGTGAAGGCGACCAGAACTTGGAGGACTGCTCCATGGGTCATTGGTGAAGAAAGAAAGACAATACATGCACAGACTTCGAAGAACAGACAAAGTACCACCTATAGTGGACATCTTGGACTTGCGGGACCTGGCTTTCTGAGCCGTGGCTCAGCAATTATACGTATACTGTAGACTCAATGACCCCTAAAATAGCATCAACAGTCCATGTATAGTCCTTTGCTGTTGCGCAATACACTTGAGCTTGGTCTTGGGCTGCGCAAGGTATACGTCCAAACGTACCCTCTTGACGTGTTCAATGGCCAATTCGATTCTGAACAGAGAAAGTCAATTCAAGGTGATCACGCGACAGTGATTGGATCGGATTGGAGGGGATATGACAACGAATGATGGAGAACTCGCAGCAGCACTGCCACCGCTCTTGCCAACGAAGTCTTGGAGTATTGGCGAAGAAGGGATTTGGCAAATCGTTACTTTCTCTGGCCTTGTGTTCGATGATCCTACACTAGAATTCAACTTAAAAGTATCCAAGTCACAACTCAGTCTATATAAAAGATGTCTCTCCCGGCAGGTTGGGCACAGTCACTCACATCAAGCCAAACTCGTCCCTCTGAAAAGCACAATTCTTTATCAAAAGCAAGAAGCAGAGTCTCAACAGAAAGACTTTCCCTACATCCAAAAAAGCAAACATGAAAGCATCTGCTGTGGTCATGACAACCCTGTTGGCTGGTGCCGTTCTTGCCCTACCAACGGCGCCAGCACCAGTCGACTCTTCCAAACACCTGGCGACTCGCGACACGAATGTTGATGCGTTGAGAGCGACTCATTATGCCAGGGGGGTGGGACAGTCCCTCGATATCAGGGATGATCCGGTATGTCACTCTTGAAGAGCTGTGGCCTCATCTCGCATTACATTGTGGAGGATTGCTAACATCGTCCAAGGATACCACCGATGGGGAAGTCACAGACGATCTCGGAAGCGACACAGATGACGAGGTGAGTACTTACATTGGATCTTTCTTCTCCCCTAAGCTGCACCGATCCTAACTGGGCATTGTAGCGCCGAAAAGGAAAGCTTACGCGAGCGGTTCGCAAGCGGTCAGCGCGGAGATCCAGCTCATCCTCTTTTGCAAGGAAAGACAAGAGACGTCCGGATGATACAGTGAGATCTGGCCCCTTTTACGAAGTACGATTTTGTCACCAGTTCTAACGATATGCAAGGACAGTGAGCATAGTGACGGAATCGACACTGACAATGACAGTGATAGCGATGATGACAAGGTATATCCCTAAACACCTCCACGTTCGCTAGAGCCCCGTTGATATTAACTTGAGTCTCTTCTAGAAACATCGCAAGCGAGCCGTGGCCGTCAAAAAGGCAAGACGCGCAAATCGTACTAGACGCACCGCCAACAACAAGAAACGCGATGACGATACCACCGACAACGATAGCCCAACTGACGGCGAGGATATTCATACTGACCACACTGCCAGCGACACTGACTAGGTCTCTGTCCTGCAAGCACTTTATCGTATCATATCTAGGGGTCGATTTTTGTCGAGGACGATGAAATTTCATAGGCTCACCGCATTTCGGAGGAAGTCGCTCGTTAATTTGAAGGAGGAATTTCCAACTCACTTGCCACTCATTTCTTTGTTTTGCTCGGGACATACCGTATGTACTCAATGCGGTGGAATTTGGACAAAGCTTTCTTTCTAATTCCCGATTGCTTCGGCAGACAACGTTTGGGTGTCTAAAACCCCTCTTCCCGAGTCCTGATACGTAGTAGCTCTTTAGAATCACCGAAAGGGTGGGCCTTTGGTTGCCAGAATTGTTTACACCTGCTCCCTTCTGCAGGTGAAAAATCCAATGCGCTGAACATGCTCCATTTCCTCGACATCTACAAGAACCTCCGAGGTGTAACTATATCCAAGCAACCTCGGTTCGCTAGCTGCAGGACGCTGCAAGTTTAAGAGCTGCTGGAGCATAGAACTATTGGCTCTATCGCATAGTGCCTGTAGTGAGAGGTGTCGGTCGTCATGAACAACACTGTGCTCTTCTGTCAAGGTAGTCATGTGGTCAGAGAGGCTGACTGTCGTCTCTAGAAAGGAATGACGGTACAGGTGGTGTGACTAGTGACGGCTGCGCTCCACCAACAATACAACTAGACAGAGCTCTATCCATCGCAATCGTTCGTGTCGCTGCATCTAGGCTGACACCTGGTCTGACTTTGTCCCCATCATTGAGAACCCCCCCGAGCGAACACCTTGCCATGAGTAGCTCCGCGTCCTACCCCAGCAGCGCAGCCTGCGGAATCAAGATCGCCCACTCCCCGTTGAGGTCCTCGACCGTCAACGTCCACTCATTTTCGTCCAACTCGACTTCAAATTCACCGAGGCCAGAAGTGATAAAGGTATTGGTCGCGGGATCCAATTTTCCAATGACACCTTGGTTGACGTCAACAAGCCTTTTGACTTGCTCGCTATAAATGTAATCAACTTTGACAATATCGGTGGCTGGATTAGTGGCGGTATCGGTAGCGACCTGGAAGGTGGTGCGGTCGACAAAGAGAAACCCGGCGGGTGGACTGGCTGGATTCGCATTCTGCGTCACGGTGATGGCGTTGGCATTCGTGCCGTTGTACTCCACTTCCAGAGCTCCGGCGGCCTGAGGTGTGAGGAACACTGTTAGTCGTGTCTGTTGTGTTGATAAATGGGAGAGTGTGCTGTGCTGTGCGAGGGAGATACGGAAGGCAAGAACTTACACTCTCAGGGAACAAGATATCGGTCTTGACGTTGCCACCAGGGACGGCGATCGCAGTTTCGAAAGTACCATTCACGTTCACTTCCTCTCCTGGTGTCTCTTCCGCCGCTGCTTGCGACGCAACAGCCGCTTGTGACACAAATATTCCCCACTCTCCATTCATGTCGGCGACAGTCAACGACAGCTCATTTTCCTCAGCTTCAAATTCTAGCTCGCCCAGAGCAGTGTCTATCACGAACTGGCAGCCATCGGCCGAGAGTTTGCCAACTTGAGCTTGGGCAATGTTTGCCGCCACAACCGCAGGATCTGTCGGAATAGTTAGTATTTGGGAGAAGAGCTTGTTGCAGTGAAGCCTTACTTGCGACGTTGAAGATGTAGTCAACCTTTTGTAGAGTGAGACCCTGAGTTCCTCCGGCCAAATTCACGATAAAAGAAGAAGGTTCAAGGGCGACGAAGCCTGTCGGAGGCGGAGCCGGGGTCTTGTTCTCCCTCACGTTGAGGGTTCTACCGTCTCGGTTTTTGAACTCAATTTCGAGGCTTCCGATTGCCTGGTCATGACTTAGTGAACGCGAAGATGACTTGGTAGGATGTGGACATCCTTCGCTTACCGATGGTGGATAGAGGACGTCTGTCTGAATATCACCACCCTGTAAGGCTACAGCCTGACCAAATGTGCCATTGATATTGATTTTTTCGGCTGTTTCTCCTCCCGCGGCAGCGTTGACTGGCGCAGTTCCTGGCGCGGGACAGGAGGTAGCAGTGGCAGCTGAAGGAGCCCTCGTCGAACTGACTGCAGTCATTGCTCTGCTTCTGCGCTCATCCAAGTGACGTCTTTTGATAGCTGGAGGCGCGGGAAGGGCATCGGGTAGGCGGAGATTGGACACAGCAGCCCGCTTAGCTTGCACCAATACCGCAGGTCCAGCCAACGGCATCGGAGCAGCAAGCAGACTCAAGAACTGAGACAGGAATATCAATGAAAGAAATAACATGATGACAGCAGTGTAGGAGTAGAGGACAGCTCCAAGACAAATGACGAGACAAGCAGTGTGGAAAGAGTGTGACACGAAAGAAAGGAAGGCTGGGCCAGCAGCTCAAAAGAATATAACAGACTCGGAAAACGATGTGCTGTATCAACACGTTTCTTGACAAGATTTTGCAAAGCGGCTGGACTCTATATAGTGAGTCCTCTACAGACGTTCATCACGGGCAACGGGTCCCTCGGAGTGAGAGATGAACACTCATCTGGTGGATCCTACATGACACCCGCTATCACAAGAGCAATTTCAAAGACGTGTCAAGTTACTCTAGAGGATACATACCTCCTCCTAGTAGCTAGCTAGACTTGTGCATAGAAATCATCCGTCAACACAGGAGTTACTTTCATAACCTAGCGCCGCCTCCTCTACGCAAAGGTCTCTACGCGGACTTGTCGCCAGGCTGTGTCCGAAAGAGGCAAGATCAAGTTAATGCCAAGACATTCCACCCCGCCGCCAAGCACAAACGTCGTCGCGGAATGAGTGACGCAAGCAAATTCGACTCGCACTTGGCTTTCACTTCTAATCGTATACTGCTTGGCAGGGCAATTGAAGACGAAGCTCCACGTGGCTCAATGCCCTCGCCAGTACTTGCGATAATCGGAACTTAGCAGTGAACAACCATGCCAACGTGCGGTGTCTAGGCCAGTCACAATATGTTTTTGGAGACGTTAGTTCGAACCCGGTATTCGTCGCAGCTCTCACAGTACCTCTGGACATCTGCAAAGCTGATCTGGATAGCATTACATTGGCAGGATCGCTACCACACCATTCATCAGGTGCAAGACGCGAATGCGTCGAGGTGGTTACGTGGCGCACGTCGTGGCGTTTTCTCCAAAGCGTCGTCGAGCCAAGCCGCTTGCGACTGTTCGCGACTCTATCCGTCTCATCTTGGTCTGAACGTCTGTATAGCCGCCCTAAGAACCCCATGAACCCCATCAAAGGTGACGCTATCTCCTTATTCCTTCGTAATCAGTATGATCTAGAACCTGGTTGGAAGCGCGAGGATATAAGCAAGCGAGCTTGCTAGGCTAAAGCTACCGTCAAGACTTATATTGATAGCTTGTATCACTTGGTACCTTTCTTCCTCTTAGCGAGCAAGAGGCGGCTGGCTTATCCCCCATGAAACAGGTGTACGTCAATTCTGCACGCACACAGCCAATATGGCCCTCTCCAGATGTGCAAGTAACTTTCACGTCCACGACCCGAGGGCCTGGTGTCGTTTGACATGACAACCCCTATCTGCCGTTCCCCACGGAGTATTGGAAAGCGAGGCTGAAAGCCCATTTGATGATGCCGCAGCACGAAACTTGCTACCATGTAGCCTCGCCTCTTCGATGGTGTTGTAAACAACGGCATCGTCGACGGCTGGACAATAAGTACCCCCAGAGGATGCTGATTCCTGTTAGAAAGGGAACCACTTCACCAACGAGAGGGGACTGAAGCCTCACTGACTTTCCTAGTCTATCAACCCGGGTACTCACAGGCTGGCCATTGAGTTATTCCTGTTATATTCAACTTACATTCCTTTGCTCTTTCCAGTTCGCTTTTTCCTGACTATTTAAATAACAATGCTGTTCAGTTTTGGAACCCCACTGCAACGCCAACGCCGCCACGCCCTCAACCCACATCGCCTCCTCCTCGCCCTCCTGACACTCACATCGGGTGCCGGCGCCCAAGACGATGATGAGCCGACCTCGTCAGTAGCTCAAGCTAGTGAGCCATTCACCGATCCTCTGACGGCACTGCCAATGCAACGTTTCTTCGGAGCACGGACACAATTCGCCTTCTCCATGGCATTATCCACCGCCGCAACGACAACAACGTCCTTCATCGGACAGCTCTCCTTTCCGCTAGTGGGTGGCGCTGGCTGGGGCGCCTTCGGCCTCACAGGCGAGATGGAAGGCAACTTCATTCTGGCCGTGTGGCCGGATGGCGCAGGCGGCGTCATGGCGTCGTTCCGCCAGGCCATAGACGAGGACAACCCGGCCGAAGTGCGTGGCAACTTCGCTGTGCGGCCCATCGCCAATGCCGTCTCCGTCAGCAACACGCAGCTCACATACACCTTCCTCTGCGAGGAGTGCCTGAACAGCAGCCTCGGCCTGGGGCCGGAGGCCACCGTTGCCAACGCCGTCATGGGCTGGGCCTTGTCTGAGCGAGCGGTGCGCGACCCCGGAAACCCTGCGGCGTTCTTGGGATTTCATGAGCGTGGCTTTGGACCATTTACAGCGAGGTTGGGCGACGCTAGGACAGCGGCATTCGAAGGCGTGGCAGCGACGGCTGGGTTGCCGGTGGCAGACTCGGGGAACGCGGTTCCAGCCCAAACCAATATATTTGACGGCGAGGGAAGTGGGGACGAAGGCGGCAGCGGTGATGACGACGATGACGACGACGATGATGATGATGATTTCTTTGGGGTAGCTGCTAGTACTGGTGCTGGTGCTGGTGCTGGCGTCCCTGCTACAGGAACTAATATCGGCAGCGGAGCCGCAGCTTCCGGTAACAACAACCAGGGTGGCGGTAGGGACGACAACGCGGATGACTCGGACGACTCGGACGACGATGACTGATGATGAGAATTGTATCATCAGTAGCGTCCAACAGGGCCTATTGTAAGGTGAATTACCTCTGTGCGTCTGTCACTATTTGATGCCCCTTGATCTACTGTACATATCTGTCCTTCCATCGATCACTACTTGGGTCACTGAGCGCTCAGTAGTGCACTATCGTTTGTAACATAGAACAGAGACCGGATCTCCGTGGCAAAACTGCCACAAAAGCAAGACAGTTCTCGAAAATCCCAGGCTCAGCATTAGGTTGGGTGCTGTGGCTAATGCTTGTCTGCGATGAGAAGAGCTTCCCCGGAATCTGAACAGGCTCCTGAGAGGACAAAGGGCACTAGAATCACAAGACGAAGTCCTTTAAGGCTTGAGCCTTATTGGCTGGGAAATGGGACAATTTCTACCCTGATGAGTGTAAAGGTCGCGAACCACATGTCCACTTCTTCCATCAGTCTATGTTGTAGGTATTCCACATGCGCAGCCAGGTCCGACCATCTGCCTCGCTTTCCATCGCCGAGTACTATACTCCGTGTATTCTGATAGGTCCTTGGGACTGGTAGGATTCGCCATGTTCCTCCATCAAGTCACTGAAAGTATCGTGGCCTTGCATGTGCCTTGCTGCCCGGACTCTCTTACGTGACTCGCTTAACTCCGTCAACGGCTCCACTTGCCGTAACTGCTCACAGTGCGAAAAGCGGCAGGTACTACTTCCTAATGCGGAAGGCCATTTCCCGACTTCTCCGCATTCTCAACCTTCAGAGTCTCGGGCCCTTTTTTCCTTCTCCAACATCTCAGCGAATGGCAGAAAATGGTTGACGTCTTTGCGTATGACTTAGTCAACATTTCGTTCAAATTTGATTGATTCTCTTAACAAGTCCTTTTTTGCCCGTGCCGAAATTTCTGCCAACACAGATAACAAAGACAATGCCTCCCACGGGTGTCGCCATCCTCCTCGGCGCTGGGCCCACAACCGGTTCGGGTATTGCCCGTGTCCTCGCCCGGCCATCCCAAGGAAACCTCGCTGTCGCCCTGCTCTCGCGCAGTGGCGATGTCCAGCTCGCCGAGCGCCTGTCGCGCGAGTCCGACGGCGGGGTGCTCAAGGCGTTCAGAACCGACACTACCGAGCAGAGCCTGAGTAATGTGTTTGAGGAGATCAAGAAGTGGTCTGAATCGCTGGGCCAGGACGTGAAGTTGAAATTGGCCATCTGGAGCATCAAACACTCGCACAAGACGCCCTTCGAGGAGGAATCCGCCCAGCGTTTTGGCGGTAGCTTGCAGACCTACGTCACCGGGGCCATGGTTTTCAGCCAGCTGAGTCTCAAATGGATGCTCGCACAGTACCCAGCGGATGTCGAGAAGAGTTCAGCAAGTGGAGGTGAGGAAATGATCAAAAAGGGAACCTTGATCTTCACTGGAACCTTGGGCGCTTTGAGAACCAATCCCGGCTACGCCGCGTACGGGGCCGGACGAGCGGGCGTGAGGATGCTGGCCCAGAGTCTGGCCAGGGAGTATTCCGCCAAGGGTGTTCATGTGGTTCACGCGATTGCCAATGGCGGTATCGTCGATGTCGATGCATCTGTCGGCGCGGAGGGAGATGACGCGAAAGCCAAAGAGGCCAAAGTCGCTCTAGGAGAAAGGATCCGCGCGGAAAGCGTGGGCAGATTGTACCTGGAGTGTATGCGCCAGAGCTGCGACTTGTGGGTCCACGAGTTAGACATGAGGCCTGCGAGGGAGAAGTTTTGATTGCTTCGAACCATCCCAGCTAGCCACCACTCGGTATAGAGACTTGAGGCATGTGGCCGAACATACTCGGAAATGACTGAGTGTCTGTGCGAGGGACATACTAAGAGAGGATGCCATCAACTACCTACATAAGTACCTACATCATATATTCGTTCATTGCGTGAGAGATTTTAAAAAGCTGTCATGATACCAATAGTCTTGTATTTTCCCAACTCTCCCCATTTTCTACTCACTACCTTTCTACGTACCAAGCCAGGTCGTTTCCACTTTGCAACTCATACTCCAAGAACCCGTTGCCCAAGAATCGAAAGCGGTTCTTGTCTCTAGTCACAATCTCAAAGTCTTCGGGACGCAGGTCCTGGATGAGCCGCTTGAAGACCAACGCGCTGCCGGCAAAGGTGGCCGTCACGCGGCCGTCGACGGTGTTGTTCTTGTACCAGCTGCGACAGGCCCCGGTCCAGGTCAACGTCTTATGGATCTGGTCCGAATAGAGAATAAACTCGTCCACGGCACTCTGCTTGGGCACGACGGCTTTGATGTCCTCCGTGGCGATCTTCCGCATCCACTTGATCATGTACTCGGCACTCCAGCCGAGACTCTCCATCAGAGAGCCATGGCCGATCAGCGCGTTCGGCCCCGTGAACATGAAGTAGTTGGGCATGTCGGCCGACGCGAGTGAGAGGTAGGACGAAGGCTCCTCGGCCCATTTGTCTGCGAGGTTCACCGAGTCGCGACCAACGATGGGGTACTGAGGACGGTAGGAGACGTCGAACCCCGTGGCACAAACAACTGGATCGGGCACTGGGTTAGCCTTTGCCGGGACCTCTCAAGCAAGGGTGTCTCGGAATGTGTAAACCCTTACCGACATCCACCTTGTACGTCTTCCCGTCGGCGGTGACGACGCTGTCGGCATCGATGTGCGTGATGGGGCTTTGAGTGAGCTCCACGTTGTCGCGCAAGAAGGATTCGAGATAGCCTTCGCCCGGTGTGATCCTCCGACAGCCCAGCTCCCACTTCGGAATCAGTAGCTCGCACAGTCTCGGGTCGTTTTGTAATTTGCTCGTCATCTGTGTACGAGCCAGCTCATAGATCTGCCGATTGAGCTCCGAACCTTTCAAAAACTGCGGGTGTCCTTTGTCAGCTTGGTAATTTTTCCCAAGGACATTTTGCTCGGGGGCTGAATTTGCCATACCATTTTGAAACTGTCGTTGATGCTGTGGATTATCTTCTTGCGATATTCATGATGTTTCTTGGGGTTGTTCAAAAACTCTTGCTTCTCTTCGTCGGTGTACGCCGGGTTATACGCAGGGTCGTCCTTACCCAGCAGGGACGCCGGGTTCATGGTACTGACTACCCACGTAGGCCCGCGTTGGAAACTCGTCACCTTTGTTCCAGATAGCTTGGCCAATTGGGGCAGAATCTGGATTCCGGATGAACCGTTGCCTATCACGGCAATTCTTTTGTTGCTGTAGTCGTATTCGTGGTCCCAGTTGGCCGAATGGACCTTCTTGCCTGTAAATTGCGACAGTCCAGGAATCGACGGCCACTTCCAGTTGCTGTGGCGCACAAGTCAGCTACTTCAGAGCTTGGAGGATCATTTCTCGGGAAAAACATCTGACTTTAGGAAACCTTGCGCTGATATTAAAATGTCCGCATATTCCTGTATAACAGCGCCGTTATGCTCGACCGTCACCTGCCACTGACCGCGATCTTCTTGCCAATACGCACCCGTGACGCGATGATTGTACTTGACGTCCCGTTCGAGATTCCATTTCTGAGCCGTCTTCTTCATGTATTCCCAAATTTCAGGGCCAGTTGAGAAGAACCGAGTCCAGCTGGGGTTGGGGTCAAACGGAAAAGCCTCCGCCGGTCAGCAATCAAGCAATCCGCTCGTGATAACGCTGCGGAACGTACATAGATGTGCGAGGGAACATCGCAGACAACGCCCGGGTAGGTGTTTACCAGCCAAGTGCCGCCCAGCTCGGACCTCGCTTCGTAGATCGTGTGGTCGATCATATCGGGGAGGTCGGGGTGTTGGTGCTGAAACTTGTGGGCCAGCGTGAGGCCCGAATAGCCAGCACCAATCGTGACGACACGGAGCTTTCTGGGCGTGTATGCTGGCAGAGGGTTCAGTACTGTGCTCGCATCTTTCAGACTTTGGGAGTCGCCGGCATGGGCAGTCGGTTCAGGGACCCCGTCAGACGTGACACCAGCGCTGTTGCTGGTTCCATCGGGCGCGCTCTTGGTCGCACTGGCTGTAACGCCGTTGGTCTCGCTATGGTATGCCATTGTCATGTGGTAAAATGAACCAGATGCTGTTGGGAGTGCATCACAAGCGGAAGTGGCATCAGGTCCTGGGAATAAATCAAATCCCCTCAGGCTGTGGTGAAGGCCGAGGTCAGTGCGATCATGCCACTGCCATGTACATACAGCCTTGCCGGCGGAATGACTTTTTCTCGCCAGCTCCACTGCGGAAGCCAGCCTGTGATTCTGCTGGAGTCGCAAGTGAGTGCAGGAGTGGAGCCCACGATGGTGTTTTTACCCGCTTTAGGGATCCGTACTATCAAGGCACCAAGTCCCCTTTCGCCGAAATGCATTGACCGGTGATCTAGACGCGTCAGACCACTCGGCCGTGCACGAAACACACGATTTGACATATCATTGATGGCCTTGAGATGGGACAAGGCAAAATACCCCTGTCGCCGAAAACCTTTCGGCAAAGGTTCAGACTCGAGGCGCCGCTATGATCCCTCCAGTTGCTGGGGAAGTTTTTATCAACCCCATGCATGTCTCGATAGCATATATCGGGTCTTGTGAGCAAATGGTTAGATTCGCCTGCTCAACAACTCCTTCCAGCTCGTTCGTCACATACCTTCATCCCAGTGCTGCGCCTTTCTTCAACAGCATCACTCGCTCCGCAGGTTGCTCTCCCCCACCAGACGATATTCCCGCAGGACATGGGTTCCATAGGAGAGTGCCGCGAGTATGATGCTCTACTTATCGGTGCCGGCTTCGGAGGCTACACAATGCTTCCGAAGCTGCGCAAATTGGGACTGCGAGCCAAGATATTTGAACGCGGGTCAGGCTCTGGAGGCGTCTGGTTCGTATTTCGACTGTGAAAAGCGTTGGGCAGCCTGACTGACGATCGTTGCAGGCATTGGAATCGATGTAGGTGATTCATTCCTCATGGCTGGGTAAGAAGCTCACGCCTTTCAAGACCCCGGTGCTCGCGTCGACAGCGACTCGCCGGCATATCAATTCTTCGATCGGGAGATTTGGGAGGATTTTACCTTTTCTGAACGGTTCCCTGGGTACCGTGAATTACAAAAGTACTTTCAGCATGTGGAGAGAAAATGGGACCTTCGGAAAGATATCGAGTATCACAAAAACGTCACTTACGCACACTGGGATCCCGAGAGTCGGCGCTGGGTGGTAGGCTGTTCTGACGGAACAACGACGCGATGCAAATGGCTGTTTACGAATGTGGGCTTTGCGGCCAAGGAGTAAGTGCGTCGTGACACCATGCAATCTTTCTGTGGAATGACTGAACGGAGCACAGGTACAAACCGTATCTCAAAGGCTCGGCCGACTTTCAAGGTGAGATGTTCCACACGGCTCATTGGCCAGACCACGATGTCGCCCTCAAAGACAAACGCATCGCCGTCATCGGGACTGGTGCCAGTGGGATCCAGGTGATTCAAGAAGCCGGTAAAGTCTGCAAGCATCTCACGGTGTATCAACGCACCCCTAATTTCTGGTGAGTTGCCTCGTATCCGAAGTCGAACGCCTTCTGAGATATCATCAGTCTACCGATGCAGCAGCGTCGTCTGGATCCGGTGGAAGAGCAGAGAAAGAAAGACAGTGGCCTGTACGAGGCGGCCTTCAAAGCGTGCGAAAAGACCTCTGCTGGTGTGCCGTACGAATCGAATGGCCGCAAGACCTTCGATGATACCAGTGAAGAGCGGGAAGCGTATTGGAATCGCCTCATACAGGACGGTGGCTTCAAGTTTTGGGTCGCCGGTTACGACGACCTGACCTTGGACCAGAGAGCCAACGACGCTGCCTACGACTTCTGGCGCCGCATGGTCCTCAAACGGATCAAGGATCCCCAGAAAGCCCGTCTGCTGGCGCCAGAGGTCCCACCGCATCCTTTCGGTGCAAAGCGTCCGTCGCTGGAACAAGACTACTTTGAGGTTCTCAGCCAGCCAAATGTCGACATCGTCGACGTGAACGAGTTCCCTATCCAGGAAGTCAACGCAACGGGGATTCGTACTACCGCGGGGCAAGTCGATGTGGACATAATTGTTCTCGCAACCGGCTTCGACGGCTTGACGGGTGGCTTTATGGACATCGACATCCAAGGGATTGATAGAAAGACCCTGAAACAATACTGGAGTGACGGAGTCAAAACTTCCATGGGGGTCGCGATCCCGAGGTTTCCCAACCTGTTCTTCCTGTTTGGGCCACAAGCACCATCAACATTCTCGTAGGTGTTTCTCTTTGTACTGGCGGTCCTTGAGCCTAACAGCATGTCTTTCCCAGAAACGGTCCGACCTGTATTCAATTTCAAGGCCAATGGTTCGCAAAGCTGGTCCAGAAAATGCTCGACGAAGGCATAGAAACACTGGAACCCACCGAGGAAGCAGCAGAAAGCTGGACCGAGAAGATTCGTGAGCGGTGGGAAGCAACTCTGCTCCCTCGGGGCAAGATAAGTATCTCTGCCGCTCCAAAGGTGGCCTTCACTGACATTTCACACAGCTGGTGGACTGGTGCAAACATCCCAGGCAAAAAGGTGCAGCCACTCAGCTGGGCAGGGGGGCTCCCGTCATATATGCAGATGCTGTATGAGACGCTGGAGAAGGACTATCAGGGCTGGATCGTCGGAAAATAGCCATGCGAGATTTGCTGTGTCGTAAGGTGTCCAAGTGAAAGTTGACCTGGGGTAGAGGAGGAGCATTTGATTTACAGAGAACTACAAGGAAGGGGTTTGGAGATGGCAAGGTTTTGCGACATGTGCAACGTCTATACAATAGTTCAGCCTTGCGAGCCTTGCCGACCAGTCATATCCCGTGTATGGGATCATTTCTCTGGCCAGGCGATCAATGGCCATATCTCCGCAATCTTTCCCCCCTGAAACCGAAAGAAGACGTGCTCGTAAAACACCACGCGATCTTGCCCCAACTTCTTGTTCTGAGAATCGTGGCTCAGTCTGAATCTCGCTGAGACCATGCCATCCAGGTCAGTCGAGCAGTTGTCATCCACAACTAACATCTCTAGATCAAGGCGAAAATTCTCGAACTTCCCGACAATTCCATCGATCATTCTGCCATAATCCTGGCTGGTCATCGGCGGCTGTGCGTTGTAGATGACGCCGTCGTGGACAAACTCTGGTAGTTGGGAGAATCTGCGCTCGCTCATGCAGGCCGCGTATCTGGAGCAAATTGTACGCAGATTCGTTGGTTTTGGCGGATGAGATGATTGGGTAGGTAGCATTTTAGGCGTCAAGAGGGGGAACAGGAGGCCTGGATAGTTGGTAAAGGAATATACCCTGCTGAAGAGTGGAACGAGATCAGATTTTATAACAGCCATAGCTTTGTTCTTTGCCCTTGGTTGAGTAATTTCGGCGAAGATATGACTGGTAGGCGCATGGTGGTGAATGACCAGTCCGTCAATGTGACATTCAATATACTAACGTTTACACCGTGAAGCCGCATTGCACCTCCTCGACATACAGTATCATGCCACCGTCTCAACAACAGCCTGCTTTTTCATTACATTTCTTGTCTATGGAAGGTCAAAGTCCACCACTATGCGCCTACAGTCATCAGCAACCCGTTGTACAGGCCTGTGCCGTATAGAACTCACCCTGCAACTTGTCCCTTTTTCAACCTTTGCACGGCTTCATTGAACTTGTTCACTCCAACCACGACAGGCTCCAGGTGGATCTTTCCTGCAACCAACATTAAATATCCATTACTCCATCTGTCACCAGCATCAGTGTCTTACCTCGTTTCGCAAAGTCCAGTGTGGCAGCTATATCCTTCCGGCTGCTCGACAGGGTGCCCTTGATTGACTGGTTCTTCAAGCAAAGCTGGGTAGGATCCGCATCAATGTGATATCGACCCTTGGGCGGGAGTCCGACGCTGTTTCTCACTCACTCAATTCATCCATGCTTCTCATCAACCCGAAGATTCAAGGTGTTGTTTTGACATACCACATTACCACTCCACCGATACGTGAACCAAGATAGCCCAGCGATACGGGATAAGCCTGTACAGCTAATAGCTCAAATCAGATCCAACCACGAATCAGATATCTCAGCTTCGAGTAGGCACACTTACCACTGACAAACACGCCGTGAGCACCTCCATTGGTGACTTCCAAGACCTTTTTGACCGGGTCTGCCTCGGTCATAAAATCGACAAAATACTCAGCACCAAGGCTGAGCGAAAGCGATCGACGACTTTCGCCAGTATCGACCACCACAGGCCGTATACCCATGGCGCAAGCCAGCTGTACACCCTGGATGCCTGTTCCACCGCCTCCGCCAGGAAATACGGCCCAGTCACCGGCTCCAAGTCCAGATTCTTTCAGCGAAGCATACATGGTACCTGCAGAGCACATGGCAGACCCTGCCACGTAGTCAGAAACTCCCTGGTCATTGCTTCAGCTGGAGAACATTAGATATCAGTCCTGGTCACAGATACCTCGGGAATGAGCTAGGGCCATGATGTTGTATCAGTGTCTATTCTTTCAGTTTCCTTGAGAGATTTGCTCTGCAACGAACATGGACAAACCCTTCTGGGACGGCACAATACTGCTTGTAAGTTCCTGCGAGAAATCAATCCACAGCCTCTTCACACCGGAGGACAAGTCATTGGACGTACGTACCGTCCACTGTCCCCCCCGTATAGACTGCTTGCGGGCAGTATGTCTCTCTTCCAGATTTGCACGAGTCGCACAAGCCGCATGTGCTATGGATCGGACCATATGCCGCTCGTTGGCCGACTTTGCAACTCTTGACGCTGTCGCCGATCTTGACAATTACTCCAGCACCTTCGTGGCCGGCACAAGAGAGACCCATCTCCGACATTTTTGGAAATGTCCAATCATTCATCATAAAATGCACATCGGTCAAGCACAATCCGGTTACATTGAGCTTGATGAGAACTTCCGAAGGCCCTGTCAACATCATTCCATCAGCAACTGGTCCATCAGCAGTCATGGCCGGGATGTATAGTCCAACCGATGCAAGGCACTGGAACTTTCTCAACTGCCACGAAGAAGTCCGGTCCTTCGTTTTTCTGCTCGACGTTTGTAAGTTGAGGTCTCTATGTCTTCGATGTACAGCCGTCTACGCACGACAACTCCTGCCCAACACTCCTTGGGGATCTCCATGGTCGCTTCTTCCTCGTTTGACATCCGCCCTCTACTTTTGTGGGATTCGCGTTGGGAAATCTGAATAAGCGCTTGTACCCTAGGTTACAAGTGGACGTCTTTGTTTCTCGCGTTACGAAGACACAGTACGAATTGAATAGCTGACGACTAGTTTACATGTCGTGTGTACGACTACTGTCCTTGCCTCGCACCAAGACCAGCACCATCGAGCAATCCGGTCTCCTCTTCTTTCGCCGAAATGCTGGTCTTCCTTTTCTACCCCAGCCATGCTGTCTTGGAAAAGACAATCTCCACGCGCCATGTTAGAGGCAACAAGATTACCTTCGTCTGACTCTTCCTCACGGGCACCAATAGAAGCGCCTTGAGCCAATCCACGTTTAGGTCCGTTCCGTTTTCGGCGAAAGTTGTCCACCGGACATGTGGGCACTCCGCGGCCAGCCTTCTCCCCCCGCGATATCTTCCTCCGTTGGCATCTATACCCCAGAATTCTGTGGAATGGGTTCTGTGGGGGCCTTCAGTCTGGCTATATTATACCGTCGTCATGGTCGTTATCCAAATGTCTTGGGTCTTTCACCATCTATTACAGCATCGTACCCTTCTTGCCTCACTTACAGTCTTTATTGTTTGAACGTTAAAGGGATCTGTCTCATCTCCCCTCACAGCCATGGGCGATGACAAGGTGGAATACGAGAACTGGGAGGTTCAGCCCAACGTGGTCGTCACGGAGCAATACATAGAGGGTACCGTCAAGAGCTTCTTTTTCGGTCTTTGGTGATTAGGAGAAATGGCTGACTTTCGCGTGCGTGTGATATTTCTTGCAGCCGAACCCACCTGGGCAAAATACATCCCTGGAGGCTACTCGAGGTCGAGATGCTTGAAACTGTCGGGTATGCCCATGGTTTCGTGCATCCTTGGCCTCGCCGGGACGTGTCTCCTGTTCTTTGGCTACGACGCCGCTGTCATGAGCCTGGTCAACATCAACCCGGACTATCTCCAACACATGGACTCTGCTGGAGGCACGGACCGTGATGCCGCGCGCGTTGGAGGCATCGTGAGCTTCTGGTTCCTGGGTTTCCTCATAGGTATATATTTCCACCAACCATGCCCTTTTTTGCCTCGTTTTCCTCAGAAGTGCCGGCTGACGTGGGATGCATTTTTGCATTCAGGTGGAATTCTGGCCGGTAGCTACGCCGACAAGATTGGACGACTCAAATCCATACAGCTGGGGTGCGTCTGGGGGATAGTGGGTGCCTGTCTTTTGGCGTCCGCTCAGAACTTCTCCTGGATGGTCTGCGCGCGTATCATCAGCGGCATAGGTTGCGGCCACCTCAACACCATAGCCCCAATCTGGACCTCGGAACTCGCAGACTACAATCTACGGGGCGCATATGTCTCGGTGCAGTTTACCATGTGCGTGGGAGGGGCGACCATGTAAGCTTGACCACTGACCTACCTACCTACCTACCTTCCTGCCTACCTGCCTGCCTGCCTGCCTTGAGCGGGCACATATACAGACATGGCCATCTCTCAAGGCTGTCCACAACTAACATTGGACCAGGACATATTGGATGGAATACGCCGCGCTCAAGACCCGGTCTCTCCAGTTCGCCTGGCGGTTTCCCCAAGGCTTCCAGATGGTCTTTCTGATCTTCATCCTCCTTGCAGCCAACTTTTTGCCAGAGACACCCCGCCACCTTGCAAAGACGGGTCGTTTCGACGAGGCTCGCGAGATACTTTTCCGCTGTCGCCTCACGCCTTCCGAGCAGGCGATTGAGCAGGAACTCGCCGAGATTCGAGAAGCCATTCGCATCGAGGCGACGTCCTCGGCTCACGGCTTTCTCTCCATGATATGGAAAAAGGATGCGCTGCATACCCGCCGTCGTGTCGCGCTGGCCATGGGTATCCAGGCGATGGAGAAGCTCTGTGGTCCCGATGCCATTGCGGCGTATGGACCCATCATCTTCGGCCTCAGTGGATGTGAGTTCTCCTCCACTGATCCTTGTCTCGTTTGTCAGCTTTTGATGGGGTAGAGAAGGAGAAGGAGAAGAAGTTTGAGCTGATTCACCGTGGTGTCGCTCTAGTTACTGGCAACTTGCCTGCCATGCTGGCCGGCTTCAACTTCATCTCCTACACATTCAGCGTCCCGATCGGCATGTACTTTGTCGAGCGGGCCGGGAGACGAAAGCTGATGCTGATCGGGCTGGTTGTCATGGGCTCTTCACTGCTCATTGCCGGCCCTCTCGCGAGAGAGGCCATCAACACCCCCGATACCGAGTTAACCAAGAAAAGAGCCTACGGCGCCGCCGTGGTGGCGTTTGTCTTCTTGTATACCTGCGGATTCGGCAGCACCTGGATCACATGCTGGTTGGTCTCTCCCTCACTCCAGTTCCTCAT
Source organism: Fonsecaea monophora (assembly GCF_001642475.1). Taxonomy (NCBI): domain Eukaryota; kingdom Fungi; phylum Ascomycota; class Eurotiomycetes; order Chaetothyriales; family Herpotrichiellaceae; genus Fonsecaea; species Fonsecaea monophora. Next base: position 308,082 of record NW_019173943.1, read on the forward strand.
TGCGTTCCTGTTATTGTCTATCACAGACTTTGGTGTAACTCGTTCGGCCAACTGCTAACACACCTCTCGTACAGCTGGGTCTATCCCACCGAGATCTTTCCCCTGGCCACACGCGCAAAGGGTGTCTCGCTGTCCATGGTGTCGTTCGCCATCTGGGGCGCCGTCATCAACGAAGTCATCCCGTACGTCATCAGCGCCGTCGGGTGGTGGGTCTTCATCATGTTCGCGATCATGAATTTCCTCCAAATCATCCCCGTGTGGTTCTTCTACGTCGAAACGGCCAATCGTCACCTGGAAGATCTGGACATTCTCCTGGCCAGCGACAGTCCCCTGGCGTACAAGATGGAACGCGAGTTTGCCGAGAAGAAACGCGCCCTTGGCTTCCATGCGGAGAATGCGCAAGGCGTGGTTGGTGGGCACGCGTCGCCGGAGATGATGGGCTAGGTGATATATGAGATGTCTCAATGTTTGCGAGTTCCAAGAGCAAAGAAATACTTCTCGATGGTAGGCGCGGGCGGGCCCGAGGGTCCTGATCAAACCGATATCGATGTAAAGATCTTTAGTGACATGCCGGGCTAACGCACTGAACACCAGGTAATCGACGGGGCTTTTATAGATGGATTTTATTCTTCACAGCTTTCGGCAGGGGCCAAACGAGCTTGCTCCGATCTTCCTCAAGACCGTTTGTTACCAAAAGTCACAGGCCAATAGCTCCAACAGTAGTGAACCCCATCGCTAAACTCAGGTGTCACACCCACATGAGAAGATCCCTAGACATATAATAAACAGATAAGTCTCCAAACATGGCAATTCAGCTGTTTGGCAGTCGAATAGTATTCGTCATGATCAATCTTAGTCAATGTTTACAGATAGCGCTTTGGAGACGTATTATCATAATGCATGAATGCTCTTTTTTTTTACCTTTTTCAAGTTGTGTATCTAATTCCCGAGTCATCAAGAGTACCCTCGGCTTCATGACAGATACTTTTCCAGCGAATTCACCGTGTCCGTGACCGTGTCGGCCAAATCCCTCCACGTCACGCCCAGCGTCTTCGTGACCTTGCTGCTGTCGACCTTGTACAGCCCTCCCTCGGGATACCCGCCGCCGGGACTGTCCTCCGCGGGAAGCCGGTCGCGCAGTCGCTCGTGTCTCCTGCGGATGATCTCCACGATCTCCCTGTTGGAGAAGTAGCCGGCGGCGACGAGGAAGCGCTGGTTCGCGGCGCCGGGCTTCTCCAGGGCCAGGACGTGGCAGAGCGCGAGGTCCCGCACGTCGACCCACGTGAAGGTGGCGTTGTCGGGGATCTTGGCTTTGTACTTCCCCTGGATCAGGTCCCCGATGACCTGGTTGCTGGTGTTGAGCCGGTCCAGGCTGTCGAGGTGGCTTATCACGGGGCCCAACACCATCGGCGGACAGAGGGTGGTCAGGGAGAAAGCAGGCGGTCCTCGCGACTGTTGTTGTTGCTGTAGAAACTCCCACGCTGCCCTCTCGGCAAACGTCTTGCTCGCCCGGTAGCCGTTGGCGACGCTTTCCGACGCCTGTTCCAGAGTGACGGGGTTCCAGTCCTGTTCGGTGTACGTGTGCTCAGGCCAGGATCCCTTGAAAGGGTTCACGATCGAGGCGAACGACGAGGTAATGACGACTTGTTTGACCGTGGGGGCATGTTTGACGATCGACTTCAAAAGACCCGTCGTGCCTTTGATGGCGGGATCGAGGAGATCTCGTTGCACGTCCGTGACGTTGAAATGGAACGGGCTGGCCGTGTGGATGACGGCTTCGAAGGGCGGAGTGGAAGAAGTGAGGGCGGCGTCGAAGGCGTTTTCTTGGGCAATGTCTTCCACAATGGCAAAATCCAGTCGATCTGTCCCGACGGTTGGGTATGCCGCTCTGATCTGGTCGGCTTTGGCGGGAGAGCGCACCGTCGTCACCACGCTGTAGCCTCGCTGGATCAGATGGTCCAGTACATGCGCCGCGATGAAACCAGAGCCACCCGTTAGGAGCACACGTGTCATGATGGTCTGAGTTGTATTAATCCTGTCGTTCTAGTTCTCCCTGTTCGTTGCAAAACTGCGATTCAAAACAATGCGTGGCTTTACGAATGAGCTTTGATATCTGTCGCACAGGTTCTCTTATATTCCGAGCTACAACATCGACCAGCTTCGGCCTATACCTTGTGCTTGTCCCCCCCACAGAGCCTGGCTGTTAGGGCGTGTACACACCATGGTGCCGAAGTTCTTAAAGTGCCAGAGTGCTCATGTTCCCCGAGCTTCGGCGAACGTTTCCCGGCGAAATCGATTGACTTTTATCAGCAATGGCGTTGCCCGCATGATGGACGTCTGGAGGAAATGGGCGACCGGGTAATACCTACAGCGAAGAAAGAGGCCGCCAAAGTAATAGGTAAACCCCTTCGTATTCTTCTAGCTAGGTCTATCGCAGACTAGGAGTCCACAACTCATGCGAGAGAGACTCCTGGAACTTGGGCCGGTGGAAGAAGGGAAAGTTTAAAACGAAGGCATGAATCAATATTCCCCATTGTTATGTTTCGGACATCCTTTGCCGGTTATGACACTGACTGTCCAACTTGGTGCATTTTTGTCTCCGTAGGTCACACACACGGTTAACGATTCCTGTTTGTTTTTGAGGCATGATTTCGCATTTCAGAGTGGTGGAAGCATTTTCATCTCGGTAAAGTTTTTGAATACTGCGTGGATAGATTCGATAGAATCCACAGTACCATGCCAACCAAACTTGCGGGCTTTGTCCATGCTAGAAAGCCACTATTAGTATTGCCCCCCTTGGGTTTCCATCCGAGGAACACTTCTCACCTCGTTTGCCAGGACCACGTCAGCTCGAGCGCAAACTGTAGAAAAGCAAAAGTCTTGTCGGGATCTTGTAAAGGCTCGGTATTGAGTCCGTATTCTTGCTTCAGCTCTGCCCAGGCTTGTCGAGTTGCTGGCTCCTTAGCCCACTCGATGAAGCTAAAAGTCGACCGGAGCTTGCCTTTCGGGCCGTATCTAAAACATACAACATCAGCAAGCGATTCTTCTATCTGACAAGAACACCAGGGGCAGCTCCAACGTACCCTCTCGGGACAAATGGCAGCTCTACCTCGTGGTAGCTGGCGTTCTCCTGAGGTGGAAGCCACTCTAAACCAAACCAGGATGCCAGAATTGGCCACAACTTTGAGAACGTGAACTCGGAGCCATCGGTGATGTTGAAAGACTCCCCTGCCGTGCCTTCGTTCAAGACTAACCACTCGTAAAATGTACCCAGAATGACACCAGAGGATATGGGATGATTATTGTCCCAAGACACAAAATCCCCGGGATACCTCAGGGGCTGGTTCAGCTTTCGTTGAACGGCGGCATAGACCGCCAGCGGATAGAAGATGGTCATGTCTGTACCGGCGACGGCGGCCAGAATCCACTGCGGCATTGTAACATTGTAGCTGACGCCCGGGTGAGTTTTGGCATACTTGACCAACAAATCTTCTTGGGTGTAGTAGAAGTTGGGTTCTAACTCAACCCGGGGAGCTCCTTCGGTCAGAGGGACGTCGACGTGGCCTTGGTGAACGCCGTAGTTCTTTCCTCCAGTTTGAAGCAAGATTCGCCGGGGCTGAACATCTGCTTGGTCCAAGGCAGAAAGAAAGTTCCCAAAGAGCCGCCCTGCATGGGTAGAACTGTCACAACGAGCCCCTCTGCGTGTGCACTGGGTAGAAAGTCTCTCACCATTCGTTTCAGCCAAGTGATTTGCATCCCCAAACACCTTCGAGTCGGAGCCTTGTCTTGCAACCTGGACATAGCCGAAGTAGAAGATGTAATCACTGAGTAAGAATTCGCAACGTCAATTCCATCCCCCGTTGACAACAAACAGGAAACTGGGAGAGTGTGGGGGTGGCCTTACGCCTGGACTTTGTGTTCCCGCAAGGCACTGGCAATTCGACCAGGTTCCCAGAGTAAATCCACCGCTACGTGCTCGACGTTCTTCGCCTCTGTAGCCGGCGGTCTCCTGGACAGGGCATATATCTTCTCCCACCGGTCCGGACTGGAGCTGAGCACATCAACCACGGGTTGGCCAGATTGACCGCTGGCGCCGACAACGATAACTCGAAGATTTCTCTGAGAAGGATCGATGACAGGCAATCCGCGAAAAATGCCTTCTGAGCGGACCTGGTACGTCTTGCTTGTCGAGTGAGCCATGGTTTTTGATAGTTGTCGAACAGGACATCACCTCGCCATTGTGCATACCTTTGAAATATACTGATGCTCTGAGGAACCAGAACCGAGACTGGAAAACGGTCCGCCAGATGGTCATTAGTCAATCCTGAGTTTGACGGTGGCGTTACGTCTTGCTGAGAATAATCTTTTGCTTATTCGGCGAATTTGACAGACTCTCTTCCTATTCAGGAGATGCTCCCGACTGGTGCTCAAGACTTGATATTCTGAGAATAAAGTGATTGCTAATCTCTACTTGCTTTCATGGATGCAATCACAGTTCAAAGCATCAAGACTAGACATCAGACATGGCATTGTTGAGCTCTTAGGTGTAGCACGCAACCGATGTAAGTAATGCTAATGGCTCGTTCCTGGTTAGGATTTAATTCGATGCTTTCTTCTCGAAGCCTCATCATCCTTCGTAGATCGTCCTCCGCCTTGGTAATTGTTATCATATGTGACCTCATGGTTTGAAATCCTGAGGGTCTTTTGGTCAATCATTGTGACTATCTCTTCAGGCTTCGCCAATGTACTTTGGCCAATTTGGACTTGGATTACGAGCAATCCATCCACCGTCGACGATAAACGCTGTGTTCCAAGTCAGCGATCCACCAGATTGACCAGACACAGTTGGGATGGGAGATCTCACGATGTCCAGTAATGTAAGATGCTTCGTCTGAAGCCAGGAAAAGAACCAGCTGAGCCACCTCGTTCGGATGCCCTCCACGGTTCATGGGGATGCTCTCAAACAACTCTTCTCTTAATTGTTCGTTCTTTAGGGTCCCTTCCGTCATTGGAGTTTCCATAAACCCGGGACAGACTGTGACCGCACGGATCCCGTCCCTCGCATGGTCCATGGCGATGGTCCGCGTCAGGTTAACCAGTCCGCCTTTTGCGGCATTGTAGGAAGAAAGGCCATAATCTCCACCAATGCCAGAGATACTGGCCGTGTTCACAATCACTCCTTTTCCCGCCTTTTTCATGTGCGGAATGACGGCTTTGGCAAGGTAAAACGCGCCACAGAGGTTGGTCATGATGACTTTGTTGAAGACGTCGACGTCGTGTTCGACTACGGGGACGATCGGGCTCAGCATTGCTGCGTTGTGGAAGAGGACGTCGATTTTCTCGAATCTCGCAATGCAAGCATCGACTGCGGCAGAGCAGGACTTTGGGTCTGAATGTGTTCTCAATGTTAGTGTCATCGTACGATCCATGTAAAGTGGACAAATTGTGTCAGGGACGATGAGACAAATCTTTACCAGAGACATCGCAGGGGTGGAAGTGAGCCTTTGGACCAAATCGCTGTATTGCATCTCGTTCCTTTATGGTTGATCCCGGTCAGCAGTTTGCAATGGGATAGTAGTATGGTGGCCAACAGATGTGTTTTGTGGTTTGGTTTGTGCCTGGCCAGACTCCCAGAGGAGACGTTTGATGTCTTGACGATACCATGGAAACGATTACCTTCAGATCCGTAACAAAGACAGTAGCGCCTTCATCCAAGAACTGCTGGCAGGTCTGTGCTCCCAGTCCAGAGGTACCCCCAGTGATAAATATCACTGCCTCGTGGAAACGTCCCCCCATGGTTTTGAGCGATATAGCCGACTACTCAGTGTCGTATTGTATGCGAGGAGACAGAGAGTGTGTCTATGTCTTGAATGAGGCGTAAATGGCTCGACTTCTTTGTTCCGGCACGTTTTCAAGATGGTCGACACCAGGTCTTCATCCTTTAATGTGGCCCCTTGTCCATCAGCTCCGATGAGGGTCGAGTCTCAGACTCGTCCTGAAGCCGAGAGCCTGGAAACGGGAAGATGACCCTGATGGTCAGACCCTGTCTAGGCTCACACACATGGTTTGGAAGCTTCGGCGAAACAGCCATCGTTGAGTAGGCCATCTACATGTCCCGGTTGCACCCTCATGTTCCCCGCGATCTCTCAACAGTCAATAACTCTAGCTAACCAGTGGGAGATTGGGATTTCCTCTCCACAAACGCCAATTGCGATTTCGGCACGCTTGGCCCAAAGTTCGCCGAAAAAATGGACCAAGACCCAAGATCATATCTACCATCTTACAACTATCACCCGGTAGGTAATAAGACGTGAAATTTTATGGTCCAATAGGTCTTCACGAAGTTGCTTGATAGTTGGGATCGGAAGCGCCTGCAACATAAAGGTCCATCACTATACCAATCTCTGCTCCAACAACTTTATCTGTTTCAATAATGGCGCCCCTTTTAATGACAGGGTAAGAAAACCATTCTTCCACAAGACAGGTGCTGCTCTACTAACCACAACATAAGGGTCGGCCTGGTCACGGGAGCAGCGTCTGGAATCGGGCGAGCATGTGCCAAAATCCTGGTCGAGGAAGGATGCACGAGGCTCGTGCTGTCGGACTTGCCGGGAGGTGGCCTGCAGGAGGTCTCGGACGAGCTCAAGAGCATCGAATCTTCGGTGGAGACAGTTTTATTCGTCGGTGACATGAGCAAAGAGGTCGACGTCGACCAGATGGTCGAGGCGGGCGTGGCGAGATTTGGCGCGATTCACTATTGCATCAACAGTGCCGGCGTGACGAGTCGGCCCAGACTACGGACGCACGAACTGGAGACGGAGGCATTCGATCGTGTCGTCAACATCAACCTACGAGGCTTGTGGCTTTGCGAACGGGCGCAGATCCGCCAGTTCCTGAAGCAAGAGCCAACGCTTCAAACTCGCCATCATGCCGCCGGAATAGCGACGCAGCGAGGGGCCATTGTCAACATCAGCAGTATTTTCGGGATCACCGCGCACGCAACGGCCGGGGCTTATCCCGCCTCGAAATCCGGAGTGCTGGGACTGACGAGGACGGATGCGGTGGCATACGCGGCCGACGGGATCAGAGTCAACGCCATCTGTCCGGGCTTTATCAACACCCCGTTGGTGGAAAAGGCAAAAGAAGCGGGCGCAGACTACAACAAGCTCGTCAACCTGATCCCGTTCAGACGAATGGGTACTGCTGAAGAGGTGGCTGAAGCCGCAGTGTGGCTGGCAAGTGAGCGAGCAAGTTATGTGAGCGGCGTCGAGTTGCCTGTGGATGGTGCTTGGGTCAGAGCGTGCAATACATGATTTTGAAGAGCCAAGTCAGTGTCAAGGGGGTCTCGAGCCAACGAATCGCTTGATCCTACATAGACTCGTAACCGGGGAACATTTTCGCCGAAATGTTGGTTCAGTCATTTCGGCGAAATGTGACACAGGCAGAGAGGGTCGCGATTGTGGATGCATTTTGATCCACCACCTTAGGCCGAGGCAAGCTGGTCCTTTAGCTAAGAGCGTTGTCGTGTTCCTTGGAGGTAAAGCAAGGGACGAGCGGGATGAGGTGCTCTAGCTACCCTCGATAGAATGACCCATGGATAGACAAAACCACTACAAAGGTGGAATTTATTTCGAATCTGGATATGAAACAGAAGTACTCAGAGAGGTTTGCGACTGACTGAATTAATCCTCGCAATCGTTTCCATCTCCAGAGACGCCTACGTATGCAGTGGCCAAGTACCAAGTAGCAGTTGTTCTAATTTTAAGTAGGTACCGAGTATGATGCGCCCTAAAACCTCCTCCCAACCCGCCTAAGATCTGCTCTGTCCCCAGATTTCCATCTCTCTGCGGCCCCCATCAAATGGGAAGTGAGTGTGGGGTTCCCAGACATTAATTAGTAAAAAAGTATGTACTGGCAGAGTGGCCAACACCCACGGGTCACCCCGGCTTTTTATCTCGCTCCAACAAGTGTCACCAGGAATCTCACCTTGGATATTTTGATAAGTTTACGAGCGGCCTGGGAGAAGGAGAACCATCCGCCCCCTGGCTCTGAAATACCATCTACTTCAAACAATGGAGCAAAGCTCGAGTCGAGCGTACCGCCGGCGAAAGCGCAAGTTGGCGTGCAAATACTGCAATTCTCGCCACATACGATGCAAGATGCCAGAGACAACAGAGACATCCGACCGGGCAGGACATGCCCGTCAATATCAGTGTCAGGCTTGTTTGGATGCCAATAAAGAGTGCGATCTCGAAACGCTTGCAATTACAATGTATCCAGAGTTGTTCCCTCCGTCTCAGCCGACACCTCAGCGCGAAAGAGTCCGAGCCCGTCTGCCGACCACACAGCCATCAGAGCCCTACCATCATCAGCAGCGCACGCAGAACGGCGCTGCTCTCAATTTATCCGCGGGTGGCCAAGACGTGTTATATTCGCCTCGCTCCAAGAGCACCCCACCGTGCCCGCCGCAGGAAGGGTCGGAGATGATCCTCGTACGATTGATGGATACGCAGCAGGACAAGGATGAACTTGACCAGCCGACCAAAACTACCGACCGAGTCCTGTATTTCGGAGACCAATCGATCTGGTCTGATAGCCTCCGACGAGCTCGGAGCAGCAAATCCAAATCTCGATATCCCGCAAGCCCACAGCCTCTGAGCGCCCGATCATTGGTGGACGGTAACAACATCCATTACGCTGTGCCGCCCACGGTCAGGGACCAGCCGCAAGATATCCCACAGGACGATCTCGACGTGCAGCAGGAGGAAATCAAGCTACTGCAGAAGAAAGGGGCCTTTTCTCTGCCACCTCCCGACATCCAACGGAAACTCCTCGACGCGTTTTTCACCTGGTTGTATCCCTTACAGCCCATCCTCGACAAGGAACAGTTTCTCGACGACTTTGACAGGGGCCAAGCGCCCATCATCCTCGTCCAAGCGTTACTGTTCGCCGGCACCACGTGCTGCGACGAGAGCATCATCGTACAATTCTGGCCGAGTCGCCGCGCCGCCCAATCAACCCTGTACAAGCGGGTCAGGGCGCTGTACGACGCGGACCACGAACAGAACCGCGTCACCATCGTCCAGGCCCTCTTCCTCATGTGTTTCTGGTGGGGGAGTCCCATGGACAAAAAGGACTTTAGCCACTGGTTGGCGGCGTCTATCCATCTGGCCCAAGTGACGGGCATGCATCGGTCGTATGATCATACACATATCATCAGAGAGCGACAAAATATTGACTGACTGGCATTTTCTACACTCCAGAACCAAGGACTCTCATCTCTCCATAAAGGACAGGAGGCTCTGGAAACGCATTTGGTGGACTTTATACGTAAGTCATACCTTCGATCGTGGAAACCTTGTCTCCACACACACACGCGCGCACACAGAGATGGTTCACTAAGTCATTTACTTATGTTAGGTACGAGAGCATTTCGATGCTGCGTCGGTAGGCCGGCCCATGATCATCCACGACGACGATTGCGACGTTGAGCCCTTGTGCCTGACTGATTTTGAATGCGACGAGAACGGAATGCCACCCCTAGGCGCTATGCATTGTATTGAGATGACGAAACTGGCGACTCTAAGTATACACCCCTTTGCCCAAAAGTCTCATGCAAGAGAGAGAGAAGAGAGACTCGAAAGCTGATATGATATGCAAAGTCGGCCGAGCGATTCGAGCTGTCCGATCCGGTCAAATACCCAGAGACCCTCCTTCTCCCACTGACGCCAAAGGAGCAATCGACGACGCTCTTTCAGCTTGGGAAAAGCAGCTGCCAGAACAGTTACGATACCGCGAAGGGGAGGAGCGAAGCCCACAGGCCATGCTGTTTGCAGCGATGCTGATGCTGGGCCTGCAGTATGTCATGTCATCATCATTGTCATCTTACCTCCTTTGCAAAAGGCTTTTTGGGGAGGGATAGGAAAATGTTGCTGACGAAACACACTGATCAGTTTCTGCCGGATTGTGCTGCATCGAAAAGGGTTCTTGGACTCGAAACACAAGAACGAAACCAACTCGAGGGCCCTGGCGTCTGCTAATGCCGTGACTCGCATTGTCGAAGAATTACTCAGTGAGGGTCTCCTGCCGCGGGCACAAGTACATTTGTAAGCTGAAGCTGTCATGTCGTTGTTATTGTTGTTGTTAGTATTTGGCTTGTGACAAGAACTAACATTGATGTTCTCTCCCTCTACCGGACACAGAATCGCGGTCATTTTCGCCTCGTTTACCATCCATATCGTTTCGATGGAGCAAAGCCAGGGCGCACGCAGACGAGTCCTGCAACACAAATCCAAGCTGTGCCTATTAGGTCTCGCAGAGTTTCGTGACTATTGGCCATTTGTCGACTGGATGTATCGACTATTTAGCAGTCTGCTGCACTGGCTGGAGGTGGGAGACAGCAGCACCACTTCCTTGTCCTCCGAAGGCCACAATCAGGGACTATGGACAACCACCGCTACCCAGCTTCGTCCGGAGAACATGACCCTACAAGCCGCTGAACTGATGGACAGCACTACAGATATCACTACCACCCATGGTGGCGATAACAACACGGCCATGTCTCTCCCACTCTCCTATGAGCAAGATGCGAGTTCCATGGCCGATGCTCAGCCCCCCGATCATTCCGGCATGCTCCAGCAATTCATGTCCGGCATGTTGGCATCAGAAAACTTTCTCGACCCGTTTCTGCCACCCCTGGAAAATCTCGATTGGGATGATCCCAACATGGCAGGAAATCCCATGCTCTGGACATCCACGCCGCTACCCACGGTGGAAAGAGGGTCTCTGTCCTGAGAATGTTTCCAGGAGACTCATGACATTTTGGCGGGTTGTGTACAGCTCATACCAGGTTTGCGGCATCAATCACGATCCGATTTCCAAGGTTGATCATTGAACAGCGGCATGAACTTGGGGCTCTCCAACTTGATATCTCGTAAAACTCAATATTGACTTTTCGAAGAGAGATGTAGGAGGTCCCAACAGCAACCCGCCCCATCTCTCTCAGGACTTATATTAGATTGGAGGATGGAGCTGGTATAGTTCCTGTACAATCTTGAACACGTCCTCCGCCGACTGGCTTATAGTACGGGAGCATTGACTAAATTTGTCGGGATGCCAGCGCTTTCGTTCCCGTCTCAGCCATTGGCGTGAGTATTTGGGTGACTGTTGAAAGAATTCAGCAATGGCGTGGTGACAAGGCCGGCCTTGAACTGCTTTGTCTTTGCATTTGGTACATGAAGCAATGGGCGGGAAAGGGAATTCTTGTAGGTTCGGTTTATCTGCTAGACACGTTTGAGTGTGGCGATACCACTTCTGAAATGTCACAGAGGACTCTTTTGCCGGAGGCACGAATTGCTGGTCGATGTTGGTAGGCCGTGGTGGAGGAGCCTGTGGTGGAGGAGCCCGACCGGCGGAGTCGGCGCAAGTGCCGTAATTCGAGTAGAGCGGTGTCCTGGAGCTTGCGGAACCCCTCGAGCTAGAGGACGCCGCCGGGAATGGATGAAAATGTCGTGGTTCCTCAAACAGTCGTCGCGGCGTGGGCTTGGACCAAAGAGGCTTTCGTATTCGTTTTCTGCATTCTTTGGCGACCCAGAGAATGATCCTGATGGCGATCAAGAGAGTCCAAGGGACTATGATCACAGCGGCAACACTAATGGCCACAATTTTCAGAGCCTCCAGGACGAGGTCAAATAGATACGCCGCACCTGAGGCGTGCCAAAGCCAGGACAACACTTTGCCAGCACCCTTGGCTAGCCACGACAGAGCTGCGAGCACCAGTCGTGCAAAGGTACACCCAAACTGTTCGCATGCAGAACCGTCAGAGGGCACATCGACTCGAGGTGTCAACGCAGTGGGAGCCATTCTTTGGCAGAATCGGTATTGCTTCAAACGCTATGGCGGCAAGGCTGTTTCAGTTTAAGAGGTTCAACTAGTGATCAACCGTAAACTCAAGAGTAGACTAAGACCTCGTCTAACCTCCCCCTCTGGCCTTTCCACGGGCAGCATTCCATTGCCGCTCTAACATCGAGATTCATATGCCCGCTTATTCGTACAGCCTCAGTCCGCAGTTCAATAAATCAGCGAGGAGGTCAGCCATGGCCGGTAAGGCGAGGAGTGATCGCTGCTACCGGCTCGGCGCGAGCCGGCGGCAGACAAGGGCGGCATCACGCTACTCTCCGATCGGGTTGTTTAGAGACAGATCGTGGTCGGACACTGTGTCACTGTCCTTTGGAGTTACACAAAGATAATTTTACCTATTATCCCTTCTCCAGCCTCTAAAACGCATCTCGAATGGACTTGAAAACATTATATACCCTAATAGTCCTTGAGCGACAGAGTTGCGGTAACAAAAAGCAGCCCTGGCCTGGCAGTTGTAAGGGCTATCAACCACCAAGCCACTGCCGTGGAATATGTTCTCCTATTCTTGCCATGGGCTGTCTCGACGCCTAAATCCACGCATGGCTGGGCTGTTGCCATTTGGCAGCAAATATTCCACCATTGTGGACGTGGAAAAAGGTAATGCTTCACTGGAGACATGTCGGAATCAAGAAAGCTGATGCATCAAAGACAGGAACACCAACCAAGATTTCTTCAACTTCTCACGTGGACGCTTCGTATGTGACGAAGATTACAACATGTCAATACGGAGAGTACGCTTCGACATGAATCAGCTCGCACGAGTTGCCACTGAGGCCATCACGGCCAATAAATGCATCAATGTCGAAAAATGTCCGGATGGCATGTACAACAAGTCCTATCTGTTTACAATGGACGACGGCAGGCAAGTCATCGGGAAGGTGCCAAATCCAAATGCCGGTCTGCCTCATTTCACTACGGCAAGTGAAGTTGCGACCATGGATTTTGTATGCGCGATCAACCCCCGTTATAGCAGTCTGTTGTTTGGCTGACACTTGTGAAGGTCCGCAACATCTTAGAAACACCAGCACCTCACGTTCACACTTGGAACTCTAGAGCAGACAATCCGGTGGGTAGTGAATACATCATCATGGAAAAGATGCCAGGGGTTCAGCTCTCCCGGGTCTGGGACCACATGAAACCCACCGACAAGGTCTTGGTGGTCATTCAACTTTTCCGCTTTCAGAAAAAGTGGCTGTCGACCCGTTTTACAAACATTGGCGGCCTCTATTATGCAGGTGATGTTGACGCCGGCGCATCCAGAGCACCTCTGTTTACCGATAGCGCTGGGAAGGAGGTAAGAGACGACCGTTTCGCGATGGGGCCAACCAACGGTCGAGACTGGGTTGATGGGGCCAGATCCTCGTTGAAATGCGATCGAGGTCCTTGTAAGACGGACAATTACTGTTTGGAGTGTGCCAGTCTAATTCGTTACAGGGACTTCCATCTCGGACTACTACCAAGCCATCCTCCACCGCGAGATCATCGCTGCAAAGAGTGCGGCACGGCTTCCCAAGCAAATGGTGATGCTCTGCGCGCCGACACTGTACGAGCCAACACGCGAAAAGAAACTGGCAGTTTTGGAACGGACTGCCAGCGTTGTGAGAAACCTGATTCCTTCTGACGCATCGATGTGTGCATCACACATATGGCACAACGACCTTCACGACGAAAACATCTTTGTGGATCCGGCAAATCCCACCAAAGTCACTGGCATCATCGACTGGCAGTCGACTCTCGCCGCACCTCTATTCGAGAATACCATCGATCCTGGGTTCCTCAACTATGACGGACCAGGCATCGAAACCCTAGACAAGCCAGTGCTCCCCGAGAACTTCGACGACTTATCTGCCGCCGAAAAAGACGCCGCCCTCGAACTTTCCTACAGCCAGGCTCTCATGGTCGCTTACCGCAGGCTGATCCAGAAGAAAACGCCACTGAAACTGGCATCAGAATTCCAAGCCTCTACCGCTTACGACATTCTCAAATTTTCTCGCCGCATCTTTGAAGTCGGCGAGGCACACGTACTGGCTATTCTCACCACCCTGGAATCCGAGTGGGGCGACCTCCCTGCTGTTCGACAAGCGGGAGGGCCTAATTGCCCGCTCAACTTCTCGGAATCCGAGCTCGAGCAGATCGAGGAGGATGTAGAAGCCGCCGATGCTGGGATCCAAGCAATGGACACAATCAGAAAGCGTCTCGGACGTCTGTGGCCCGACAAAGGCGCCGTGCAGGCTCAACAATACGATGAAACAAAGAGACTGCTCAGAGAGGTGAAAGAAGAACTGCTGCACAGTCTCAAACTTGACGATGAAGACGCCCGGGTCTTTGAAGAACTGTGGCCTTTTGATGAATAGTGCTGACCCTCGCTCCCCATATCGCCCCTTCATCTCTTAGACATGACGTGGCTGGGCTTCTAGGCAAAGATCCAGATCTCGTCCTGCCTGTCCGCCAGGATTGGTTCAGCCAACCAAGCTGGCAAGTCGTGCGTGGCTTCACCCGTCTCGGTTGCACTCCAGAAGCTGTGAGGGAGCTAGCAGCAAGACTAGTAGACTGCAGCGATATTCTTCCATCACTCCGGCTCTCGAAGGAGCTCATGATTGCAACTGCTTGCTCAAGGGAAGCAGTGAGTAAAGTTCCAGGACCATCCTCCTTGGCGCTGCCCTGCACTCGGCCCGCAATGAAGGGAGGGAGGAGAGGGAGACGCCTTGTCTGCTGCTGAGAGGCCGTGTACGAATAGAATGCCGGCCAATTTGGCGCTCACCAACCCGCCTCCCCATTGGTTGGTTTAGCTAAAGATTAGTTTTTCTCCGCTCTGCCCCTGGCGTCTCAGAAATCTAACCATTTTATCTACACTACATAATACTACACATATCTCGTACAAGAGTGTAGATACTCGCGGGTAGCCTGGGCTTCTTTCTCTCTGGTATATAGGTCATATATCACCCCTGTGGCAGTGGCAGTGTCGATATGCCAGATCCTTCTTCCATCTATGTCTATTGTCTGGTCTCATCTGGTCTCTTCCGTTTTCTTCCCGTCGTGAATGAGTCTCCACGCCCCGTCGACAACTTATCACAGTCCTATAACTTCGAGTCCTTCGGCTGCTCCTTCGATTTCCTCGTAATGTTGCGGCTGGCATCCATGATCAGACTCGCGTGTGTGCTGCTCGCCACCAATTCTCCCGCTTCGTCCCAAACCTCAATGTTCAAATCGAATCGGCCGTTCCTGATCGTCTTGGCCAGGATTCGCACAAATAGCCACTCGACGCCTTGCTCTGGCAATAACTTTTTCACATCCAGATTCAAGCTGAGCGTCGGGTACCAGAATTTGGCACTCGGCTCGCCTGATTTCAGGAGGGCTTTGAGCTCGGCTTGGCTGTGTTGGCCGATTGCGGCCTCCTCGACGACAGGATTCACGTATGACTCGACAATCTGTGGAAACATGTCGACCACAAACCCCAGAGCGTCGTTGGTCCAGCGACCTGTGATGTTTTTACTGGGATTTAGAGAAGGCGTCTTGGGCGCGAACCGCACCCACTGGTCCACGATGGCCCGAGGTTGACCGGACTGGCCTGGTTGTCGCCGGCGATGGGGCTGGACCAGGTAGATCTGAATGTTCTGCCCGGCACGGCGGAAGGCAGGAAACGGGTCGTTTGCGCGGAGCGTATAGTTTTCATCCCGGCCTTTGGTGCCCAAGAGCGCGAGGTTCGCAGGGAGAGCGGGCGGCCAGAGCTGATACTGCGTGTCGAAGCTCAGGCCTTGTTCGGTCGTAATATTGCTCATGGTTATGTACCCCTGCACCTCATCCTGCCATTGACCGTTGTGTTCCTGCTTTTGCGCCAGGACAATGTGTAAGTTGCTGATGCGCGAGCCCAGCTTGACGTCCTTCACCGTAAAGACCGCCGGACCCACGGAGGTGCGGCGCAGGAACTCCAAGTGCATGTTGACGGGGTGTGGCTCGGAGCGAGAACCATGGGTCAGAGACATGTGGGTGCGGGCAACCATGAGAAAGGCCGAAGTCGTATAGCCGCCATTGGGGACTGAAGGTCGTCATCAGTGAGTGTAAACACGGGCGAGGATATCGTGCTGCCTACCAGTCCCTATGCACCATTCGTTCTCCAAAGTGAGGGTATATTGGTGCGACGAGAGTTGCTTGATAGGGAGCACATCTGCGAATGTTGGGGGCGCCATGGCTGGCGTGCCCAGGTTCTAGAGAAGAGGAGGGAAATATGTTCCAAGTCGACGTCAGCCGCAACTACATGTTGCGATTTAATATAATGGCGACACGGTAATAAAGGTATCTATCTGGGAAGAAAACTAAAAGAGAGGTCTTACCGGGCGATGAACCTCGGCTTGGATTACCGAGAGACCGCATTGATTCATTATTGGTGATTGCGACTCGCTGATTATTAGCCACGCCTGGAGCCCTTGAGCGAGTAGAAGGCATTTGGCCTAGCAAGCCTAGGAACGTCCCGAGCACCCCTAAACATCCCCCTCTTTCAAGTGTGGTGGCTCGAAATAGGCGGGTAAATGTTACATCACGCCGCTAATCTGTGGCGGTGCAGAACCCCCCAACCTGCACCATGACGAGGTCTGCTTGTTACCGCAATAAAGTGGGATTTTGAGTGGAGTGACAAGACAAGATTGGAATATCGAGCGTTTCCTTTCTGCCTTGGTATCGCCATCACCGTCACCCAGCACACATCTGTGTATCCCGTATAACAATCTCCATGCACCACCCTCTTCTTCGCCGCCTACCTCCGTGTCCAGTATGAGGGAGGAAGCGAAATCACGACGACCGCCATGACACTCTCCAATCGTCCCAGGAGACTGCGCCCAGTCCGCCAACAAGGTCGTGCCTTCTATCTGACGGCCCTGGTCATCACCCTCTTTACTTGTTATAGCTTCATACGAGACCGGAATTATGGCCACCTTTCTCAGACGAAGAAGTTCGACACTCGCGCTCTCGCACCACGCGATCTCGAGGTAACCACCGCATTGACTGCGCTCTCAGTTATCCCAAACGAGCTCCCTGGCTGACTCTTGATCGAATTCCTAGTGTCGATTTGTCCACACTTCCAAAGACCAATGTACTTTTGTCAAGGAAAATTGTCCCGACGAAGAAGCCGGACTCATCTCCTACCTCCAGCTCTACTACTGCTCGCTCGCCGACGCCCAGCCTTTCGCATTTCTGCTCCTCGTCGTCTGGGTATGTCTCCTCTTCAGCACGATCGGCATCGCAGCCTCCGATTTCCTCTGTATCAACCTGAGTACGATTGCGAACATACTGGGGATGAGCGAGAGTTTGACCGGGGTCACTTTTCTGGCCTTTGGAAACGGCAGTCCCGACGTCTTTTCCACTTTCGCCGCTATGCGCAGTAACAGTGGCAGCTTAGCAGTGGGGGAGTTGGTGGGCGCGGCCAGCTTCATCACTGCTGTGGTAGCGGGGAGTATGGCCTTGGTTGCGCCGTTTCAAGTCGCCAAGAGGAGTTTTATTCGCGACGTTGGATTCTTCGCAGTCTCGGCGAGTTTCAGTCTGGTATTCCTTGCGGATGGGAGCCTGCGATTCTGGGAGTCCATCACCATGATCGCATATTACGTGTTCTATGTGTTTTTTGTGGTCGGCTGGCACTGGTGGCTGTCCCGACGACGGAAGAGGAAGCTTGCCGAGACTGCGGCGAGACTGCATCACCACATTCCGGAATCACAGGAGTTGGAGGTGCCCGAAATCGAGGAGGACGAAGAAGCACGCCCTGCTACGGAACGAACTGGCCTCTTGCGCGAGCAGTCGAGCGAAACTATCCCAACCTTACGGACACCAGGAACCCCAGCCTGGAAAGTTGACGATCTCGATGATGACGACGAAACGCGAGACCGGTATCTTGCTGAATTGCAAAGCAGGATGAGGGTGGGCCGACCAGCACGAGGCGAACGAAGGAATACAATGACCCCGATTCGGCCGAGCTTGATAGGGGCGCTAGAATTCCGATCACTTATGACTTCGTTAGAGAAGAAAGCCACCCATTCCCAACCTATTGGCCTTCGGAGATACTCTGACGACGCATCAGCCTCCCATTCTCCCATTCCCATCAGTGCGCCACCCGGCGCTTCTCAACCCAATCTGGTCAGCACACATTATACGGATTTGGAGGGCGAGAGTCCACGTCGTGCACGAGCCGTGTCTGCAAATGATGCCACTCATCTGCGTATCGATACGGACTTCCTAAGCGACAGACATTCTGAGAGAAGCTCAGAAAGTGTCCTCACCAGTGGTGATTCTGATTCAAATGCTCCTGCTGCAAAACACTCGAGGGCGAGCGCCCACATTCTGAGAACACTGAACGACCCATCATCTCAAAGACCCCCTTCACCGAAACTCATTGTGTCCACGTCAGGTGCCAAAGTTCCAGAGACAGGCTCCCTCTCCGCGGAGCGTCCCAGGTCGCCCAATCTCTTGGCACCGCCGACGACGACCTTCCACCGACCGGACTACCAGGAAGAACATCATTCTCCCAGTCGAAGTCCGCTGCTGTCGCCCGGCTCCGGACCGACACTGCAAGTGCCCATTCTGCATACGCCACATCCCGACCACTCCAAGGGAGTTCTGCGTCACGAGGATTTTCCGCCATACGTGGATTCTCCAATGCTCCTGACCCCGATGTCCTCCCGGCCTCCAAGTATTCACCTACCGGCACCCAGTATGTCGCCGCAGTCAACTCACCATCTGGGGCTTCTGCCGGACGAGGAGGAGCCGCCGATGCGGAGATTCTCATGGTGGCCGTACCGATACCTTCCTGCTCCTCAGGTTATCTGCGCGGCATTGTTTCCCACTATTTATGGGTGGCGGGAGAAGTCGTACACGGACAAGGTACTGGGGGTGGTGACTGCACCCAGCGTCTTTCTGCTGGCTATTACACTTCCAGTTGTCGAGCCCAGGGAGGAAAAGCCGGTGGTCACGGATCCCGAACTCCTGACCCCAGCGGAGGGCATCCGGCGCAGGTCGGCCAGCTACCTTGAAACCACACATGACGTGCCAGGTCTAGATATGGTGTCGCCATCATCTGACGGACCGCCTCATCCGCACCGCACGGGAATCTCCCGACAAATGTCGGAGCATGCCAAAAGTCCTCAATCAAAGGTGGACGAGTTAGGTGGACCCAAGGACTGGAACAGGTGGCTGGTGTTCCTCCAAGTATTTACAGCACCATTCTTTGTCGTGACTATCGCCTGGGCAAACATGGATGATGGCCTGAGCATGAGACTTTATATTCGCATGGTATTGGGGTCACTGGTGTTTTCGCTCGTGGCGCTTCTTATCCTCCTTTCACTAACAACGCCTGATCGCGAACCAAAATATCGGCCACTACTTTGCTTCTTGGGGTTTGCTGTGGCCATAGGATGGATTTCCACCATTGCCAATGAGGTGGTTGGCGTCCTCAAAGCCTTTGGGGTGATTCTGGGCATATCGGACGCCATATTGGGTTTGACGATATTTGCTGTTGGCAACTCGTGCGGTGACCTGGTGGCGGATATCACGGTGGCCAAACTCGGATACCCCGTCATGGCACTGTCGGCGTGCTTTGGTGGACCTATGCTGAATATTTTGCTGGGGATCGGCATTGGAGGCATGTACATGAGCATCACTCAGGCATCTCACAAGCACGCCAAACATCCTCACAAACCGATCAAATACAAACCCTACGAAATCGACGTGAGCACGACGTTGATGATATCGGGAATCACGCTGCTCGTGACGTTGGTGGGGTTGCTCATCGTGGTGCCATTGAACGGATGGAGGATGGATCGCAAGATTGGACTTGGATTAATCTTGCTGTGGTCAGTGTCGACGGTGGGCAATGTGATTGTGGAACTGCTTGGATATGGGGGAGACACGGTAATGTCAGGCATGGGACGATGACGTGGATATACCCCGAGATGGATGGATTGGATCTCGCTGGGCGTTCAATGACCGCAACATAAAACATGGGGATTCCGTCCCAGTACATATACTACTTACTATATTCTTCATCCGGTCTACCTTTATGCGACGTGAGGCACTCCTCGTCGGGTTCGGAAGCTTCTAACGAATACCGACGGAGGTCTCTTTCAATCTCAACAAGATATGGTTATCTGGAGCTTGGGAAATGTCGGAGCCGTCCCTTTGGCTCTCTACGCACGTTAAATTGGTCTGGCTGCCCGAGCCTCGAAATCCCTCCGAAAATCCGCTCTCGATTGGGCTCGTCCGAGTCCGATACGGATCCGGTGTTTGGAGGTGCTTTTGTACTGTGGGTACATGGCTATTGCGAATGTCTCTGATTGGTGCTTCTTTAGCGAACCTCGGCATGTTGCAGCGGCCAATATCGGCCACTGTCGCATCACAGCGGAAAGACGATGAGGCGAGATGACGACGAGCAGCGCAAGTTAGTACGTGCGAGCACCACGGCCAACTCAGCAAAACGGCGACGCCACCGAGGCGTCCATCTCTCGTATTTGTGATTATTATTCGGTCAATGACGGACTTGGATCGGACATTTTTCCCTTTTTTACCCCAGATTTTACCTTTTACCAAGACTCTTCGTGTTAGATATACATACATCTGCACCTATAATATCTCTTGGGGTTCGTTTTCTCCCCAAGATCCTCCTCCCCTTGATTATTTGGTCTTTTAGCATACGAGCCCGCCCTTTCCTCCATATAGTCTCTGCGTTTGACCGAGGGTGACTTGACCTGACCAAGCCAACAAGCAAGGCAGCGTCGCACGGCGGAGAAGCTCGAGCCCCATCCCCATAAGGCCCGCCATCGCTAGAGAAACGGACATATCCATCCTTTCTGTTTGACTGCTACGACCCAGAATTTGGATACACACAAAAAGGATTTGAGAGGATGCCTATCAAGTCGGACTTTCCGGACATCGACCTCCAGGTCACTGACGTCTGGTCGCTTTTGTTCAAAAGAAAAGACCGAGAGTTCCCTGATGATCATGGTGAGTGGGCTTTTGCTAGGGTTTTCTGCAGTATGGAAGAGGGTGGTCTGGTCTGAGTCCTCGATGGTTCTTGAGATGAGGAGAAGGAGCGGGAGAGGTGGAAGCGGTGAATCGCCCAGGTTCCCGGGAGAATGTCTCTTTGGTGCATCGAGCAGGATGACGAGGGTGCTTTGTACCAACGACTATCAAAGCATATCACAAGATACCGTCACTGACCTTGGCCCCCTTGACCAGTCATATTCCAATCTGCCGACTCCCTCTCCAGACAATACACCTATGCCTCGCTGCGACAATCTAGCATCGACTTTGGCAAGGGCCTCAAATCCAACTTCAACTTCCGCAAGTCCGACGTCCTGGGTCTCTTCGTGCCCAACGACATCGATGTCCCGCCCGTCGTCTTGGGAACCCTCTGGGCGGGTGGCATCGTCTCCCCCGCGAACCCGGGCTACACGGTCGCCGAACTGGTCTACCAACTGAAAGACTCGGGCGCAAAGGTCCTGTGCACGCACGTGTCCGTGCTTGATACGGCGCGTAAGGCAGCTCGCGAGGCTGGCATCCCAGAGAGCCACATCATCTTGCTCGGCGAGCAGAGCGATCCCTCTCGAAAGTTGAAGCACTGGACGCTCGTCCGCAACCTGGAGGGCACGGCGCGGTACCGCACCCCCAAACTGGACCCGAAATCCGACCTCGCCTTCCTGGTGTACTCGTCCGGCACGACGGGTCGGCCCAAGGGTGTGCGACTGACGCATTTCAACATGACCAGCAACATCGAACAGATCCACCGGGCCGAGGGGTGGCTGACGTGGAATGGATCCAAAACGCCCCCGGGCAGCGACATTCCGCTCCCGCCCAAGGGCCAGGGCGACAAGATCCTGGCGTGTCTACCGTTTTTCCACATCTACGGGCTCAACTGTCTGGTATTGTCACCCATCTTCAGCGGCGTCCACACGCTGGTCATGGCGCGGTTCGATCTGGAAAAATGGTGCGCGCTGGTGCAGGACCACAAGGTGACATTCAGCTACATCGTGCCGCCGATCGTGCTGCTCCTGTGCAAGAGCCCCGTGGTGGAAAAGTACGACCTCTCGTCGCTGCGCATGACCAACTCGGGCGCGGCGCCGCTGACGCGCGAGCTCGTCGAGAACCTCTACAAGCGCAAAGGCGTGCGCGTCAAGCAGGGGTACGGTCTCAGCGAGACGTCCCCCACCATCTTCGTCCAGCGCTGGGAGGACTGGTGGTCCGCCGTCGGCACCACGGGCGTCATGGTGCCGAACCTCGAGGCCAAGTTCTGCGCCGTGCCCGGCTCCGGCGAGGAATCTGACGGCTCCAAGGAACTGCCGCGAGGAAAAGTCGGCGAGCTGTACGTCAAGGGGCCCAACATCTTTGGCGGATACCACAATAACCCCAACGCCACGGCCGAGTGTCTCGAGGACGGATGGTTTCGGACCGGCGACGTGGGTTTCTTGGATGAGAGGGGGAACTTGACCATCACGGACCGCGTCAAGGAGTTGATCAAATATAAAGGTATGTCTGTCCATATCACCCTTGCCCCCTTTTGTCCCCTACCTGCTTTTTTTTCGGCCTTGCCTCTTTTTCCCTCCTGCTTTGGCTTCTTCCGTTCCCGGGCGTGCATTGACAACTAACGGTCCCCGCGCATGAAAGGCTTCCAAGTCCCCCCCGCCGAACTCGAGGGGTACCTCGCATCCCACCCACTCATCGACGACGTGGCCGTCGTGGGCGTCGACTCGCAGATCCTCGGCACCGAAGTTCCCCGCGCGTACATTGTCCCCAAGGACCGGAGTCTCGTTTCTTCTTCTTCGTCCTCGTCACAAAAAGCAGCCGCCGCAGCCGCAGAGATTACATCGTGGATGAACGCCAAAGTGGCCAACCACAAGAAACTGCGCGGCGGGGTCAAGTTCGTCGAAGCCGTGCCCAAGAGCGTCAGCGGGAAGATTTTGCGGAGGGTCTTGAAGGAGCGGGCGAAGAAGGAGTTCCAGGAGGAGGAGGAGGAGCAGGAAGAGAGGAAGAAGGTAAGGGCGAAGTTGTGATTTGGTTTTTTTTTTTTTTTGGTTTTTTTCTCTTCAAACAAAGACGACATGTCAGGAAAAGGAGGGGGGAGGAGATGAGAGATATGATAGGTAGACAGACAGACAGAAGGCCACGGAGATAGATGGACAGATGGACAGATAGATTGATGCTCACTGACCGGATGTATGTATGGATATCTGGTTGACTGGTTATGTGGATTTGATGCATGGATACCCCCAATGGCTTGATCTGATCCGATGAGTTCCTGTGTCACACGTCCATGTCCATACAAGAACGATACCCGAGTTTTGGGTACTCTGTGTTTCTACGGTAAAATGTATTTGGAACTGGAGTGATTAGAACGAATGGGACATGATGCATCACCCAGTACTGCAAATACCTACCTAGGTACGAAAATGTTTTTGCGACTGACTGTTCTTGCGCCGGGTATCTTCTGTGGTGGAGCTACCTAGAATAACATGTACTATATGTACACGAAGTATCGACCGTAAGGAGGACCGGAAAGCTGAAAAAGTCGCCTGTTCATTCATTCATTGATTCATCCATCCTTTCATCCAGGCAGTGAGACAGAGAGACAGAGAGACAGACATCACACACCACACAGACAGAAAGAATAGAATCGTTCTTGGCACACACTGTTCAATTGACCATGTATGTCTCTTCTCCTTTTGTTCTCCCACCTCCTATCCACCAGGGTCTGAATCCTTCAAGAGACTCAGGTTGAGCCCCGAACCAGGAGAACAATCCACTCCCAAGCCAATACCTCACCCACAGGAGCAACTCGCATTGTTTCGGGGAATCAATCCCCTGAAGCCCGGGTAAAGTCTTCTCCAGCTCAGCTTCAGGCACAAATCCCAACACCACAGAGCAAACTGCCATTGGTGGTCGTAGTTTCTGCAGATCCATGCATGCCCTCTAGCTCCTGTAAAACAGAATCCGTGCTTCAAGTCTTGAAATCATTGTCAGCCACGAAACCTTCAGAGGCGCCACCCTACCATCTTTGGCAGTCGATTGAGTGATGATCTGCACGGACTTTAGCAAGAAACTCTCCTGAAGCCCGTAGCAGCCGTTATATCGACTAGAGAGTCACACCGTCCATCTTTCGTATTTCTCCTTGTCCTTGAACTGTGGATGGATCATTGGTAAAAAAGAATCTCTACTCCTGTCAGTACGTGCGTAGTTTGAAGGATTCTCAGAATCAAGACAGCCATCAACAAATCCCAACCAGGACGCCTGATCGCGGCATCGGCCATTTGGTCCCGCGGCGCAAAGTCCATCGAGCTGACGGTCCACCTAGGAGAGGACACAGTGATAGTTCGTGATAGATTGGCGATCGACTGTGATCAGTTGGGCAGATCGCAGCGTTCGTTCCAGGAGGAAGCCAATGGAATGGACGATTCAGCAAACAGCGAGCTGCAATGCATTGCTAAGCGTGCAGCAGTGCCTTGTTTGATTTCTCTGACGAGGCATCAATCTATGCCGATCTTGCCGCCAACGTTACTGGACATTGTAGGAGGTGGGCTCCTCTCGGGATTTGTTCTCCTGCATCCGCGCCCAAAGATATTGCGTGCGTGGGCTGCCAAACCCGCCAGAAGATCTTCTCAGACAGAGGGTCGGGGAGATCCAAGCCCGGCCGTGGGAATCGGTCTGTCGATCATAGTATAAGGGACAGCACGGTGGATACCGCATCCCCCAAAGGTTCGTCCGTTTTGCGCAACACAACGAGGACGTGCTTGATGCTTCGAGAGATGGGATTTTTCCAGCAGAGCAATGGTTGGCTTGGCCGCTCCGACTACCGGAAAAGACATTTGATACAACGCACCCATGGACCTGCAATGCAGCACAAGTGGTGTGACAGTGACGAGGGGAAACTTGCAGACGCAAGTCGCAGGTAGCTTGGAGGTCGGAGGACCCGGTGTCTGACTCCGGCGCCTCCCAAGCCATGATGGACAGTTTAGGCGCATGCCACGCCCCCCGAGATTTCGATCCCCGTCGCTTGTTTGGGGGCTACGCAACCTTGCGACACCCCCTGGGTGGCTCCGTTGCTGGCCCCTAAGGCACGCCAATGCAGGTCCTTAGTGGGGTTTGAGGCGCGGCTAGTTGCTTCCCTGGGCCGCTCCCGCAGTCCAGCAGCTCCAAGTTACTTACTCGTCCCAAGCCCCTCCAACCCTCGACTAGACTTGGGTTGTCGCATTTTCTCAAACCATTTCTGCTTCGAGCCCTTTCTTGTCACCGAGTTCACATGTCGCAGCTCCGTCCTTCCTGTCCTTCTCTATCCTCCCGCACCTCTGGAGACGGACCGCTGTGAGATGGAAACCCCCGAATCTTGATCTTCACCGGAAAAAAACTTGCTCTCATTCGCACCCACCGAGCTCCCAACCTCGATCGCTCGCTTACCCTTATCTCTAGCGTGTCGACTCCACGAGTTGCTTCACTCGAAAAGATGGCCTCGAGATCGATATCTACCGACAAGTCCCGAACTTACAGCACCTCCAACTCGTTCAGCTTGACCGTGCTCATCTCTGGCTCAGGGACGAACCTCCAAGCTCTGATTGACGCTTGCGGCCAAGCTCCTCCTTCCAAAGACAAACCAGCTCCTCGACGGCTTCTCCCCAATGCTGAAATCTCACATGTCATCTGCAATCGTCGTGAAGCCAAAGGCATTGCTCGCGCCCAAGATGCTCACATTCCGGTGACATACCACAACCTGCTCGCGTACAAGAAGAAATTCCCGGACACGGAGGCCGGGGTCACTGCTGCTCGAAACCAGTACGACACCGACCTAGCCCAGAAGATCCTCACGCACATCCCTTGTCCAGACCTGGTGGTCTGTGCAGGCTTTATGCACATCCTGTCTCCGGTGTTCATCAACGCTCTAGCCTCCGCCAATGTGCCCATTATCAACCTCCATCCAGCATTGCCAGGCCAGTTCGACGGGGCAAATGCCATCGGACGTGCTTATGAGGCGTTTCAAAGAGGAGAAATCTCGAATACTGGCGTCATGGTCCACTACGTGACTGCTGAGGTAGATCGCGGGGCACCTGTCCTGGTCCGGGAAGTCGAGATCAAGCCTGGGGAGTCGCAGAGCGACCTGGAAGAGAGAATACATGAAACAGAATGGAAGCTGATTGTCGATGCTACAAGTCGGGTTTTGGCAGATTTGGAGGAGAAGCGCAGGCAGGAGAGTTGAGGTTGCTTGGTCTGAGGTCATTTTGGGGTACCGGCGATGAATGTCACAGGACTTATGCGACAGCGCAAGAAGGGGGCGAAGTGGTGGCCCAGGGTGGCAGGAAACGGTCGGTTCTTCGGGCCTAGCGAGGTGTTTGGGAGGCTTCTTCTTTGGACAAGTACAAGTCAAGCAACACGGAGTTGAGGTCTGGACTTCTGAAGCGGTGTTGACCCTCCACCCTCTGATTTTGCCCGACTACTAGCCAGATGGTCTTTCTCTGCAATGGTTGCCGGCAAAGGGACCAGGAGACACACGCGTTTCAGGTTTGGGCCCGACACAGCAAGTTTGACGGAAGTTTTTGATGAATGGAACAAAAGTTGGTACGCAGATTTCCGACGAGATGGTGAATGGCTCTCTCTTTCTCCTAGCTCTCTTAGATGGTCTTTTGCTATGATAGCAAATCACAGTGAAAATCTCCCAGCACCCAGTATCTGTTCGCACTTATAGAATGTTATATCCGCCCTGCAGTCTCCCTTTCCCTTGTCAGCTTCACTCGGGACAAGGAACGGGGCCGATTTGATCGGGATCGGCCGTGATTGAGCATTAAAGAGGCCTGGCTGAGCACATCCCACACATGTACGAATAGTCAGATCCGAGTAGTACTACGTCATTGATTCAGGATCACCATGAGACGTTGAGGGATACATAGCTATCCACCGAGCCACTACCTTGGTACCTAGTACCATCGAGCCATATATATATAGAGTGGCGATGAACCCTCCTTCCGACCCTTTTTTCTTTCAGCCAATCATCCTACAACGCCATGACCGACCCCAATGAATTAAACGCTTGACCAGACAAGACGACACAACGAGGGGTCGGCAATCCTGAATTCGGACATACCGAGCTTGTGACGCTCGTCGAGTTCCTCGGGCCCAGCGATGGGGAATGCGTATACTTGGAGAAAGGGGATAGTAGGCGATCAACATGGACCCGATCGGCCTCTACAGGAGACACTCGTCCACTTAGCAAGCAAGGCAGGCAAGCAGGTAAGCAGGCAGGCATCATGGCAAATGCAGACGAACAGATCCTGGTCACGGGCGCAACGGGGGTGGTGGGACGCTCGGCCATGCAGTACTACGGTGAGCGGGGGTACAAGGTGATTGCCGTGTCTCGACGACGGCCGCTGAACACGTACGGGGCATCGTGGCACTCGCTGGACCTGTCGGACGAAGCGGCGTGCAAAGCGCTACTGTCGCCGTTGACGGGGATCGCGCAGATCGTCTTCGCGGCGTTGCACGAGGAACCCAACCTGGTGGCAGGGTGGCAGGAGAAGCAGCACGTCGACCGCAACGCGCTCATGCTGCGCAACACGGTCGAGGCCGTCGCTCCCTACGCCAGGAACCTCCGCAACGTGACGATCCTGCAGGGCCCCAAGGCGTACGGGGTGCACGTGCACCCGATCCGCCACGGGGCGCGTGAGGACCGCGACGAGGACCGCTCCATCCAAAACTTCTACTGGGCCCAGGAGGACTACCTCAAGGCGCGACAGCGGGGCCAGCCGTGGAGCTGGAACATCCTCCGCCCGTCGCTCATCATCGGCCTGAGCATCGGCGGCGCCATGAACCTCTACGCCACCATCGGCGTCTATGCCGCCGTGCTCAAGGAGCGCGGCGAACCCCTCTACTTCCCGGGCCAGGGCCAGGGCGTGTTCGAATCGACCGACGCCGACCTGATCGCCGAGGCGTGCGAATACATCCTCCTCCACAACGACACCACACAGAACCAGACCTACAACCTCACCAACGGCGAGAGCTCCTCCCTGCGCGAAGACTGGCCCCTGATCGCCCACTCGCTCGGCATGCAGCCCGGTCCGGACAGACCGTTCGCCTTTGCGCGCGACCTCCCCTCCTTCAGCGCCGACTGGGACCTCATCCGGGAGAAGTACTCGCTCAAAGCCCCGCCCTTGGACGAGTTCCTCGGCCAGAGCGCGCAGTTTGCCGACTTTGTCTTTGCAAAGGGCGCGACGGACCCGAGTTTTATGAGTTGCATCAAGATCCGGAGGGCGGGGTTCGCGGGGACCGTCTACACGGACGATATGATTCGCAAGTGGTTTCGGTTGTATCAGGACGAGGGGTTGTTGCCGGCTGTGTCTGCTTGAGATGTACTGTGTCGTGGAGAGAAGAGGGAAGTATAGGAAGCGGAAGAGGGAGTGGAACTGGGAAATGGAATACATCGTAGGTCGAGGTGGAGATGGAGGTGGGCTATCTATTTCTTACTGCATGTCATGTATGATATGTACCGTGTAGATAGGTAGTTAGGTCAACAGCACACACCCAACTCGAGACTCGCAAATGCTCCATCGGTCGAATACTACCGACTCGCCTCCCTCGTGGGATGGAGGTTAACCGCTATAGGTATCTACTGTATGTGTACGGGACGGGGCTGGAAAAAATTAGGAGCAATATAATATCAAAACCACCCATCACCACTGCTGAAAAAGGGGGTAGAAAGCTAATGACGACTTTTGCCTCAGGACAGAGATCGTCAAGAATAAAACACCAAAAGGGGTATCGCATCGCATCGCATCGCATAGCATGGCGTCACAAACACTAGATAGACATACACCCTGTCCTGTCCTGACAAGATTATACCACGAGGGACTGAATACATAAATGTCCCTACACCCGAAGATGAGTGGTTGGTAGTTGAGTAGTTCAAAACACACGGCCCGTGCTCCCATATTCCCTTCATACCACTCACTCTGAGCGATGAGAACATGCCCAAGTGATCAGACAGACCTGGACCCAGACTCAGACCGGGCCAGATCCAGCCGGTTATTCGCTCGCCCGCTCGCTCAAATCCTCCCAAAAGGTCCAACACAAAACACAAGCACAAATATACAGAACACCGTCTTTCGCCCCCTGAAAGCCGACATGGTCATGACTGTAACCTCAACAGTGCCGCGTTACTGCTTCTCCCTACTTCTCGGTCCCAGCAGCGGCCGGCTCGTTTGCAGGTACATCCTTCTCTTTACCTTTTTCTGCATCGATCCCGGTACCAGAATGATAATGCTCACCGTCGTTGCCGTCGCCGTGATGCTCGTCCCGACCTCCGCCCATAAACTTGTGCATCTCCCGCTTGTATCGGCTCTCGTGGATCTGCTCATCATCGTCCGCAGCAATCCGGGTGGCGAGATCCTCTTCATCGCTCGAGCTCAGACTGCTCAAGCTCATATTCTGCAGGTACATGACCTGCTTGCCACCACGGGATTGCTTCTTCTTCTCCCGCTGCTCGGATTTCAGCTTCTGTTGCAGCTCCGCATCGGCCTGGCAGTCGAGCGTTCGAACTTTGAGACCAGGGAAATTTTCCGTGAGGTAGCTGCGAAGAAGGGGGAGTTTCGCCGCATTGGGCCGATACGTCCCGGAATCATTGTCAATGACGAGTTCGTAATGCCACGGTTCCCTGCTCTCAGAGGCAGCTGTGCCATTTGTCAGAGGCTGTGCGTCATGGGCTTGACTGGAGCTACCTCCGCCACTGCTGCTGCTCGTGCCGATGTTGTCTCTTTCTTCTTCCGGTGGCGTTGCTGGAGGGTGTGTCTCGTCACTCGGATGGACGTTGTCGTCGTTCCGGTGTGCCTTTGCATGTTTGATTCTGCGAATGAAAAACTCGCCACTGAATGCGATGTAGATGCTCACGTCGCTATGCATGGTGTGTTTACTGAGCAGATCGATCCCAAATTCCTTGCCCGTTTCTGTGAACCGGAGCTGCCCATCCAACGTCAAGACATAGGTAAAAATGCGTCCCCCCTCGTCATAATTTACCATCTCGAGGAACAGCTTCGTCATCTCGGGGCAGGGCTCTTGGAAGACACCATACTTCGTAGTTTTATCGTAGTTGTAGATACGAGCATGTTGATGGTGCAACGCGCGATTGAGCAGGCGACCGCGAATAGTATGGGCCGTAAACATGCCGGCCACAAATGGTCTGAATTCGACGTATCGATGATAGAGATCTGCGGGGACAGGTCCACGTAACTGCATTTGAACAGATTGGAAACTGGGAGACGGGTTAGTCGGTGGCCATTGACAAAACACTCCACGCGTGGACATACTTGTATCTCTGCACCTCTTTTCCATCTTTGCCTTGCTCTGTATTCTTCGTGCCCGCTATCCGCCCGATCAGAGGAGAGTAATGACGACTCCAAGGCAATGGGCCGATCGTGTATGCGCGACCACCGTCCTCTGCGTCTGTCCTGCCGAGATTCTCAACACTGACAATGAGGCTCCCGTTCATTTTGACTTTTCGCGAGATCAAAGCGGCGCATCCACGCAATGTGTATGCTCGTTTGCTCCCCATGCGCTTCTTCAATTGGAACTTTTGGTGGGAGAACCCCTTCCAACTCTCATCAACGTGGGGAACATCAATGTGAACATTTCCCAGTCGGTCATCGTAATCCGACGGATCCTCGTCGTATAATCTGCACTTGAGGTGGAAGCCACTGGCTGGGATGTTGCCAACAATCCACTCGGTTTCCCATTCTGGGTCCGTGTTGCGGTGGATTGTGGGTGTCCTCAACTTGAGATCAGGATCCTGCTTGTGCCTCTTGGGAAGATCCGTACGCAGAACCGCCAGGACATAGGGATCCGATGACAGAGTGCCAAAGTCGGAAAAGGGCAGATTCTCGGCCTTGTGGAATGTGATCTTGAGAGTGTACCCGGGAGGTGCCTTGGGTAGAGGCGTGTCATCGTACCCGCCAGCAGGACCGTTCTTCTCTTTCTTCTCGGAATCCGTTCCCGTGCCTCCGCGATATCTCTCCTCCAACTTCTCTGTTTTACCGACCAGCTTAGGCCCTATCTTGTCCGCCTGGGAAAGGACTCCGCCATTGCGCAGCGCGGGAATGTTGGAATCGTTGGGATCGTTCTCGGCCATTGGATGTGTGGAAGGGTGTTATCACGCGTATCCGCGCCAGCATATGTTGATGACTGTATGTGACCGAGGTAAACACTCGTGCGCACACCCCGGAAAAACAAGGATATGGTAAATTGTACTTTGACAGTTTGGGAGAATCGAGGAGGGAGAGGAAGGAAGAGCGCAGGTCGAGGGCCAGGGATTTGTCGGCGGATAGTTTAGGAGTTTTGTATCTGGCAAAGGAAGATTTGAAGGCGCATGGATCAGCTCAGCATGGGGTGATGGTCAAGACTCGAAAGAAGGCCCCCACCACCTGTTCTTGAACTTGTCTTTGCAGGATTATGGACGATGGCAGATGGCACTATGACCCTCGTCAGCTCCAATGAAAGGACTAAAGTACTTGGGACAAGTATACAATAGACTTCTGGTTCCTCTGGAGACTTCACCCCGACTGGCACCGACTGGCCACCACCTCTCCCACCCACCCACTGACCCGCCCGCCCGTGCTACCCAACTGTGCATCAAGCAAAAAACATGGCCTCAAGCCTAGAAGCTTAAGCAAAAGCTTGGCCACCAGCCGACGATCAATTGCCAGTTTCTGGCTTTGGATGCAATGAGTGACGCGCAATCGTGAGGCCTAAGCTGTCCCCCAAAGGGAATACATCGAGATCGTGTTCCCATCAATCGTATGGAACGACTACTGAGGTTAACTACTGTACGAGTCCAAGATGCCTTAGGGCTGGAGAGTTCATAGTCCACGATTAGGTCTTTCATTTCGGTTACTCCCTCCTGGACCAAGCACCACCTCAGCCCCCAAGCCCCAAGAAAGCCACCAGGGGCCGGCATCAACCAGTCGAGTAAGCAGCCTAGAACAATAATCCAAGACAAAGGCTCCTTCGCTCCATGCAAATCCATTGCCGCGCCATGCAAAAACCAAACACAGAAGTTCATTACTGCCTAATTCTTCTTATTCTTCAAGTAGCCTCAACAGCAAATCCGAGCCTGGCCCCGTCAGGCTATCTCGCATCTCCTTTTCAGACACGGCGCTTACCACCTGTTTGTCGTCCATCGCTCGTCCGCTTCGAGATGGCGTGTTGGTTGGTGTCAACAAGCCAGAGCTGCGCCCAGACGCCTCCTGCACTAACCCCAAGGTTTCGAGGCTGGCAACCACGTCTCGAAATTCGGTATTTTTGAGCGGCTGTAACAGTCCATCATCACGCTTACATAGCTGAGCATACTTTTCAAACAGACTCTTGATCGTAGGAAGCCTCGATCCGGATTTGGACGGGGTGGTATAGGGATCTCGGCGGTGTTGACGGGCTTCGGAAGCCACCAATGAGCACAGCACAGCCTTCTGTTGGAGATTCAAACCGCCCAAGCGAGAAAGAGTACCGTTGTTGAAAATGGTCGCCGCAATCTTGGCCACGTGTGCAATAGACACTTTTGGCGCCGTCTCCCAGGTAAGATGATTGAGGACTGACCGCTCATCCCTCCTGACTGGAGATGGAACAGTCTGAGTAGAGGCCACATTGGAAATCTCTTGGAGTGGTTGCTTGGTCGGCGTCACACTCTGTTCTCGACTCATCTTCAAGAGGGTTTCTTGCTCAACCTGGTCAAGTGCACGACGAACCAGACTAAAGG
The DNA here is from genome assembly GCF_001642475.1 of Fonsecaea monophora. Taxonomy (NCBI): domain Eukaryota; kingdom Fungi; phylum Ascomycota; class Eurotiomycetes; order Chaetothyriales; family Herpotrichiellaceae; genus Fonsecaea; species Fonsecaea monophora. The sequence goes on from NW_019173943.1 coordinate 340,747, forward strand.
CCTTTCGTAGATCTCCTGTCTGAGAAGATATCTTCTTTCCTGCCAACTGAATCGCCGCGGGATGCATCAGAGGAATGGAGCCAGTGCCGTCCGCGGTTTCATTGGTTATGAGAGATCGTAGTTTATCTGAGACGATGGTAGAGATCTGTTGGGCGGAATATGGCAGGAAAGGTAGCAGTTGGGGCTTCAGATCCCTCAGCTTCAGCCGTGGCAGGAAGCGATCAGTCAAGTCCAGAGCGTTGGCAATCCCAATCAAGATGAGAGTGGATGAAGGGTGCATAGCCCATTCGAAGATGCTGTACAACATCTCGCAATCACCCCCAAGGAGTGTGTCGATTTCGTCAAGCAAGACGAGACGCATCTCAGACTTGGCCTTCTTTGTCGTGAACAATTTCGCCAAGGCAGCTTTGGATGACTTTGAGCTTCCATTGCCAGGACAAAACACCTGGCTCAAACGCGCGAGGACTTCAGTGGAAGACTTCAAAGACACGCAATTGATCGTGGTGCTTGTGACAGATCCGGCTTGAAATTCTTGCATGATCTCCTGGACCAAGGCACTCTTACCAGTGCCAGGTGGCCCACTAACATATGTGCAGCCTCCGAGACGTGTTTCGATCGCCTTGGAGATGAAATTGGTCAATTGACGACGCTCAGCCTCCCGACCAATAATCTTTCCATTCCCGGCTTGAGTGAACAACTGTCGGGCCTGCGAGTATACATTTTGCGATCTTGCTGGTGTGGATGTCCGTGACGATTGAGGGGTGAGAAGCCTGCCAACAAGTCGGACTCGGTGCTTGGGTGTGCTGGGAGCGGAAAGAGCGAGAGCATCCTTGAAACGAATATTGGTGGGAGTCGATACGATTGAGGGTGGAAGGTTTTCGTCTGTGTGATGGTTGGAATGTCCAATGGGCTTGGTTGTGTTTGTGTTGTTCTTTACAGGACTGTCTTGTACAGTATCATTCTTTCGTCCGTTACGACCTCCAACAAGACGAGTGTTCGATTTCCCCAACACGTTGTTCTCAGCTGCATCTTGGTATATCTCGGGCACAGAGCGTCGCGTCCGTCTTTTTGGGCTGGGAGGTGTATCTGGCCCATCTGCCAATGCATCCTGTCAGTAATATTCCCCAAGATTCAGGCGTTGGACCATTGAGACGCACCTTGTTCATCCAGAACTCGTCGAGAACGCTTTCCCAACACTGTGGCAGCCATTTGATGTGGTCGTCGCTGCTTTTGATGGGTTGGAGTTGGAGAAAGTTGAAGCTGTGGAAGGCGCGAGGGACACGACTCAAGAAGTGGCAGGCGCGAGTCATGCATCCCAGCCATGCACCTCCTATCAGTCGCGCCTGCCAAGAGTCGACGCGACCGCGTTTCGAGGGAAGGAGCGTGCCACCACTTAGCCCCGGCTGGACTTGACTCTCTTGATTCAACACGTGACTCGCACCACATCGCCCCTGTCGCGCATCTCGTAGCTCTGTGCTCCGCCCTACTCTTCACACCCAGCATGACTTGTCATTTGAAGTCCCCGCTAAAGTGATATATCTTGGCATGTTTGTCTCATTTCGATTACCTTGAGTGTATTATCGGGCAGTGACGCCGGCCCTTTTCGTCATAACTTCGCCGCCTTGTTGCACGGTGCCTTGTCCTAGTGCCTGCCTTTGCCTCATAACAAAAAAACCCCCCATCACAACTGGCCGCAGTGACTGGCAGTTTACTGTTTGACACATGGCATCCTCTACCTTCTCCTATCGTTTCCTGACGCATCGTTTCTTACAATGATCCCACTTTCAATTTCTTCATGATTTCTCTCCTCGAGACCTCTGTCAGGGTCGTCTGTACTTCATATCACCAACCCAGACCACAAACCTCTTCTCCTACTGAGAACTATATCTTCCTCCTTCACTATGGATGAAGCAATTGCCACTGTCGTCTCCGTCTGCGGAACGACCCCAGAGCTGGCCTCGCAATACGTACAGCTTGCCGACGGTGATCCTAATCAAGCAGTTCAGTTGTTTTTCGAAAATGGCGGCGCCGACCTCGCAGGCAATACCTCTCGTCCTCCTCCCCCTCCACCACCAACAACTTCCTCCGATCCACGTATGCCTGGCGGGCCCCTAAATCCCCTGGATGCCGACGCGGACGATAATATCTCCGATGACAATGATCCGGAAATCACTGGTTTCCGGAAAAATACTCTGCGAGACACTGCTTCTGGACCCGCGCGGGGTCTAGACTATGAAGATGATGAGGCCATGGCGCGGCGCTTACAAAATGAAATGTACGGAGAGGGTGCCATGGACGATATTGTGCGGGCCCCCATTGCCCGACAGGCAGAGACTTTGGTGGGATCAGGGTCAACCATCCCGGGCATGAGGGAAGTGGCATACACCTCGTCCGTAGAAGAACGAATGCGGGCCCTGGAGAGAAGGAGGCAACAAGGTCAGTATCTTAGACCACCTCAGGCTGCGGCATGTGACTAATATTCGAGTAGCGCGGGCAGGAATCTTCAACCAACACCAGCCGACTTCCATTTGGGAGCAAAATGTGAGCGCCACCTCGAACGGCCCGGATATACTTGCAGAGTCTACCGGTGGAGCGTCAGAGGCTTCCGCGAGGTCGAATCGACTTGCCAGACTCTTTCAACCTCCGTGGGATCTGATGTACAAGGGAGATTGGGAAGCGGCAAGAGACCAAGGCAAGGAGCACAAAAAGTGGCTACTGGTGGATATCCAGGATCCTTCGATCTTTGACTGCCAGGCATTGAACCGCGATATATGGAAGAACGAAGGGATCGCGGAAACGGTCAGGGAGAATTTCATCTTTCTCCAATACAACAGGGATGACCCGAGAGCCTCGCAATACGTCCAATATTATTTTCCCAACTATGAGGTCCAGAATGAATACCCGCACGTCGCCATCGTTGATCCTCGAACGGGGGAACAAATCAAACTTTGGTCGCGCAAAGTTCCTCCACCTCCTGAGTTTCTCATGCAACTGCACGAATTTTTGGATCGATACAGTCTTGAGAACAACGTCCGCAACCCAGTGGCCAAGAGGAAATCCGAGGCTAAAAAGGAAAAACCCATCGATCAGCTCACGGAGGAGGAAATGCTGGAACGAGCGTTGCAAGCTAGTTTGGCGACTCAGAGTCACGAACACAAATCGACTCCGGCAGAAGATCCGGATGATCTCACCCGGAGTGTTGGGGACGTCCAAGGAACAGAAACGCCAGAAGTTACAAGTGCAATGGATGTTGACCACAACGGCACTGACGAAGCAGCCCCATCGACTGCATTTACACAAATCCCGTCTGATCACCCTCATCAAGAGCCACCTGCTGGGCCGGGAGTGACGCGAGTACAAATCAGACATCCCGGCGGACGCATCGTTCGTCGATTCGCAGAAAAAGATCTTGTGCAGCGGATCTATGAGTTTCTCAAGGCGGAACCACTTGAAGGTAGGGAAGGAATGCCATTCGAGCTCGTGTCAATGGGCAAGAACCTCCTGGATGTCCGGCATGAGACGATAGAAAGTGCAGGTCTGAAGAATGGGACGGTCATGGTGGAATTTGTGGAGTAATGATGAGGCTAGTAGTCTCGATAGTAGACAAGCATTGCGAGGCGCTATCAAACTTGCTACCACTAGTTAGTACCATCAGGTCTGACTCTTGTATGGGCCCCAGTCCACGGAGGTGTTTTGGACGGAGGGGTTGAGCTTGTACTCTACAATCCCTGGATCGAAATGAGGATATGAAGCAGACTACAGAAAATGTTTTCAAGGGGTTTGTAACGCATCATCTTCACTGGTTGTCGCGGTCGAAATCGCAATGTAACGAGTATAGCCAATAGGAATCGGTAGGGGTCACCGAGAACGGAAGGCCGTAAACAAGCACGACGAAGCTAATGGTCGAGGTGTTTCATCTTCCCCAACACCACTAGTCACTCCATACAAGTGACTGGGCGCTGCCTTACCTATGAATTGAAATGAGCGACGACTTCACGAACCCTTAATGACGAGGATACAGGGCCCATGAGGGTGGGGAGGCGTCCATCAACAATAGCACCTGCCCAATGCGCACTGAGGAATTGACAGTGCATCTTCGCCCGAATCTCGAGATTGCACTGGCATCAAGGGCGAGATCACAGGTCTTTCGGCGTCGACTACGATCCTCGCTTCGGAGCAACTCTACGACCAATTCAGCGCCTTCACATTCGCGTATTCCACTTTCGAACCACGCCCTACGGTAGTCCCGCGGTGCGCCGTCGAGATCGCACCACTCACACTACCGTCCCACAAGGTGTCGGCCTAGACACCAACACAAGACAAGATGGACCCGGAGGAACTCTATACCAAGCAAAGCTGTATTGGAGGGGGCAGTTTTGGAAAAGTGTACAAGGGAGTGGACAAGCGCACAGGTCAAGCGGTGGCCATCAAGGTCATAGATGTGGAAAATGCCGAAGATGAAGTCGAAGACATCATACAAGAGATATCGATCCTCTCGGAATTGCAGTCGCCATACGTGACAAAATACCACGGTTCATACCTGAAAGGCTCGGACCTGTGGATTATAATGGAGTTCTGCTCGGGCGGCAGTTGCTCAGACCTGATGAGACCAGGCCTGATCCATGAAGATTACATCTGCATCATCATTCGCGAACTACTCATGGGACTGGACTACTTGCATTCTGACAAGAAGCTGCACCGCGATATCAAGGCTGCCAACGTGCTTCTCGGTCAAAACGGACAGGTCAAGCTTGCGGATTTTGGTGTGTCAGGACAACTCTCAGCGACCATGACCAAGAAGAATACCTTCGTGGGCACTCCATTCTGGATGGCACCTGAGGTCATCAAGCAATCTGGCTATGATCATAAAGCGGATATCTGGTCCCTTGGTATTACAGCAATCGAATTGGCACAAGGAGAACCACCCTACGCCGACATACACCCCATGAAGGTTCTTTTTCTCATTCCAAAGAATCCCCCGCCGACTTTACAGGGAAATTTCTCTCGCACATTCAAGGACTTTGTCGAGCTCTGTCTCCGCCGAGACCCTAGGGAACGACCCTCTGCCAAAGAACTATTGAAGCATCCATTTGTCAAGAAAGCGAAGAAGACCACTTACCTAACCGAACTCATTGAGAGGAATGAGAGATACATGGCAACTCGCGGCAACCGTGTCTCCGATGATGAAGAAGACGAAGAACCCATCAGAGCCGCGGTTCATCAACCAGAGGATGAAGACCTCTGGGATTTCGGTACCGTGCGACCCGTGGGAGGTCGTGGGCCGGGGCTTCGACCGATGAATGACTCTGCCACAAACGCAAGAGCCTCTGCAGATCCAGCAACCTCAGCACACAGCATATCAGACTGGGATGAAACAGTAAAGGTCCCCTCGTCGCCTCAGAAGTCGCCTGTCAAAGGCGCATTCCCAACCCCTGCAAAGGTACTACAACCCCCATCTCCGGTGAGAACAAAAATCTCTGCTCCCAGCGAAAATAAGGCCCCGTCCGCGGTGTCCGTACCTTCCACCGCCCCGAAGACGCCAGCTGCTCGTGTAGCGACGCAAAATCCACCTGTGCCACCTCACAAAGACAGTCCTGGGTCGAATGAATACAACAAAGCATTCCAGGCTCAGCTGGCCAAAGAGATGGGATTCTTAAAGCTCGATGCCGAGAACAGCCCAAGATCGTCGCCGTCTCAAGGGCAGACTCCTCCAGGCAAGAAACCCCAAATGGTCATCCCTGAAATCCCGCCTTTCAAAGGCAAGCCAGGACGAGGTGAACCCGTCCAGAGGTCCCAACAATCTACATCTTCCAGACCTGTCAGCCAACAACCTCTTCCACACTCCTCATCCATGCTCTCTGGTCAGTTAGCAGTGGGTCCAGCTTCGATTGCCAACCAACAGCCACTGCCGCCACTTACAACAAAGACAAACGTGTCCCAGACAACAACATCCAGCGCGAGTGGCACAGATGCACAAAGCCTCAAGCCAGACCCAAATCAAGAGCTCACCGCGCTCAATTCGGTGCTCATCCCGGCTCTTGAGGCAGCAATGCATCGTCGGACGTATATGTTGAAAGAACTTACACGAACAAGTAAGTTGAGCTCGTCTGCGGCGACAGAATTGCACCAGCAGAGAGTACAAACACACGAAAGGGTTCGCAAACTTGCTGCCAAAGTAGCGGGTGTGTTTCACGAGATTCAGCAGTGCGATGAAGAATTCCCCGTTGGTATGGGAGGCGGAGTTACAGAGTTCCTGGAGGGTTTCTTGGAGGAAATCCTGGTGCGGGTCGAAGCGGCTGATGAGCCAGAGTCCAGCCCTACCAAAAAGGCATGAAAGGGTGAAAACTTTATGAGATGACTTGATATGGTTTGATCGATGTATGTTTACAATGCGAGGCAGAAATCTTCTGCTGAATGCCTTGCCTGGCGTATTAGCATTTCTAGATGCGGTTCATTATTGAGCAATTGATATAATATTCAGCGCCATACTCGTCGTATTCCTGTGGTGGATCCTCTTGCACGAGTCGTTGTGCACTGATTGGGGAAGAAGTACGAGTCATGACATTTGATGACGACGACGATCCCATCATGAAACGACGAACCCGGCGTATCAGCGAAGTGATGGCGCATGCATGCACGGCGACTCTCCAGGTGATGTCGCCAACTCGGTGAACTACATGCCTACCATATGGCGGCAACCAGGCTCCGTTTGCCTCTGTCCAACTCTACCCAGGAATCCATGATACTTGGGATTCGCAGCTCACCACCGTCTCCGAATCTTAAACCCATTCCTTCATTGACGTGACATTAGGAATGGCTACCAACACAACCCAAAGCAACCTCATCCGACTAGCTCCTCTTCAACTGGGAGAGCTTCCAGAACATCCCTCGCTGCCTTGCGCAGACAGCGCCCGTCCGAATCTCCTCCCCTTCCTGCTAACCCTGCTCGATGACGGTACCGATTTCCTTGCGCCTGACAGCTTCTCCGCCAACTTCAGACACCACTCTATCAAGTCGGCACCCCCTAGTGAAGCCAAAGTCGAGGTGCTGACCTACTCGGTTGCAGCCAAAGAGTTGGAAGACATTGTTGACTGGGGTGCTTCCAAGAATACGACGGGAAATGCAACTCCAGCCACTTATACTCGGCCTGGTCGAAGCAAGCCGCCCCTTAGGGTCCTGAGTGCCGGCGAACATTGGTGTGCTCGCAGGTCGGTCCACAAGGATATCTCCTCGAAAGACACCAAATCTCCGGGAAACGCAAGCTGGAAGGAGTTCATCTTCGGCCTGCGCGACAACCACTCCAAACACGAAGAGGACTTTACACCCACTCTGTACGATGCGCACTGCGTGTGCACGTGGAACGAAGAGGTGAAAGATCTTGAATCGCAGGGCAAGATTGTGGGGAAATCGGGCCAGAAGTATTCATGTGTCACCATGGCAATCTACGAAATGTGCCACGCAACACCACCGCCGACGAGCCCCCGCTGTTTCCCAGTGCTGGTTGCCACGGCCAGTATCACCTCGGATGAATTTCTTGCCGTCACCATCCCTGTCAACTTGGGCACGAGCGTGCACGATGCATTCTACTCCTCTGGTCGCAACACCCGCGAAGGCAAGACCTCGCAGCAGCGAAAGTCGGTGGTGCTGGGAGTTTACACTGCCTTGGAAATCGTCCGGCGGAAAGAGGGAGATGCCAACGTGGGGAAGAATTGGGGGGAGGTGGAATGGATCATGGCCACTGCGAGCGACGCCAAGGGTAACTTGCCAATGTGGATGCAGAAGATGAGCGTGCCGGGTATGATTTCCAAGGACGTGGGTTATTTCTTGAAATGGGTCAAGACCGTGTCAGAGAACGAGGTCGACAGCGTTAAAGTCGCGTGAAAGAAGGGAGATGGAAGCGGTGAATGGAAAGGCAACCAAAAGAAGGGGCTCGACGCGAGGAATTGTTATTGCGCGACTTTGACCCCGGCGTTGCTCACGTCAACATGTAAAGGCGACCTACCAAGCACGAAACGCCGCAGCCGGGCGCAAGCCACAGTCAGTCACACCTTCACGATCAGCCTACAAAGGTGGAAAATGAGACACGAGAATCGATGCCAGACGAGGAGGCATGAAGCATTTGCAACCATACTTGGGCAATCACGACCACGGGTCCACAACAAAGGGGATACTCGCAGTATGGTGACTGTAGACTGAATGAAAGTGATCAAGGCAGCTCCGAGCATGAATTTGGTACGACATGCAGGTTTTCTGACAGGCACGCTGCAGCCCTACACAAGAGGACAGAGGAGCCACTTGATCCACGCCTGATGCATCCTCTTACAGTCCCTGTTGGCTTCCTGGAGAAATCATGTGGAGCAAGTAACAACCCAGGCATTGCTGCACAGAGGCCCGAAGTGCTGGGGAACGAACGATGAAGGGACTACTGTAGGCCAGCAGCATTGAACAAGACCGGTCTGGATCTCGAGACATCCTGGTCATGGTCATACAACCTGTCGGGCGGCCGCGATCAAGCTTGGAGCGACGTCAGCACTTTGCTCTCACACGACTCCCTTTCCAGGCCCCCACGGGGATTTACTTCTTTGTGCCTTGTTCGACTAGCCAATTGATGTTGGAGTTTTGTCCAATCTGCTCTGCCATTTCATTTGTCAGATTTTCCATCGAGGAGGGCAGCAGGCTAGCCCTGCAACAGACTAGAATTCAAACTTCCACCAGCCTTATACGAACGATCCGCTCTCTGGATGAGCAATGTGAATGTGATGGACATAGAACCTAGCTTCAGCCGGAATCCGAGCCTCTCCATCTTGATTTGCCAGGGAGCATTCAGCCAGCCAGTTGGGGGTATCGGACAACTACCTTCTTGCTGGTGCCACAGACAAGCTGTACTCCAGGACCAGACCAATCTATTCAGCCAGCCATCTGACGCAGCTCAACAACAAGGCTTCATCGAGCCATCAGTTGATAGCTTCGTAACTGCAGCTCCTGGCCCAAAAACCGGTTTCCTTGCGTAAGAGCCAAGGCTGCCAGGACGCCATCGCCTGCGGATCTGCTCAGCTCCCGCCCGAGCCTCGCAATTTGTTTGCTAAAGCCTCACCATCTTTTCCAAGCATCACGGCCGAGCTGAGTCCATACGATGCACCCCTTTCCGAGCCAAGGCTGCAGGGCACATGTCACCCAGGGTGCATGTGATCATCCTCCCCGCCTGTGCATGCTCGTGTTCACCTTTCCTTTTTCGACAACGCTACTCTATCCAGGGCACCAGCAAGCCAAAGGTCCAACAGCGATACACACTGGGACGCTGTGTCAAAACGCACACTGGAACTTATCATTAGGTCCAGATCAAACATACCTGGTGAATGTTCATGCTTCGACTACCGGAATCTTTACCCTGGGCGTTCCAATCGAACATCCTGAAACACTCCGCAAGGCTGGGCTGCCACTACCCCAAGCACCTATACAGGTTTCTGTCGATGCTGGGCAGTCTCACTTCTGGTCGATCCCCTGCGGCAGACTCACCAAAGGCTGTCCAGGGCTTGTTTCGACATGTGAGATGACATGTTGTGGTCCAGCATTGGTTGGCTGTGCGCATAATGCCCCTCTCGTGTTGCCTAGTGTCTAGAACTTTCATATGAGCATGATGCCTGTGACCGGTTTCCAGCCAAGCTACACTCGTGCAACGCACCATTCAGCCGTAGCTGAAGATCAAGGCCATGTTTGGATGTGAAGCAGGCTGGTATGAGAGATGTCTTGTCGAAAAACAAGATACTTAAAAGCTCAGACTTCCAGCAGAAGGAAGCCTGAATTCTCCTATCAAGTTGTTTCCTTTTCAGCCTGACCGTCGAGAATCTACCAGCCAGACCAATCCTCAAGTTGACTTTGTTTCGTATCCAACATGTCTGATGATATTGTTATCAATGGCCGGACCGTAGCCAGCTCGGACCTACAGTCAGACGCTGCCGACTCGAACTATATCTTGGTTCGCACCACCGGCGACCCTTTGAACAAGGCGCAGAAGACCGAACTGAAGGGCCTGGGAGTTGAAATCCAGGAGTTTGTCGGGAACGAAAACGACCAACTGTATCTCTGCGGATACAAGCCCACGTCTTTGGACCAAGTCCGCCATCTGGACTACATCAGCTATGCCAATATCTACTCTCCCACCTTTGTGGTGCCGGACGTCCTGCAGTCCACTACGACCACACCAGCGTTGCGGACCAATGAGGAGACTGACGGCACCGTCGAAGTGGATGTCCTGCTTCACCACGACATCAAGGAGGCATCCGAGGACATTTTGAGCAAGATTGCAGAAGCCGGGAGCGTGCAGACGTCGGCCATCTCGGTCGAGCCAGGCTTCATTAGGGTCAAGGTTGACCCCGAGAAACTGGACAAGATCGCCGCTGTCGATGAGGTGCGGGTCATTCACCCGATCAACGAACGCCGCCTTTTCAATAACGTGGCTCGTGGCATCTTGCGCCTGGATGGGCAAAGTGGCAGCAACACGTCATACAAGGGGAAAGGCCAGGTTGTGTGTGTAGCAGACACCGGTTTCGACAAAGGCAGCCAGACAGACGTGCACGACGCCTTTCTCGGTCGTGTGAGGAAGCTCAATCCCTGGGGGCGGAGAAGACTGAACCTTTCAGATGACCCAGATGGCCATGGCACTCATGTGTGCGGCTCCGTCCTGGGCAGCGGTCAGCATAGCTCACAAGGTCTGATCCAGGGCGCAGCCCCCGAGGCGACCCTGATCATGCAGTCGACATTCAGCGGTTTCGACTCGAGACGCCGATCTCAACTCGGAGGCATTCCAAACGACATCAGTCAACTGTTCGATGAAGGCTACAAAGCCGGCGCGAGAATCCACACAAACTCGTGGGGTACTCCGTTGTCAGCAACAGGCGTGCAAAACCCTTACGATGGTGGTGCCGAGAGTATCGACAAGTTCGTTTTCGAAAACCAGGACATGACCATCCTTTTCGCCGCCGGCAATGACGGGCAAGACTCGGACCTTGATGGCAAAGTCAACGAGCGCTCGCTTGGTGCTGAGGCTGCGGCCAAAAACTGTATTACTGTCGGGGCATCTGAGAACAACCGCCCTGACCTCCAGTCTGGCGAGGCAGGCCGGGCCTACACATATGGCGGCTTCTGGCTTCGGGACTTCCCCAAGAATCCTCTGAAAGATGACCACCAAGCCAACAATCCGGAAGGGCTTGCAGCGTTCAGCAGCCGTGGACTAACGGCGGAGAACCGCATCAAGCCAGACGTTGTCGCCCCAGGCACCGCCATCCTCTCGGCACGTTCCAGAAACCAGAAATACGATGACGAAGTCAAGATCATGGGGGAGTCTGGTGATGATAGGTACATGTACCTGTCGGGCACGAGCATGGCCACGCCTCTGGTGGCGGGTTGCTGTGCGGTTCTTCGAGAGGCGCTGCTGGCCCACGGCTACCAAGATGAGCAGAACGGCGTCAAGAACCCCACGGGCTCGCTGATCAAGGCTCTGCTCATCAACGGCGCAGTGCCCATCAAGGGACAATACATGCCCAAGGAGGTCGGGGACGAGCCCAACCCGCATTCCGGCTTCGGACGTGTCGACGTGTCAACCTCGGTGGTCGACCCTGCCGAAAAGTCCTCGGGATATGAAATTGGAGCCATCGAGGAAGACGACGAGCCAGTCACGTTCAAGATCGCGGTCCCCCAGACCGGCGGTCGCACCCTGAAAGTCACCCTGGTGTACGCCGACGTTGCCGGTGCCGCGCTGGCCAATGACCTGGACCTGCTTGCCATTGCGGGCGGCAAGGAGCGTCATGGCAACCAGCAGGATCAAGAGTTCGACGTCGGCGCGACCAGGACCTTTGACCGCCGCAACAACGTCGAGCAGATCATCTGGGCCCAGATCCCGGGTGACGAGGTCGAGATTGTCGTCAAGCCGTTCCGTCTCTTTAGCGAGCGTGTGCCGTTTGCCGTGGCGTGGAGGTTTTATTAGGAGGTAACTTGAAGGAGGGATCTTGGTGTGTGTCTGTGTGTTCGACAGGTTGTCGAGCTGATTGTTGTTGTCTCTGTCCTCTGAAGGATGTGAGCAAACGAATTGATTGAATTGATTGATTGACTGAATTAAAAGTCAGAAGTGATCTAATCCAATCGATCTACCTAGCTGATAGTCCAGGACGAGGAAAATCCGTCTTTCAGTACTCGCCAAGGACGATGCTATGCCACTGGGCTACCTACCTACCTGTCTGAAGTACGGAGATAGGTATCATTATTCACTGCGTTCATTACCCAACTTTCTGCTGCCTGCCTTCTACGTATCCGATGTGGTCTACGTATCCGATGTGCATTACCTCGTACATGTAAACATGTTCTGTGTTCTGCGTTCTGTGTTATCGTCTCTTGTTGTTATGCTAGTCTAGACTACCTACTTGCATACCCACCCAAGGCAAAGAAAACCTGTTAACCGTTGCCACCTGCCCCGTCATATCATCAATAACATTACTAACATGCATATTTTATGGATTTAATCACGAGACCTTTTTCCCCCGGGGGAGAGGGCGAAACTTGGGGCAAAAAGAAATCCGAGGAAGGAACACAGACCAAGACGAGAGACATGAGGACACGACATGAGAGTGTATGGGGGTGGGGGTAAAAAAAAGGACAAGGTCAAGCAAGGCTTAAGTCCAATCGGCGCAAGTCAATAGAAAACCCATCGGCGATGCCTGAAAGAGGAAAAACAAAATTCAAACAACGACCCCCTCGCGCGGCTTGAACTGCACGATCGGCCCCTCGCGGTCGCTGATCAGCCAGTCCTTCAACTGGTACTCGGTGACCCTCTCGCGGCCGGGCTCGTTCCACTGGGGCCCGCCCTCGCCGCTGTGGTCGCCGGGCTTGAGGCGCGCGTCGAACAGCCACATGGCGCGCGCCACGGCGGTCAGCAGCTCCATGTAGGCCATGTTCTTGCCGACGCAGCCGCGCGGGCCCGACGAGAAGGCGTGGAACGCGCTGCGGCACACCTCGACCGACGAGGGCGTCACGGTGAAGCCGGCGACGCGGGACGACGTCTCGGCATCCTCGGCGATCCAGCGCTCGGGGATGTACGAGAACGACTTGGGAAAGTACCGCTCGTTGTGGTGGATGGCGTAGATGGGCACCCCGACCGTGGTCCCAGCAGGGATGTCGTGCCCGTCGATGCGCGCCCCGCCCGCCAGCACGAGTCGGTCCAAGAGGCCCGGCACGGGCGGCGTCATGCGCATGGCCTCGTCGACGCAGGCGCGCAGGTACGGCAAACTGGTCAGGCGGGCTGAGTAGCGGATATCCTCGACCGTGTCAAACGCGCCACGCACCTCGGCCTGCAGCCGCGCCAGCACGCGCTCGTCGCGCAGCAGGTAGAAGAACAGCCCCGACATGGCCGTCGAGCTCGTGTCGCTGCCCGCTCCGATCAACAGCGCCGCCTCGCCGATCAGGTCCTTGGGCATGAACCGGTCCCCTGTCTGCGGGTCCTTGGCGTGCAGTAAGTAATAGAAGAAGTCGCGCCGTCGGTCCTCCTCGGCTTTCTCTGCGTCTGCCTTTTCCACGGCGAACCGCTGCTCCACGTATACAGACACGTCCTGTCGGAAGCGGACCTTGTTGAGCAGGATCTTCGACCGCATCAACTTCCCAATCACGGCGAGGCGGGCTGGTTTCATCAACGGGAAGAGGAGTTCGCGGATGGGGATGAAGGCGACCTATTTTTTTGGGACGAATTGTTAGTGCCGTTTCCACATTTTAATGGAAGATGAGAAACAGGGAGAGACGGGATCTATCTCGAAGATTAGGAGGGGTGGATGGGGAATTCTCTGGAATGAGAAATCCCACCAGGCCGAGACGCACCTGTTGTTGGAACCGAGAGCTCGAAAGGAGTAGTTCCGTGATATACGACGCCCCCGACTTCATGGCGTTGAAGCTCGCGCCGAAGCAGAGCTCGCCCAGCACATCGAGAGTCAGCAGGGTCGACCACTGTCCCATATCACGTTCTTTGCACCATGCTGCGGCAGGCTTCTCCCGTTTCCCTTCGTCGTCGCTATTGCTATCACTGGCCTGACCGAGATAGGCGCACCATTTCCGAATTTGTTCGAGCATGTACTTGTCCAGGCTGTTCATGGCGCGGTCCGAGAAGGCGTTGTTGAGGAGCTTGCGCCGCGCGGCGTGGAGTTGGCGGTCCGAGATGACGTGCGTCGTGAGGCCCGGGTTGATCGTCTCACCCACGTGCGTCCAGCCCGTCTTGATCACGTTGGCCTTCCGGTCCGTGTAGATGTCGTAGAGGGCTTGGGCGGTGCGGAAGGATAGTTTGTCGGGCCCGAACCGGACGATGTCGCCTGTCAAGTTTCCAGGTCAGTGTCCCGGTGTTCTTTGTCATCCCCGGCGCCTCCATGTCTGTCTCTTTATCCGTCTGTCTGAACCAGCCAGACCACCAGCGTGTGTATGGGTGTTTACTCACCATATTGCTCGTGTATCAGATGCAGGTCGATGTGCCTCCTCCCTTTCCAGGCGGACCTTGTTTCACACCATTGTGTCAACTTCCACAGCAGAGGTCCGGGATACTTGGCCAGTGGGTGGAAGTATAGTCGATAGATGGCAAGACCAATAAACTGTAACAGCGTTAGATGTGATTAGACAGCAGTGAGAAAACAAGAACGTTATTAGACAGGGAGGACTCACATAGACGACATTTGCTGCCGCGAGCACCGATAGCAAGTCTATCACTGAGAAGACGGCCATGGCTCTGTCTTTTCCCTTGTAGTATTACCCAGAAACGATCGCTATGGTGAGAAAATATAGGGGTGAAACTCGAAGCGCTACGGTAAGACCTTCAACGGACCGCGCGGAAATGAGTGATCTGTCGTGCTTCTTATACCATTTCGCACACCATCATGCTACTCCTCCAGGTACCTGTCTACCTGAATCACCCACGGGATGGGAGGAGGGATTTTGCCATGTTCGGCTGACTGTCAGACTCCTTGGCTCAAGAGCGCTTCGGTCAATCATGAAGCGGCCGGGAGACTTGAATGAGAGAAAAAGGGAGCCGAATCCGAAAAGCCAAGGTGGAGATAGAGAGGTTGTAGTAATCCTTCACCGTGTATACCCTGTGAGCAACCAGCTTGCTAGGCCTGGGTGATGTAACACTTCTCGAAATAGAGCTACTGGACATTACTCGCACTCGACTTTACCCCAGCAGATAGAGATGCAACCCAGGGGTTCCCGTCTGAACTCGGATCTCCACTGATGAGAAACCCACATTTTCCCAGGAGGGATTTTGTTATGTCGTCCGAAGCATTACTCGTATAAGTTGTGCTGCTGATCGGCTGGGCGTGTTACAGGGGACAGGGTGGTTTGCGAAAGGGTTGAATGGTGTCCCACGCAAGATCCAGGCCACCACAAACAGACACACTGTACGTGTGGTGAGCAAAGCCGTTGTTCATCGCGTCGGATGTGGCGCGGCCTTGTATCAGCGTATCCAAAAGAGGCAAAGATTACAGCGCCATGACTGGCACTGCGCTCGCTTGGTAGATTTGGTTATAGTTTTTTTGCGGGCAGACCCAGGGGTGGTGACTTCAACATCAGCATTTAGTCACTAGCGGATGCCAGCGAAGAGACGAGATATCATGGTTGCAATGAAGGAAGGGGGGAAACGTGGATCCTAGAGACCCTCTACCTGATATAGTCATCCATGCTAGAATGGAGACATTTGCGCGAGTACCGGGTCCTTTTGTGCAGCTGCAGCCAGGCCGGTGCCGATGCTTGCACGGCTTCATCATCCGACCAAGATGTGATGAGAGCGGAGCGTCCATGTTGTGTCATCCTCCACCTTCCCACTTAAGGGGACGAGAATACGGACCCGCGGCGGGTGGGGGCCAGGGGGGACGCTATTGGACTTATTTGGGAAGGTTCCGTCGATTTAAGAAGTTGGTTGAGTGATATGAATGGGCTCTGTGAGATCATCATACGCCTGTCAAGCGCAGGAAGGGTGAGTATGTAAGAGGCTTGATTCCGCTACACTCTGCCAAGGGGTGTCAGCAAGTCTTGCACGAGCAGGAAACGGTCAAGCGGCCGGGGAAAGATGCCCAGTGAAACAATTTGCCGAGCCGCGAAGGAGGATGCAACAGCAATTTTCTGCGGGGCTATGAAGAAATTGCTGGGCGTATACGGAGAAGTTATTCATGATATCCGTTGAGTGAGCTGATGGTCCGTGATGGAAACAAATTGTGATGGACGATAGTGGATGGTGGATGGTGGATGGCTGAGGGGTGGCGATCAGAGCCTCGTGGCCATAACCACACCACCGTCATCGTTGACTCGGATGAGGCATTACATGTTTCGGCCATAGTGTTATCACCAGTATTCAAACCGAGATGACGGGGATATTGGATCTCATTGTACGAGATTCTCGTGTCTGGGCGTGGCTTCGAGACGTAACACGCATAGCAACGATTGTGATTCGTCGGGAATTTATCCAGGCAAGGGCAGCATGTCAGCAATGATGCTGACCCGGAATAAGCGAGCGGGAAACAAGTTGACCTATCAAGGTGAAGAGGACCTGGGCTTCATTGAGAGACGAAGAGGGTGACAGGGATGATATGGGTGTCTAGGTAGGGCATCTTGAAAAGGCAATAATGACAAGAGACAGGAAACAGGAAAGAAGACAGTGGTGAAGGAAAGAAAAGCACAGCCTCGTGAGCCTTGGCGAGACTGACGAGGCTGGAGAATCGAGCTTGTTATTGGTCAATCAGAATCATCAACCACGAAAAGGAAGGAACAGAATAAGACCTTCTCTTTGTAGAAATATTCTAGAAATAAAAACGAACCGAATTTGAAATCGTTTAATTGGTGGGCTGATTTTCCCCCTCCATGTCCCTCTACCAGGTGGCTCGGTGGGTGCCAGGTACGCCACTCTGTCTCTCCTCATCCTCCTCCCAAACTCTCCCATTTTCTCCAAAACCATCGGAAAAGGGTCAACAATGCCGTCGTCCACATCTACTGGGGCCCTATTTTTTTGGGCCCTTTACCCCAATTCCCTGCTTGTTGTCCGATCCCAGAGGATTACAGATTGATTTTGATTCGTGGTTCGCTCATATCAAACAAGACTGGACCAAGACTAGAACACATGGTGATTCTAACGCTTGGAATTTCTGCATCTTCTACGTATCACCTGGACTAAAGTTGTTTGCTATACCACTGACACAGAGCCGCAATTCGCACTTACATAAGACCTGGAATGAGAAACCTCCTTCAGTTATAATCTTTCTCCCCCACTCGACTTTCCTCACCAATCTCCTCGAAGCTGGGTAGCAGCGGTCTGCAAAAGATGGATTTATCAAAGATCTCGGGCCTAGGGTTCGTGGGATTAGGGGCCATGGGACTTCCCATGGCCGGCCACCTTGCTGCTAAGCTGCCCGAGAACGTGCACATGTACGTCTACGACATCAATCAGTCGAGTGTGGACCAGCTGCACCACGACTACCCGGAGAGAGTGACCAAGTGTTCGAGCGCGAAAGAGGTGGCGGATAAATCAGTGAGTGATGGCGGTTGAGAAGGAGGCTCAAGCAAGAGCCGAGGAACAAAGATCTTGCTAACGTGTCACGCGGGGATTACCAGGATGTCATCATGACAATGCTACCCGAAGGGAAACACGTCCGCCTGGTATATATGGAGGGTAGCGGCGACACGACCATCTGTTCCAGCGACGTCTCGGGGAAGCTGCTGATCGACTGCTCGACAATCGACACGGCCAGCAGCCTGGCAGTCAAGGACTATGTCAACCAGAAATTCCCCACGACAGCCTTCTACGACGCCCCTGTGAGTGGCGGCGTGGTGGGCGCGCAAAAAGGCACCATCGCCTTCTTCCTGGGCTGTGACGGCGCGGACCCGAACTTGTCTCAACTCACCCGCCTGTTGAGCCTGATGGGCAAGGAAGTGATCCCATGCGGCGGCCCGTCCAAGGGCCTCGCGGCCAAGCTGTCCAACAACTACCTCTCGGGGATTATCGCCATCGCCGTCTCCGAGGCCATGGACATGGGGATGCGCTCGGGTTTGGATCCGCGGGTGCTGCACAAGGTCTACGGCGCGGGCACGGCGCAGAACACCATCTGCGACCGCTTCTGCCCCGTGCCGGGTGTGTACGCCGAGGCACCGTCGTCCAAGGGATACACCAATGGTTTCAAGGTGCAGTTGATGCGCAAGGACTTCTCGCTGGCTCTGGAGATGGCCAAGCGCGTCGGCGCCAACAACGTCCTGGGCGAGGCTGGCCTGGCCACCTACGACGGCGCCAGCAAGGATCCCCGGTGCATGGATCTGGACTCTCGGGTGGTGTTTCGGTACTTGGGCGGAAACGAGGATTGGCAAAAGGACGCCGACGAGGCTACGGCCAGCAAGCTGTCATGATTTGATGATACTATACCAATGTTATACTGGGTACATGGTCACGTATTACTTGGAACCTAGAAATAGAGAGTGTGTTCGGCAGGGAGAGATGGTAGAGCAAGAAGGATTGATATTCTCTGTCTCATTCTGGCTGTATGTAAACTCCCTCCAGCCTTGCCACTTTGCGGACATATCTACACATCGGTACCATCTAATCTTGTACTCGGTATACTGGTGACCATTCCGATCGTCTCTCGCTGCACTGCTACGATAATGGCTTGCTTACCTTGTGTCCAATCGCGTCGACCCCCAATCCTCTTCACCAACGTCCCTTTTCCCCCCTGACGTGTATGGCTCTCCCCTTTTCCACCATCTTGCGCCCTTGCAAGCCTCTCGCCCTCTTCCCGTCGCCACCACCATTTGTTCCCGTCCCCTTTCCCGCTATTCCACCCACCGTTCTCACACGAAAGGTGTTTGTGCGTTGCTCGGTATGGTTGGGGAATGGGTTTCCGAAAGAATTGGAGAAAAGGGATTTTGGAGAAAGAAAAAAAAAGTGCCGAGGCGGAGTGGATGACTCGCCCCGATTACGGAGCACGGCACGATAATTGGATTCGGGTGGCATGGTGGGGTAACCAAACAGACACAGAGAGTAGAGAGGGAGGGACGACGGACGCAAGACGAATGCGTGTCAATGGAATGAATTGTCTTCCTAGAGGGATGGAGGGGGAGGGGAAGAAGGAAAGGAAAAAGGTTTTGTCTTGTTTGGGCTTTTTTTTTATTCTTCCCTTTCTTTTTTTTGTTCTCTCTTGTAGTTTGCTAAAGAAAAGGTATATACATACTGTAGGTTACATTGTCAGCAAATTAGTCAGGAAGCCAATCGATCACTCAGTCAGTCACTCCGTCAGTCAGTCAGTCCACTTTATCTCCAACTCGAGAGAGGAGTAAATAAAAAGAGAGACACTGACAAACTCCGCGTTGACAATTCACAGAAGAAAAGAGAAGAGAAGCCAGAAAATACATTGAGCAGACAGTTATACTCGGGCACATCCCTCCTTCACCACCACAAGGCAAGCACCCCAGATCTATATCGACCACCCCTCCCAGTTCAATCCAAAACAAACATGTCTTCCTCAAACACCCAAAAACCCACATCCAGCGTGGACCCAGCCCTGCGCCCATTCCACGAAGACCTCTTCCAGGCCGGCCTCAATGTGCGCCGCGCCGTGGTGGGCGATGCGTACGTGGACCGCGCACTGGCCAACGGGTCGACCGAGTTCTCGCGGGTTGGTCAGGAGCTGGTGACCGAGTTCTGCTGGGGCTACGCGTGGACGCGGCCGGGTCTGTCACGCCGCGACCGCAGCCTGCTCAACATCGGCATGCTGATGGCGCTGAACCGCGCGCCCGAGCTAGCCGTGCACGTCCGCGGCGCCCGCAACAACGGCCTCAGCGAGGAGGAGATCCGCGAGGCCATCATCCACGCCACCACCTACTGCGGTGTTCCCGCCGGCGTTGACGCTTTCAAGACCGCCGAGAAGGTCCTCAACGACATGGCCGAGAAGGGTGAGATGCCTAGACAACTGGCCGCCAAGAGCAAGGATGCTTGAATATGTTAGGAGGCATACCATGCCCGCATTGTCACGGTTCAAATGACGAGATGACGGGAAGAAAAGGAAAAGAATAGATGAGAAAGGGAACATTGGTGGATGGTGGACGGAAGAGGCAGAAAGAACCTGTGAAGACTGAACGGGCTGCTTCCCTGGTGGAGTGATTGGTTTGGAGGTCAGTACCTTCACGTATATACCTCGTATATAGCCCCTGAACTGTCCATCTTTTCACTACTCTTGTGTTGATCAGACTCCCGCTCCACCTCAAGCCGCACCACGATGGCCCATTGTAACTCATCGGCCAATGCGATACCAGTCTCGCCAGTCAATTACTCCGTTTGACCTTGGCCATCTTCCCATTGCTGAGCTCATCCTCCACAGTTGTCCAGAAGAGCTGTCTCATCCTCATGGTTATCGTGGGAGCACCTACCTGCTCGTTTGGAGGCCATGCAGCTGTCCCGCCCTTCAACCTGTATGCATCCTCTTCACTCCCAGACATGATCATTCCTTGGGTACGCAGACCGTTCTCGACCATGTGTTTGGGACCTACTCCCCCAGGTCCAGGGTGCTCGAAAGGTCTCTTGCCCTTGGGCAATCAATGCACTGGCGGGAAAGGTCTGGTTCACGCCTTTGAGGGCTCTGAGGGCGGCATATCAGAGTGCTGCAAAGCTGGAGGCTTGCATTAGTAAGTCCCTACCACACGAGTTGCAACACTTTTGTTAAGGCTCCCAGAGAGGCCACCGGTAGATATAAAGATATAGATTGCTAGCCAACTGATGGATGGCAGCTACAGGAGGTGTAACACAGAAGTTATCTACAGTGTTGGGGGAGTCCTCGGTAAGACAGCTCCCAGCGTGAGATAGGTAGGCCGTGCGCTCTTGGCACATCCAGGGTCACGTGAGGGATCCCAGGGAAGGCAGTGCAGGCCGTGACAGACAGGCTGAGACGCGGGCGGCTGCATCTGAAACACATGCGGCATGCCAAGCCTGAATAAAGGGGTCGCGCAGGGGGGATTCCTTGGATACCTTGACACTATGTTCTCTAGCCTCAAAAGAGAGTATTTACGCAGTTCAACTCACGCCAATATGCCCCTCCTATCCAGCTAACCTCCTCCGTCATGTCGTCTCCAGTCTTCACCGACACGAATCTAGACTACGATGATGAATCATGGGACCAAAGTGTGCAGATTTACGATACATGGAAGAGCAAGCTTCTCAAAAGGGACAACCTCCTCAAGATTGGGAAACTAATAGACAAATACAGAGGTGGCGTTCCCGACACGCTGTCAAGTCCCCAGAAAGGAGCCTTCAATGCCTGGATTCGCTTGAAGTTTGTCGATGGCGGCTCAGCAGTCATGCGAATTCCACTACCCGGGAAGACAATGTTTCCGGCAGAGAAGACCCAACGTGAGGTGGATGTGATGCGATATCTGTCGGACAAGACCAGCCTGCCGGTTCCCCTTGTACTGCATTTGGGCACAGCTGAGGAGAGTCCAAATGGGCTGGGTCCCTTTATCATCATGGAGTTTATCGAACACGAATGTGACCTCGTTGATGCGCTCAATACACCGGATATCCCATACGAGGAACGGCCAATTCTGGATCCGTACATATCCAGCGAACGACTCCATTTTGTATACAGGCAAATGGCCGATGTCATGCTCCAGTATTCCAAACACACCTTTATGAAGATCGGAAGCATCTCATCTTCCGACGAAGGTGATTCATGGGTTGTCAGCCACCGCCCTCTGACATTGAACATGAACGAGCTAGTCCAACTAGGCAACGTCTCCCCGGATGCTCTCCCCCAAGGCCCATTCGAAACGTCGACATCTTACTACACAGCACTTGCCTCCATGCATATAGCACATCTCAAAGCTCAACGTGTTAGTGGGATGCAAGCCACGGAATTCCGGCGAAAATACATTGCGAGATGTCTCTTCCATAGACTGGCGAGGGAGGGCCGATTTTCCAAATACGGCGACCGAGGGCCATTTCCTCTGGTCAACGATGATTTCAGGCCTGCAAACGTCCTGTCGAACGCCGAATTTCAGGTCACAGGAGTAGTGGACTGGGAATTCACCTACGCGGGGCCTCGCGAATTCGCTTACAGTGCACCAGTCTGGCTTCTTCTTGAGCTGCCCGAGTACTGGCCGGATGGACTGGACGATTGGACGCACGTCTACGAGCAACGCCTTCCCATCTTCCTAACGGCAGTGCGTGAGAGCGAAACCGCGGCCATCAAGGGGGGGACATTGCGGGAAGAACAATGCCTCTCGCAATTCATGGACGACAGCTGGAAGACGGGTGATTTTTGGGTCACTTATGCGGCAAGGCGATGCTGGGCGTTCGACATGGTTTATTGGGTCAAGATTGATAAAAGGTTTTTTGGAGTTGGGACCGTCGATGATCGTCTGGAACTTTTGACTATGGAGGAGAAAACAGAATTGGACCAGCTGCTGAACAGGATGTTCAAAGCAAGTACTTCAGGAGATGGCGATGGATTTTGTCAAAGTGGATGACTGGTGTCTTGGATCACTTCGTCATTTCTTGACGTCTGCAGGCTTGATCGACTTCCTCGGCGCATGGTTTTACCCTTCTACTGAAGAGCACGCGCCTCTGCGACAGCGGGAAAATACTGATCAGGATGTGTACAACCCGAGCCGGTATCTCTAAGCCTCCAATGATGGTATAGCTAGCTGCGTTAGCTCATGGGATGGTATCACAAGGAAACCCTGTGGCTTTGCCTGAGCCAGGACCAGTCAACAACACGACCTTTGCCAGGTTCGAGCGGCTCAAGGGAGACCCCTTGACATTACGAAAAGAAATTGCTGGTGTATCACAGGCATCAATGCAGCACAATCGGCGAATGAGACGTCAGAACCCGTCAAACCACTTTCAATCTTCTGGACCGCATTCTCTTGACGTCGGTTTCAAACCATTTTGTTCTTCCACCACTCTATATCGACATCGACAACGGACAACGTTTTGAGCTTCAATCAATACCGCTGCAGCTTGGTCCATTCCATCCGCGGCCAACTGATCAACTGCAAAACCTCCCCAAGAGAGTAGGTGGGACAAGTGTGGGAGGACAAGTAACAGGTCCAGTCTTGCTGACAGAAAGACAAACAGGACACCTCCTTTGTCCACTGAACCATGTCTCGCGAAGAGACCAACTTTAACATGGATATCTCAAAAGAGCATGCCAAAAGTCTTCAGAGCCAGGGCAAAAGCTCTCAAAGAGCTCGAGGTCAACATGCTGGCAGTGGGAGTCTTGACGAGATTCGACTTCCGGGCAAAGAGGAAGAGCAACTGATGATTGTCTTGTCTCTCTAGCTCTCATGAGGGACCATTACAATCACACTGGATGGCTTCCCACTGTCCTCGTCAAAGCATGCTACAACATGGCAGTAGGGAGAAATAGATTTCATCCCTTGGTCGATAGATGATCATACTATTCTAGCCTATGTGCCTATCTATGTACGTACATACTTGTCGTATCTCCATACCCTATTTTCCGAGCCCGACTAACAAGGTGTTAAGGAAAGAAGCGTGCCACTTGTGCCTACCCTAGTTCCTGATCGCAGGAGCCCCCTCCTCTACCTCTTATGATATCAGCTTCTGGGGACCGTAGCCTCTCTTACTCTTTCACGTTTTCGCTGTCGCGGAAGAAAGCTGTGTGTTGGGAGGAAAAAGGCTTAGTTTGGGGAGATAAGTCCGTCGCCATTCAATTGCGTGTCAAGAAGATCGGAAAGAACAGAGAGACGTCTGTGATCTCGATCTATTACAGCACACCTACCCAATCGGGGCAGATTAGAATCAAGAAAGGGACATGATGTTTCTCGCCTCTGTTCTTCAATGCCATGCCCGACGAGGCTCAATACCACTTCCAGCCCCATGTGGGATCCGGAGTCTTGTCAGACCAAGTGGAACAGGAAAAGAAGACGAAGAGAAGGTCACTGCTTGGGTTGTTTCAATATTGTTTTTAAATCTTCATTCTCATTCCTCTTTAGAAACTATTGCTTTTGTGGTAAATTTTTTGTTGCCTTGAAAACACAAATATCTCGGGACCACGAACTCGGAACTCGCCTTCGCTAAATATGCTCATGCTGCTGGAAGATCGCGCCAAAAGAGATGCAAACCGCAGAGACACACCATGTATATATATATCACAATTTCGCCTTCCTTGCCCAAAAAAAACAGAACTCATACATGGACTCCGATGGTTGGTTTTTGGATTCATCCTGCTTGTTGTTCCATCTGTAGCTTTTCTTTACTCCTCTACCCTAGCGGACTGGGGCGGGATAGAGTGTATAATTATTCCCTGTGAGACGAATGAGGTGTGCTGCCTAAACCGCTTCAGCGGCCATTATGTCTCGGGTCTTGGTCTCCTGGACAGGCGGTGCGCCTCGATCCGTTATCCCCTCGCTGTTGCTCTCGACTTGGGCCTTTGCGCGCTCAAAGTCGACCGACGTCGCTGCCGTGGTGGCTTTGGCACGCAGGGCACTTCGGATCTCGGCCACGGACCGGTCGTTCCACAGCTCGTAGTCGCTCATGCTCAGCGGGAAGAGCACCTTGTTGTTCGCGGCGGCGATGAAGCTCTCGGTATTCGGCGCCGGCATGCTCGTCAGCACGTCAATGTCGGACGCCAGTTCGCGGCAGTAGTCGTCGAGCGGCAGGTCGTTGACGTCGACGCCAAAGGGGTTCTCAATCTCGTACCCGATCGCCGCCAAGCCCAGGATGATGTACGCGGCCAGCACCACCCCGAATATCGTCACCCACCCGAGCTTGCTGTAGATCTGGAATGGTAGCGTCAGGATGTACACCCACGTGATCTGCGAGATGGAGATCGAGTACGCGATCGGCACCGGCGTGTTCAGCACCCGTTCCGTGCCCGTCAGGATGTCGGCGAGCTGCGCGATGCTGTTCATCACCGTCGTCTGGTGGATCGGCAGCGTCAGTTGCCCGTTGCTGCACACCTCGTCCAGGTACGCTCCCAGGTAGTTGAGGATCTCGAGCGGCAGGTTGCCCAGGTTGTCCCGCGACCGCTTGATCAGCTTGCGCGGGTTCGACTCGGCGAACGACACTCCCAGGTACTGCCCGGCGGCTTTCCACGAGCTGGCTCGCTTGGGTTGCAGCTGGCTCTGGTCTGCCTCACTGGCCAGGGTGTGCAGGTTCCCAATCAGCGGTTGCAAATCCGGGTAGTCGGTCGAGGGCTCAAACCGGAGTCGGTGCTTCAGGGCCACGGCGAAAGCGTTGATGAGGTTCAGCGCGGTCAACTTGGCCAGTAGCTCCGACTTGCCCTGTTCCTCGCTCACGGAATGTCGTTCCTTGGTGTGAATCCAGATGATCCTCGCCAGATTCCTCGATGTTACAATCAACTGTGCCCAGTATTTCCGCCCCTCGCTGTATCTTTCATAGGCCGTCGTCGACCGGAACGACAACGCCAAACTGACCACGAAACCGGTGATGGTGAGGAGGACCGAGTCAAATACCAGCTCGTACACAAACTTGTTGATGCAGGTGAACAACGTCGCCCAGCCGGCCACGAACGCGAGCGGCAGGATCATCTTGG
The DNA here is from genome assembly GCF_001642475.1 of Fonsecaea monophora. Classification (NCBI taxonomy): domain Eukaryota; kingdom Fungi; phylum Ascomycota; class Eurotiomycetes; order Chaetothyriales; family Herpotrichiellaceae; genus Fonsecaea; species Fonsecaea monophora. The sequence continues at coordinate 366,312 of NW_019173943.1, forward strand.
GCAGCACACTACCGTGCAGACGCGCAAACCAGGGCCATTTGGAGTGATGGTTCATGTCCCGGGGTCCGACAAAGAGGTCTTCAATATCGAGTGAGGTGTGTGTGGGAGCTCGGAGTGCCAGTGGTTTGAAGTTGGTTACTCGACCGGGGGAGGCCATTGTTTTAGGGTCGTACGAGGACGTTGAAGATCCGAAGTCGTTGACCTCGAGTTTGAGGTTCTTGGGTGTCCCCGGTTTAGTCATGTCGAACAGGTGAGCTGAAGACACTGTATAGTAGAATTATAACCTCCGCAGGTACAAGTTCGACAGAACTTGTGTTTTGTAAGGTGGCAAAGAGATATTAACGAGAGCGGTGATCAACACCCATAGAAAGGACAAACACACAGGGCAGAAAAGCAACCACGATGGCAGAACAACAGCTTTTGACGGATCGGCTGGGGGAGAAGAACGAGACTTTTGACTAGGGACTGAGGTGCAAGAAGAGAAAAAGAACAACGGTCAAGGCTGCGACACGAGGAACATAACCCTGGTGAGGCACTTTAGTCCATGTCTTATGTAACTTTGGCATCCCCTTCCTGGTGCTTACTCCGTAGGTACCAGTGCGGATGAGAAACGAAGTGCTGCATCCACCTCGCATAGCATGGTCGACTTCCCCGAGAAGACTATAGCACCATGGGATACCCACTGGGGGCCGACTAGGTAGCGCCATTGAGGGGTGTGCTGGGGTCGAGAACAGAGGAAATTTGTCGAACACGAATAGCCAAGATGTCGAAAAGAGTCTGGAAACTGGAGCTGAAATGGAGCTGAAACATGACCATAGCCAATTGTCCCGGAATGCAGAACGCTCATTGCCTGGAACATTATTCGGTCTTGGACGTTGGAACACACGCCGTTGAGCAGAACTGGTCAACGGCCTGCATGATTCCACCGGGGCAATTGCAACGCAGCGTGCCTTGAAACAAGGAGTACATTAAAAGAAAGGACCAAAGAGGCAAGGGACAAGACTTGGTATTGAGTGCCTCGTATTGGTAGTTGGTTCAACGGTTAGGGGGCAAAACTCAAGCTTCTGGGTGGGCGGCGGTTCCCCTTGTGTCGAAGAAAAGACGGAAAGGTGCTTTGCCTCGTCCTGGTACAGTGGTACTTGGCTTTGCCAATGGGCTTCTGTGTTGTGTGATCGAGAAAAGGGAGGGAATTGACCACGCGGCCAGGCCAACCAGCCAGGTTCCACTCAGCTGTTGGTCTCCATGGCGGAATCGGGATGCCGGTACCAGCCGAGGGTCTGGAGGGACTCGCAATTAGAAACGAAAAAGGGCATTCGCTTGCAAGTCCGCTGTCAGTCAGTTCGTGACAGGAGCCCAATGCTGGTGGTTATGCAGTTGAGCGGCCTGACTTCGTTCGATATGTACCTCGTTGTCTGCATTCTGCTGAGCTGGTCAACATCAGCTGCTGCAAGCCTGACATCAGACATTGTAAGAGAAGGATTGCCAGTACGAATAGGACATGTGTGCAATGTGCCACCGGGACAGTGGCCAGCAGTGTTCCTTGTATAGAGAGAAAATCTTCTCGATAAATGGTGGAAAGACGTCTGGGGTGCGGATTTGTTATAGCATCCAGATTCTTCCATCTCTTGAGTACAGCTTCTCAGTTACGGGTTCGGCGTTCACAAAAGATCGACGCAGATCATCTCCTCTGTTGTGCAAATGGGGAATTTCGGAGGGATTTGGGGGATCTGGGCCTGTTTCCGGCACTCTTCCGGCCCCCTTGGGATCGTGAAAGAGCTGATGAAAAAGGGGGCGTAGCTGATTCCAGCTGCAGAATATGAAGCGGGTGGGAGGAAGTGACACTTCGGTGGCTTGTTGCGCAACGCATCTTTTCATTCGCAGGAGGCAAAGGAACAAAGGAGGAGGAGGAGGAGTAGGATGGACCGTTGAACTTGCCCTTTTCGTCCTTTGTCTATACAACTAAAACCCTCAACTACAAAAGCATCCTTGACAACCTCACCGGCGCTCGTCTCATCTCATCACTCGTTACTCGTCGCTTTAGGCCACCCTCGTTTTATGTATGATGCAAACATCGCTATTGTCACTCGCTCGAAGGTGACACATTCTTTCTTTTCTAACTTTTTACCCCAATCCATGTCCTCCCTCTGCCATCCCGTCCCTCGCTACTGGTCCCCCTCCCTGTGACGATCACCATGCTCTTCTCTGCGCCCACGCGGCTCAACTTTATTGTCGTCGGTCTCGTCATTACCGCTTTTATCCTGTTCTATAGCTCCTTTCGCCCTCCCCGCCCCGAAGCGCAAGATGTCCTTGATTCTGCAGACGCAGACGCAACCCCTACCCTCCTCGAGGCCTCGCAAGCGTATTCTCCTCCCAGAAAGACCCAGACCGACGAGGTAGCGTACCGGGTTCAACCAGATGACTTCGCCCCTCGAGTGCAGAATGAAACACTGGGCTTTCAAGAGATATACATGATTTCATTACCTGGAAGGACGGACAAGCAAGATGCTTTTGCCATGCAAGCAGCCTTCTCCGAAATCTCTTATACACAAGTGGATGGAGTGTACGGTCACGAAGTTCCTGTCAAGGCACTACCTCACGTATGTTGCCGGACGGAGAAAACACATTTTGAATGATCGCTAAACAGTGAGCAGACCATGAGCCAAAGTGCCAATGTCATCGGTTGTTGGCGCGCACATTTGAATGTCTACCAGAAAATGGTGCACGACAAAGTTTCGTCAGCTCTGATCTTTGAGGATGACGCCGATTGGGACGTCTCTCTTAAGGAGCAACTGGTCCAGTTCGCCCGAGGCTCGAGATTCATCACCAACACTTCAGAGGATGCATTTTCCCATTCGCCGTATGGGCATGATTGGGATATACTGTGGATTGGACACTGCGGCACTTGGGTTCTTCCATCCGACAACCGTCGATTCTTTGTCATCCCAGACGACTTCACCGTCCAGCCGCCTGAAGCTCGCGTCGATAATGTCGACCAACCCGACATGAGTCACTGGGAAAGCGGCCCTGATGGCAACAACCGCACGAGAATAGTCTTCCATTCAGAAGGAGGAGTCTGCACGGCGGCATACGCCATTTCCCAAAAAGGCGCACGGAAAGCTCTCTACTACCTCTCCATGATACCCTACAACAGCCCAGTGGACTGGGGTTTGGCCACTCTGTGCAAGAACAAAGAGTACGAGTTCAACTGCGTATCGCCATGGCCGCAACTCGTTGGGGTCTCCCGACCAACAGCGAACACGGCCAAGTGGAGCGACATCGGATATGGTCCGGACTCGGAGAGAGTGGTCGAGGAAGGGAGCTCGCTGCATCTGGTCTATCCCATGCGGCAAAACATTCCCAACTTCCTGCATGGAAAAACGGTATTCCGCAGTCAGTATCCTGACATCGCACCACCGATGAGTATCAAGGAGATTGGGAAGGCGGTGGGTCACGTTGAAATCCTGGAACCTCAGCCTCTACCCGAACACGGATGATTCGGGACAAGGAATGTTTCGTCCTTGAGCACCACTTGAATACCGCCGGAACTCGACTTTTTGACTGCCCAGTCGTTCGTACCAAAACCTCCAACTCATTGATGGTGGTCGCCGGACGAAGCCGCCGCTATACACCAGTCACAAGCACGATGTCGAGTTGCCACAGCTGCAGGCAGGTCAGACTCCTTGAGCGGCATCCCACCTCACCTTCAAACCGGCTCTGTTGAGTGTGGTGGAGTCTGTGCAGTCTGTGCGAGTTCCAGAAACACGGCAAAGACCCCTGCCGCTCCCGCTCACCGCACCCGCCTCGAGACATGATGCACCCCGAGCTTGCAGCTCGCCAGTCAGCGCAATACCCGGTCGGCGATTGAATTGCACCATATGAAAATCTCGGATCGTCTTGGGTATATTTGAGATCCGACAGCCGTAGATGATTCCGGCTAGGCGAAAAAGTTTGGACAAGAAACCTTTGGATTTTGTTTTTGCATAGTCGAGCGATACCCCTTTTCTTGGTTTAGATGCAGCAATTGACGATTTCTACGCGGTATTGGTGTCTGAATAATCGTGGGCTACGATCTTCGGGTATTCTCCTATCACGGCTTTGTTCCCCTCTCTGACGCGTAGCGACGAGAGACGCGTACGGGAAAATCTAGATCGGTGATCGATCGGTAAACACAAACTAGGCAGGATGAGTGTCTAGTCCATTCCTGTGATTGGGACCTGGACTTTGCTAATTATGTGGTCGATTTGCGAGGTCCGAAACTCCCCCCTTTGGACGCAGGGATCAGGGATCAAGTTTGTTGCGCAACCATTCGGCCTGTGCCTGCGCCATGGCCTGCGCCAGTCCCTTTTCCCACCCACAACCACAGCACAGCACAAACAAAAAGCACAACCCTTGCAATCATCAGCCGAAGCCTGAGATCCCTCCGACCCCTCTCTGTAACAGGTCAGCGCCAGCCACGGCTCCGACCCAGAGTACAAGTACCCAAAAGTATTTGGCGGAGGCCGAGAACCCTCGTTCCAGATACAGTAAATACCATGGCCTATCCCCCCAAGCCCACAGTTTGCCCCTGAGCTTGTCCGACTCTGGAAGAATTAGGCTTTGGTCTGAGATATGCCAGAGTCTTGGTCTTTTTCTCCCTTGCTGGGCCGCGCCGCATCATTGGGGAACATGTGTCAATTATTCGTGCGAGCCTTGGAAATTCGAGATGCTTGTCCTTGTCCCTAGCTAATTCCCTTTTGCTCGGTGCAGCTGGTCTGATGCTTCCCAACTCACCGTCGCTCCTTCAGTTGACCTCTCTTTCTTTGAGAGACTTGGGATCCCATAAAGAGCAGCAGCTGTGTGTGGGAGGAAATCATTAACACACAGACCTCGCCCTCCTTTTCGGCCCCCCCTCCTTTTCCATCCAGTCCCGTCCTCTCGATCCTTCAGCAATGGATCTGAACCCCTCGTCTCGGAATGGAAACCCTCTACAACAACTCTACGGGTCGCGGCGGTCATTACGCTGGATCGTGTTGCTCGTGCTCGCGGCCCTCGCCATCATTTATATGACCGGAACGACCTATGAGCCCTACAGCGCGGCCGGAGGTGGCGGGACTAGCTACTCATCATCCTCATCGGGGTTTAAACATTCACACAAGAAGCAGGCGAAAGCCCTGAGTCCGGTGGATTTGATGAAGAGACCCATCTCCCGCGACCTGCAGACCATCCCCAAGCTGATGCACCAGAGCTGGGCGTCAACCGAGCTGCCTGCCAAATTCGAGCGCTGGAGTTCGACGTGCAGGCAACAACACCCGGACTGGGAGTGGGTGTTGTGGACGGACGAGGACAATGAAGAGTTGGTCCGGACACATTTTCCCTGGTTGCTGAAGACATACCTGGGTCTGCCCAGCGTCATCTACCAGGCGGATTTGGTGCGCAATCTCTACATGTACATGTTTGGAGGGTGAGTACTTTGGGAATACAAACATGCGCAGAGGTTGAGCTGACCGATGGGTGCAGGGTGTATGCTGATTTGGATGTTGAATGTCTCCGACCTGTCGACGAGATGTTTGCTCAATACAACGTGACGACCGCGTCGCACGCCAAACCCAAACCACAATCTGCCCAGAACATGCTGAAGAGTGGTCGAAAAGCCTTCTTTGGCAGAATGGGTACCGACCACGGCTCCTCCAACTCGATCCCCAACGCCTGGATGGCTTCGACGCCCGGTCACCCCTTTTTCCTGATCGTGCTCGAGTCGGTCATGAAGAGGATGACGGAAGAAGGGGACATGGACAACGTGGAAGGCATCACGGGTCCAGGAAAGCTGTACGACATGATCAACGAATACCGCCAGGAGGACAGCAAATGGGCAGGGGAGGCTCTGGACAAGCACGTGTCCAAGAATCCCACGGCAAAGCAATTCAACCCGCGCAAGGGATTGAAACATACCATCGAGGTGCTCCCTTTCCAGTACATTTACCCGTACTCGTGGGAGCGAGACGGCGAGGCTTATCGAGAGGTGTGCTGGGCTACCAAGGAGGCCTTCAACGCCGAGCGATGCAAACAGCTCCTCGCCACCGATCACTGGCCGAGTTATACAATTACCTACTGGAGTCACACCTGGACGAGTGGCGGTCATGACGACGGCAATGTACAGAAGCTTGAAATGGCCGATCGATGAGGAAACAAGGGGTAGGGGTCGATTACGGAGCCAGCATATAAGACATTTACGTGCGCGCCCAGGGAGTTGGAATGTTTTTTTGATGAAGGTTTGTACCTGGATGGTTCTATCCCCTGGCGAGGATTTTCGTTTCTTGGAGTACAAAAAGATGTCTTCTTTTTTGGGGCCAACTTTTTTTGTTTTTGTTAACGAAGATCATTAGATGAGAGTTTTTGTGCCGGCTAGGATTTTTCTTTGGTCGTGATATTTTTTGCGCGGCGTCGGGGAATGGAGGAAGGAATCTATATCTCTGTGTATATCATCGGCATGTCATCGTCGTTGTTGTCGGTGTCTTGTTTTTGAGAGAGGGGAGAAGGGCAGAATTAGGGGTATGGGTTGACAAGATGAAGAAGTCCGCGTTCTCAGTCCCAGGTGTCAGTTGTCTGTCTCGTCCTGTTGGATGATAGACAGTGGAAAACGAACTCAGATCAATGAAATAATAGAAGTATGGATCTTATGGGTTGTAATACCAGACGTTTCTACTATTGAGCATTCAAGCCTTCTCCACTGGTTTTTGAATGAATAAAGGAGGGGAAGAGGTTGACGGAGAAAAGAATACCGCCTATGTATCGTATCTTTGTCTTGCCCTGGCCTCGCATTGGAGGGTAAAATTGATTGTTCAGTTCTGTTCTGTTCAGTTCGGCCATTCTCCGCTATCCCGCTGTACCGAGTACTGTGATACCCGTTATCTATCCAAGGTATCCAAGATGAACCGTTTTCTTGCAGTGCTCGAGTCTCTCATCTCGTTGTCCTGATATCGTCGTCCCTCTTCGAGTAGGCTTCCATCTGGTTGATAGCTATATCCGGGCGATTGGTGGTTGTGGACGAAGTTGGTATTTCTCTCACTACACAGCACAGTACAGAACAGTACAGCACAACACAGCAGTTGAAGAGTGCATTCAAGTCGTATATGACCGTGTATGTGATCAGCTTGAAGAAGATCAATAGATGGTGATTGAGACGAACCAGGGACTGATACATATCTACGCTCTCTATCCTGCATCTCACATAACTATTACTGAGTGACTGACTGGTCTGTCGGAGTTGACCACTCGATCTCTCATATATAGTCGATAGAATCCGCTGCTGGGGTTTATTGGAGGAGGGCAGAAAAGGAGGGCAAAAAGCAATATCAACATATCAACATATCATTATATCATTATATCAACACAAACGGCTTACACACACACTCTCTCTCTCTCTCGGGTACCAAAAGCAATATGCCTTTTCTCGAAATCTCCCCCTCGGTGCGCATCAACTACACGATCCACCAGCCCTCCACACCGACAGAAAAGCCGTGGGTCGTCCTGATCAACGGCCTCGCCGACTCGCAGACCACATGGGCCGCGCAGACCCCGGCCTTTACGGGTGCGGGATACACGGTGCTCACGTACGACAACCGCGGCATTGGGCTGTCGTCGCGGCCCGAGAGCGACGACGAGGTCTACACGGCCGAGACCATGGCGGAGGACCTGCGTATCCTGGTCACAGCACTCAAGTTGCACGGACCGTACCACCTCATGGGCGTCAGCATGGGCGGCATGATTGCGCAGACCTACGCGCTGGCGTACGGCGCCTCTGGAGAAATCGCCAGCCTCACCCTGGCGTGCACGTACGCCGCGCCGGGACCTTTCTGTAGCAGGATGTTCGCCCTGTGGCGCGACATGGCGCAGCGAATGTCCGTCGCCGATGTCATGCGCGACGTGGCCCTGTGGGCATTCACGCCGGCCTGCTTCGCCGTCGACTCGGTCGAGCTCGTTGCCATGGAGGCAGACATGGCCCGCATCGACAGCGACATGGGCCTGCGCGCCTATCTGGCCCAGTTGAACGTCATCACCACGTTCGACACGCGCGCCTCGCTGGGACGGCTGGGACAGATTACGCTGGACGTCAAAGGTGGAAGTGGAGGTGAGAAATCAGAAGGAACAGCAGCAGCAGCAGCATCATCATCATCAAAGATCAAGACCCAAGTCATCGTCCTCGCCGGCGAATGCGACATCTTGATCCCCGTATACCTGTCCCACGAGCTACACGCCTTCATTCCCGGGAGTCGGTGGCGCACCACCAGGGGCGGGCACGCCTGCATGTGGGAGTATCCGGACCAGTTCAACGAGGCGTGCCTGGAGGAGTGGAGGGACGTGGATGAGAAGATTGGTGTTGCTCGTCAAACCAAGTAGGCTGGCGAGGGGGTGGGAGGGTACGAGTCTTGCTTGTGCGTTGTGTTGTGTGTTATATTACTTGCGAGCGAGCGGGCGAGTGAATGAATGAATCAACGACTGAAGGACTCTCTCTCTGTGTGTGTGTCACGATAACATTTTCATACTCTTCCCTATGTACTTCCCGCTCAGCCCACCAGCCTGAACCCGCGATCCGTCTTCTCCCACTTGACGTCCATCTTCTGGGCCAGGCGCAACACCTCGTGGGGGCTGTGGACGTCGCTGACGACGGCGCGGGCGTCGCTGGTCAGGGGGTGCGAAAACGCCGCGAGGCTCGACGCCTTCCACAGCAGCGTGTGCTCGCGCACCGTCATGGCCATGGTGCCGAGGAGCAGCACGAGCGCCAGGCCCAGCAGCGCCGCCGGCAGGGCGATCCAGCCCCAGCGCACCAGCACGTGCGGGCGGTCCTGGTACACGGCGCCCAAGGCCGCGGGGACGGCGTCCGTGACGAACGCGTACGACCGAATCGTGTCGCTGAGCGATTTGGCCAGGCTGGCAAACATGCGCTGGAACTGAACGAGGGGCGTCTCCTCGTAGAACAGCGCCCACAGGAACAGCGCGATCGCGCTCGTCGGCGTGTTTGTCGGGGGCGACCCCGACATGAGTACCTGGCCTTGCCACTGCGTAGCGAAAAACTCCCGCATCGCCCCGATGTTGTTGCTCTGGTACACTCGGATGTAGCTGGCCGGGTCGGACTGGTTCGTGAAGGACGTCGGCGGCTCCAGCGCGTACACCCCCGGTGAGGTGTAGTTGCCGGTCGAGTAGGTGTCGACGACGCGTTCGCTGAGCCGCCCGCGCGACACGGACGTGTTGAACTTTTGCACGCAGTAGTAGATGCCGCACTCAAAGGCCTGCTTGGTGGCGATGCCGTTGATGTCGCTCGCCGGCACCAGGTTCCCCCACGCTTCGACTCCGGGGCCCCATTGCGTCTGGATGACCGAGAGCACCGACAGGGCCGTGGCACCGTCAAAGTGGATCGCGTTGGTCGTGTTGGCCGACACGTCGATCGACGAGTAATTGGCCGACGGCACCCCCGACACGGTCAGCCCGTTGGGCAGCGAGTAGTTGCAGTAAGGGAGGGAGATGTCAGAGGCACCAACATCCTGCGAGGGTACCAGTTGCGTCCCGCACGATTTCTGCAACGAGGCCGTCACGTCGTGGCACGCGCTGCACACGGCCATGGACGTGTACGTTTCGTGCCACGTGCAGTTCCCCGTCGGGCACGACACGTTCTTCACCTCGGACAGGTCCGTGTACTGGTAGATGCCCGAGTAGATGGCTCCGACCATGTCGTTGGAGATGCTGGTGGCTATTCAACGGGGTTTGTCAGCTCAGATTCATCATGATGGAGGATAAGAACACAGGTTTAAGCCAGGAAGGGGCTCCGAGGGAGATACTCACTGAGAGAGTTGCTCCCCCAGTCCAGATTCGTGCGTGGGATCCGTGCAATGTCAACCTGCACGGGCTGTAGCGGATAGACCACCAGAGCTTGGAACGCGAAGCCAGTTCCCAGGGCGGCAATCACGATCACGGCACCTAGACACGCGAGACGTCTTTGTGGTTCAAATGTCAGCTTCTCATGATCACGATCGGGGAGGGGTGGTAAGAAAGAGATGATCTCCAAGGATATGATATATGTGACATACCGACAACGCAACGTCCACAATAGCACAAGCGACCCCAGGGGTCCACGAGCCGCCGACTCGAACTTTTGGAAATCAGCCAGCGGCCGCTTCTCGTTCTGGAACCAGATCCATTTCAACTGGCTGATGCTGGCAGCGACGGGGATCAGGAGGCCCGAATTGAAGGCCGTCGCAAAGATGGAAATGATGGTGTTGATGGTCAGGTCAAATGATTTGCGGTGTCGCCCGGCGCCCACGTGCAGCGTCCACGTCGGCGCTTCGTGTCCGTTGTGCACGGCCAGCAGCGCGATCGTGCCGATCAAGCAGCCCAGCGCCAGCGTCCAGCCAAAGAACTCGAACAGCCAGTACTTCTCGACGACGTTGAGGATTCGTGCTGCCAGATCCCGAGTTGGTGGTGGCGCCTCGATGCCCTTCTCCGACGGTGGCAGGGCCGTGGTTTCTGGGACATCCTCGATCTTGATATGGCCTTGCCGTTTGGAGCTGTCGAGGGCTTCCATTGGGAATGCTGTCATGTCCGGCGTCGTTGTTTTTGGTATTTCTGCTGTCGTTGTCACTGCTACAGCTGCTCCTCTCGTTCAGAAAGACGGCGATGCCGGTCCCGCGTCATATTATTGAAATGGCGTCTCCTGAGCGCCTTCTTCCTAGTAGCTTTCTTTCACGTGTCTGGCAAACACGAGTAGATAGCCAGCCATATCTGGACCTCAACGGCGAGCCCGTGGTGGCGTCGCTTTTGAGTAGCTGGATGCGGGGCTCCTAACGAACAATAGTTACCCGAGCCACAGGTAGCGGGTGAGTGGATCGGGATCAGGCAACGTCCCCGCCGAAATTGCCCGAAAGGGGGAGGGACATGGCTTGAAAGAGAAAAGGAAAAGTGGAAATTACATAGACGACCGATTAAGCGGCAGAAACCAGATTTGCAGGAGGGCACAGCAAACACTCGGTCTGTGTGGTCGGCGTTGGTCTGGACTCGCCTGGATGGCCGAAAAGGGGTGGATACTGTGGGTCCAGCCTTGTCTCCACCTTCCCAACTAGTGTTGTCCCTTGAGACAGACCTGCATAGTCGAAGCCAAAAAACACCATATTATCTTGATGCTCCAGGGTTCTGGCTCACCCCCAGGGTGCCAGGCTAAGAGGATCGGTGGAGTCCCTCGCATCGAACCCCCTCAAAATGTGCCTCTGATTGTTCCTTTCGAGCCAAACTTCGACGCCGTCGCCAGCACCAATATGCTCCCCTAAGAGTTTTTTTCTTTCTATCTTTGGCGAAAGATGCCCCTCGCTAACAGAAATCTCCCGCGCGGACTTTTGTGCCGCAACGACTCGGGTACGAGGAAACAGCCCTGTCCGCCACGTGTGATCCGCCAAACATCGAGCTCGCCATCGACCTCGTCCATGCTTTGAGCTATCCCCCCTTTTAACGCTTAGGTACCTACAAGGACATTGTACTTGTACACTTAGGGCTCCAAGGCAAGCGAGGTCTCGTGCCGATGGATCTGCCAGAGGTCCAATTTTTCCTCTCTCTCTCTCCAGGGCGGGTCTCTGCAGTCACTTTGGGGCATAGCTCCTCGTTCTGGTCCTGGCTTTGTCTCTGTCCATTCTCCTTTGCCATGTTTGTGGCTTGCTGTGCTCTGCTGCTGTGCTCGTTCTCGGCGCATCTGAATTGAAACCTTGTCGCCGCATAGGGAGCAAGTCCGGATTGTGGCTCCGCGCGAACAGCGCAAGGAAAAAAAATGATGTGCTTGGAGATTTGCCGGTAAGGAACGGCCGCCTCGTGGAGCGGGACGGCTAGAAAGGTAAGAATGGCTCATCTTCCCTCGATGTGCCTCCTCGTATAACTATCTCCTTCGACCTTCCGTCCTTCTTTTCAAAGCCGCGCATTCTTTGCTTCTTGCGGACAGGAATTATTTTTCAGGTCAGGTAGTTTCATCCCCCTTACCACCTTACATACCTTGACAGGATGGTCGTCAAAGACGCCATTGTGACGGTACAAGACGCCATGTCCGACTACCAGGACAAGCAGTCGACGCACTACACCACCCGCAGTATCGAGATGACACGACAGTCCTCGAGTCCTATCAACAGAGTTCCCTACACGACTCAACGGCAGCTCACTGACAGTGACACCGACGATGAAGGATTGACCCAGCTTGGTATGAAATGGCAGCGGATAAGGAGAAATGTCCTCCTGCGGTACATCATCTACATTGTGCCTGTGGCCGTCCTGTTGGCCATCCCCATTGTCCTCTTCGCCACGGTATACAAGGACTCGAGGATCATGTCCACTTACAAAACAACGTCGACAACCCCGCTCACCACCACCAACGTCACCCATGTCGACCCTGTGACCGGCAACAGCACTTCCGATGTCACTTCGCTGTACAACACCACAACCGCAACCATCTACGAGACTACCACCCACACTGAACACCGTGGCATCCGTCTGCTGGGTCTCTTCATCTGGATCGAAGTTGTCTGGGTCCTGCTGTGGGTTGCCAAACTGCTGGCCCAGGCGGTCCCGATCGTGTTCCAAACCGTCGGTGGAGCCATTCACACGGGCATCCGCAAGTACTGGCTGGTGCTCAAGGCGGTGGAAATCCCGCTGTCGCTCTTTTTCTGGGCCATCCTGTCCATCGCATCCTACTCGCTCATCTACGTCTTTGACCAGGACTTCCACAATGACCACGCCGGCAAGATCAAATGGCTCCACACGCTGCACAACGTGCTCAAGGCCTCGATCGGCGTCGCGGCCCTGTACCTGGTGGAGAAGATGCTCATCCAGATGGTCAGCGTCAACTACCACGGCAAGCAATTCTACGACAACATCAAGGAGTTGAAGACGCTCAGCCGGGCCATCGAAACCATGTACGACGTCTCGCGTCGACGGTTCCACGACAACCATCCGGCCTTTATCGAGGATGACCTCGATATCCAGGACACCAAGGGATACCGCAAGGACCGGCTCGGTCGACTGAGGAGCAAAGATCAATCCACGGCCATCTTGATGACCAATCTCGGCAACGCCGCCGCCAATGCCACCTCGGTGCTCGGATATCTCGTCAGCGACATTGCCGGCAGACAGGTGCTCATGCCCACTGCGTCTGGCCCCGTCGTCGAAGCCGCACTCGAACGGCCCGTCAGCACCGAAGCCCTCGCCCGCCGGATCTGGAACTCGTTCACCAACTTTGGCGAGACCAAGCTGGATCAAGCCGCCATCACGGCCATGCTCGGACCGGGCCACGAAGACCAAGCCCTGTACATCCACTCCAAAGTCGACGCCGACGAGAATGGCGACCTCACCATGGAAGAGATGGTCGACCTGGTGAAGAAGGTCGCCAACGACCGAAAGACCATCTGGGAAGGGGCCAACGACGTCAAAGATGCCATCAAAGTCCTTGACCGCGTGCTGGGCGTCATCGTCTTGATCTTCGTCTTCCTCATCTACGCAGCCTTCTTCTCCGACTACCTCGCCAACCATTACACCCAGATCTGGTCGACCTTTACCGGTTGTTCGTTCCTGTTCGCCAGCACCGCCGGTGAGCTCTTTGCCGCCTGTATCACGGTCTTTATCAAGCATCCCTACGACGTCGGTGACCGCATCATCGTCAACGATAGCGAGATGGACGTCGTCAAGATTTCCCTCCTGTATTCCGTCTTCCGGGAGGTGCAGTCGAAGCAGATGATCCAGATCCCCAACAGCAACATCAACGGCGTCTGGATCAAGAACGTCACCCGGTCGAAGGAGCTCAGGGAACAAATTTCGCTCAACGTCTCGGTGGGGACGTCGTTCGAGGACATTGAGACCCTTCGCGGGGAGATGCTCAAGTATGTCAGCGAGCACAAGCGCGACTTCATGCCCATGGTGGACATCCAGCTGATCTCGATCGCGGACCTGTCCAAGCTCGAGCTGCGTGTCGAGTTCCAGCACAAGGGCAACTACGCCTCGGACTTTGTCCGCGCACAGCACCGCAGCAAGTTCGTGTGCGCGCTGCTGTCGGCGGTGCGCAAGGTGCCCATCGACGGTCCCGGCGGCGGCGGCCCGTCAGCCGGATCGATGGAATCGCCCAACTACACGGTGGCCATCACCAGCGACGTGGCCAAGGCGGCCAAGGCGCACTTTGACGAGGAGAAGGACAAGAAGCGGATGATCCCCAAGACCCACGGGCCTGCCGCCAGTGAGATCGGGGTGGCGGTCGGAGGACCCGTGGGCAGCACGGGGCTCCAGGTCCAATCCAGCGAGGCGCGAAGCAGGACTGGCGGTTCGGGGCCACGGGGCTCGGACGACTTCACCAATATTTCTCTGCATAGATGAGGATTGTTGCCCGTCGTGAAGAATGGATCTGACTTATGATGAGGGGTCCGAAGACGAGACAAGGCTTATGGTTTTAGAAATTTCATTGGGTTTCGGCATCTATTGACTGGCAAGCGTAGATTTGTACTTTTAGCTCAGCAGGTGGTCTTTTGTGTGTCTGTGACTTTTTTGAACTCCAGACCGAGTAATATACCTCCGCTATTTGTTTGGGGTTGAGAGGGGGCTATAATAATGAGAAATGGTCCTTTGAGAAATCCATCCAAAATTGTGGTTTTTCCCCAAGAAACAGATGGCTCTAACATAGCCTCTCTTTTAACGATCAAATAAAGGTCGAGAGGACTTGCAGTAATTTACTAATACCCTTAGGTTGGCTTGTCTTGTTTGTTATATTTGCTACTCGGCGAGGCTGCGCAAGGCTGAACCAAGATCATCGGCGTTTGGAGAAAAAATCTTATGTCATCAGCCGAGGTCTTTCAGTCCGAATCCCCGACCAACTTCGGGAAGCTACACGAGTACAACAAGCAGACGAGGCTTTGACGACGACGACCACCAAGTCACTCCATTTTTGTCAGGAAAGACGGGAAAGGCGAGGACAAGGACAAAGACAAGATAAATCCCAACCACAAAAAAATAAAAGACCCAGGACTGAGAGGACTTGTCAAGCGAGTCAAGTCAGTCAGCATCTCTCCCCAAGTCGATCGATTGCCGGCCACAATTTGAGACATTGTCCTTTTGTTCCCCAGCTAGGGATTGGGGACTTGTATTTTTCGACGGGAGATACGAGGATACAGCACAGCACAGCACAGTACCGCATCGTACATTAGGCATCAAGGCTGGTTCTGCTGGGACGTTCGACCCTACGCACGGAAACGGAGGTGCTCAAGTCCTTTGAATTTGAAGTTTGAGGCCTCTTGATATTGTCGTCTGTCGAAAAAGGATGTTGGGGCTCGATATCGCGGCGAAGCGGAAACGCGTGATTTCGGATTATCCGTACAGGCTGGAGTATCGGACACGATGGTAAGTACACCCACTTCAGCACCAGCAGCGGCACCAACACTTGCACCGTCAATGTACCTCTTTCCGTCTTTCTTTTTCTCTGGCCCATGTGTTCTATCTATTTGAACCAGTCCCTAATAAACGGCCCCTCGCTAACCCCCGGGGGTGGACTTTGCAGGAGCGACAACGACGTCTTCGGCCACATGAACAACCCGTACTACGGCGTGCTGTGCGACTCGGTCGCCAACCAGTACCTGATCGAGCGGTGCGGGTACACGATGCACAAGAGCCCGCAGGCCGCCATCATCGCGCACACCTACTTCGACTACTTCGGCAGCGTCGAGTACCCCGGCGTCATCGAGGTGGGCCTGCGCGTCGCCCGCCTCGGCAAGTCCAGCGTGCTCTACGAGGTGGGCATCTTCAAAAAGGGCGAACCCCAGGTCAAGGCCGTCGGGGGGAGCATGCACGTCTGGGTCAGTAACGATCAGGGAGTGCTGGGGCGGCCGACCCCCGAGGGCATGCCGGCGCATGTGAGGCGCGGGTATGAGGCGTTGATGGAGCCGGGTGCACTGAGCGGTGAGGGTGGGAACGAGGACGAGGGAAAGCGAAAAGCAAAGTTGT
The DNA here is from genome assembly GCF_001642475.1 of Fonsecaea monophora. NCBI lineage: Eukaryota > Fungi > Ascomycota > Eurotiomycetes > Chaetothyriales > Herpotrichiellaceae > Fonsecaea > Fonsecaea monophora. The sequence goes on from NW_019173943.1 coordinate 382,293, forward strand.
GAGAATGGCTTGGGTTAGATGGACTCTGATGTCTCTGTGGCGGGCAATGAGGCTTCGTGTTCTGGGTGAAGAATTAAAAATCTCAATATCCCTCACTTTCCCATCTTCCACTTCTCTTCTTCTCGTAAACCAGCACGCCAGCAAATCGCCCAGCCCCCAAGAGACACACACTAACATCCATCACCACTTCATACACTCATCCTTTTGTCATCCTACTGCAGCCACGTCCATGCGGACATGATGCTCCCCAACCCCGTCACCGCCCCGGTCACACGATCCCCATGGCGCAAATACCACGCACTACTAATCCCGTACAGCGCGGCGGTCATGGCGACGATGACCCGGTCCACGCCCGTCCACGCGGCCGGATCGCGCTGCGACAGCTGGTACGTGGACAGCGCGGCGATGCTGAAGAAGACGCTGCCCTGAAACCAGCCGGCTTTGGCGTAGCAGCGCAGCAGGGCCGGGAGGGCGGACCACGCGGGTAGGCCGAAGGTATTGAGGCCGTGGACCTTTGCGGTGTGTCAGTATTTTTTAGATAGGTGTGTGTGCCTCTTGGAGAGAAGGTGAGAGAAAGGGGAAGAGAGGGTGGGAGGGAGGTGGCATGAATGTATGGTGAAGAAAGGAGGGAGAATAAAAAGACAGACTTACAGTATGTCCCACCGCGACGAGGGCGTGGGTGATGCTCGTAGCCAGCACGACGCGCGACATTTCTTGTGTATGTTCTGTATATCTTGGTTCGGTAGCTCGAGAATTATTCCTCAGCTGGTCCAGCCGGATTGATGGTGATCGATTGATGTCTGGTGGATTGTGGACTTGTGGGGATGGATTTATTGTGTTACTCATACACAGACACACAGCTTAGAACTCGAAAGTGGATTGATTGATAGATATTAGATTGATTGATTCATCTACCATCTACCATTGACCCTGCATGCTTCATCCCATGCTTCATCCCATGCTTCCTTCTCCATCCTATATATCTAATCTCTCCATCCATCTTTTCCATCCATCAACGTCTCGCCCGTGCCACCCCTGCCCCTTCTTGGCTCTCGCACCGGAAACGGACGTGAGAACGCGGAACCGAGGCTTTCGTGCGTACGGCGTTACTGAGGCATCGTATCCAGTCCAGCCACACGGGACGACATTTACACCGAATGAGTCGCCCAACGATCAGGGACAACGTCGAATCCCTTGTTGAGATACTTTGCCTTAAGATCACGGTATAGCTCAAGCTCGCCACGACTACTACAGTTCAAATGAAGCACAACAGGTAGAACGGGAACAATGCTTCATAGTGCAGACTGCAACGTTTCCTCATGTTACAACATCAATCCAGTCCTTTTGCATCTAACTTCATCAAGAAAACATCGCTCCTTCCGTTGTTTCTATCTTGATTTCTTTCCTCCCCCAAACGAACTACCTAGCGTCTCGCTAAAAGCCCTGACTGTCTTCTTTGTAGTCGACCTCGCGTACTGCTGTTCAAATTGCGTAAAGGCCGTGCCTGTCCCTCTCCAAAAATCCCGCATTGACGTTCGCTTCTTCGTCCGCAACGACGAGCTCCTGCGGGAGACGGCTTTCACGGAACCTGCTGTGACCTCTATTACAGGCTTTGGTGGCTTGACGAACAGACCCGTCGATACTTCACGATGCTCCTGTGGTTTAGCCGAGACAGTAGGTATCGAGGCAATGGTCGCAGGGTCTAGAGATTCTCGGTTTGGTGTTGTCCGTCGTGAAAGACTCCTGTCGACATCTGGTGTTCCTAGTTCAGGCGATGCTGTACGAGCTGCGTCTTCACGCCATCTTTCGATCGACTCCATGCAATTCCCAACAGCCTCTTCCTCGCCTCGGGCTACATGTTGAAACTGCCCTTGTTGCACAGCAGTCAACTCGCTCATGGCCAATAATAGGTTTGCTGTCTTGGTTGGCAGGACCGGCGCCGTGGGGAAAAGATGCCCTCGTTCATGTATCGAGGGCTCGCCCACAATCGATCTCGTCGGTGTCCCTCCTCGTCCTGGCACCTTTTCCAGCATCCAAGGTCTAATGATCCTTTGATGGTGGCTGGGGTCTTCGATCCCGTGGAAAAATTCAACAAACCCCTCGGCTAGCGTACCTGCGGTCCTTGTATACGGCTGATAGCTGTGGAAATGGTGAAAGACTGCATCGTCGAGATGCGACTGATGAATCGCCTTGGGCCACGGCATGCGCACCCAGATCTCCTTGACAAAACAGAATGAGTTGAGAAAATCATCCACGCTCCCGGCATAGTCGGGGTACGCCGTGCGATATCTGACGAAAAGACTATCAGCCCCAGTTGACTTGTTCTCCTCGTCAACTCCACTATACGCAGATTGACGGGTGATGGGAGTCGACGTCCGCCGCAATGCGAGGGTCGTAGAGTCTAGCTGTTGATCCTGCAGTCTGTGCCCCGGTGCTGGTCCCACAAGGCTCGCGGGGCTGTCTGTATCAATTCGTGACGACCGAGGAGATCGGCTTGTCAACAACTGAGGCTCGCCAGTCGATCGCAAGGTTACTAGACGGTGTTGCTTCGCTTGCTCAGACGCCAAAGTCTCACTATCGCAGCCCGCAGTCATCCTCGGCTCTGAAGCAGGACGTCGCAGAGAGTTCTCGAGCCTGTCAATCTGACCTCGTCGCTGTCTATGATCTTCTGATGCCTTCTCAACGATCTCTCCATTTTTGAGATCGCTGTCCGCGGCTTCTTGCTCTTGCCGTAGCTTTTTGACGGGAGCATTGCGGCCTTTCGAGTCTGTGCGCTTTCGTTTTGCCGATACAGGAGAAATTGACTCACGGCTTGCAGACACAGCCGGTGATGGAGGGTTTCCGTCGTTGTCAGAACTGATTGAAGGCTGGAAACCATTCTCTGCCGCACGGTCTTGTCCTCCTACAGATACGAGACGACTGTGGACCACTCTCTGAGAGCTAGTGCTCGCAGAAAGAGCATCTTCTGCACTGACGTTGCGGGCAGGGATTGGGGTCTTGCGCGAATGAGTGTGGTCGATCCCCGTCGCTTGAAACACCTGTGGTGCACAGTATGCTGCAATGAGGCTATTCTGGGCCGATCCCGCGGTCGGATTTGAGCCCTCATCCGCGGGCAGAGCCTCGATACCTGGTTTCATCACTGCCACTGCAGCAATCTCCCCTAAGCTTGGCTCATCGTAGGTTCCAGGGACAAAGGTTGAAGCTGGATATCCATCATTGATCTTTGTCTTTTGAATAGTCAGATCGTCTTGAGCACCCACGAGACGGGGGAAATAAGGTCCTTTCCCGCCGTAGGGCGTCCGCGCAACCTGAATCCCGTCAGACTTTGAGCTGCCTCGTATCCCAACAACCTTGGGAGGAATCCCTTCTTGGGACGAGCTCTTATCACTCGGGTCAGCTTGCGGTAACTGCGCTGATTGTGGAACCTCCGCAGCCGATGGTCTTGAACTGACACTCTGATGCGAATTCGCTTCCAAAGAACCGGGACTATGTTCATAGGACAATGATTGAGCCTCGCGCCCTTGCTCCCGGTCGGCAGGGTTGTTGGACAACGGCTCTTGACCACTGGACAATGGGCTCCCCTCGATTGGATTGCCAGCAAGATGGGGACGCTGTTTCTGTCGCGTGAGATCCAGTGGCGGACTATTCGGCGGTAATCTAGTGCCTCGCCGCAGTTGAGTTGGTGGGCTCTGAGACCAATCGGCAAACTCCTCAGAGTCGCTCACATTTCCTTCACTGGGGGTTCCTGATTTCAAGTCCTCGTCTCGTGAGTCTTGCGCTGCCGAAACACCTTGCGTTGAGATATCAGGTGCTGCAATCTCCAGAGATGAGCCGAGATCACTCGCTCGATTGTCAGCAGCGTCCGAGAGTTGTACCAGGAGGTCTAGAGGCACTCCTCCTGGCCTCTGGGGTCGACCAACGAGTGGCGGTTGCCAACAGTCCCCAGACTCCAAAAGGGACGCCAATAGCTGTGCCTGCTGACGCGGGATCTGTTGAATGCGCCTGGGAACATATCTGCCTGCTTGTGCCTCTTTTTGCCACCGATTAAAGTGGCCCAGAGGCTGTTCAGTCGATGAGACAACATTTGGCCTTACCGGACTCGATTTTGTGGATAGCTTGGGTATCTCTTCATGGTTTTGATCTGCCGACTGTCTTGAAGATCCTAGAATGTTGCCTCCTAGCTCAGACATCTCCACAGGACTGCTCTTGTCATAGTTTGTTGTGAGAACCGGAATAACTTGAAGTCCTGGCGAATTAGGATTTGTTGACCGGGAGAGAGCTCTGGTTGCGAGTTCTGTTCCTGGGTCATCTGTCGTTGGTAGAGCCAATGGAGACTCATGAGGGGGTGTAATGCTTTTACCCATAGCGAAGGTGCGATCCCCCCCTGGCGCAGACCGTTGTGCCTGTTTCGAAGGGCTACCGTATAAAGAGCCGATTGAGCCTTGTCTACTCAGGGGTGGTGGCACTGATTGCTTCTCATCGCACCTGGTGGCTGGCCCATTTTCGTTGCTAGAGGTCGACTCTATCTGTGTGGTTCTGTCCCAGTAAGTGAAAGCGTTGGGAACCTGTGTACAGAATGACTGATGAGCGACATCTTCCTCAGGATCACCGCCAGGCTTTCTATCCACATGGTGTACCTGGGTATTGAAATCAATCTGTGATTTGAAGGAGTCGGGACTGCCGCGTGAGGCGGGAGTCAACGGAGCACGATTCTGCTCTTTCACGGCCCAATACCTGGATATCCTTTCGCGTACATCTTTGTCTTCAGTGACAGCGCAGCCAGAAGAATGGTCTTGTTCCCGCTGGTCCTTCTCATTCACAATCCTGTAGGCCGCAATCTCGAGCAAGGGTTTCGGTGGGTTGACATGAGGAGTAACGCGAAGGACAGGATTGGTAAGGTGTAAGAGTGTCCCTTGCTGAGCATCGGACTGTTTTATTTCGACTGCGGTGCCCTTGGTGAAGATGGCTTCAATCTTGTGGATTCCGTCAGAGATCTCCCCACAGGGTTCTATCGTACCTAGTTTCGGCAGCTGATACAGAGTCAGCGCATTTAGCCTAGACAATTACCCAAACTCGTCCTTACCTTCAGGAGGTACACAGTTCTGGAACATGTCGCCCTATAGCTTGCTTTTAGTTTATCGTCAATCTTGTGAAACTGATAGTCGGTAGTGCGGCATCCTTCAAGTTCACCAAACCACGCATCGAGACTGGACTTGATGAAGTCGGCCAGCCATGGCTCGTGGGGTTCCATAGGCCCCGGGAGATTGATACATCCGAATATACACGATCGATATTGAAGGGTCGCATTATTCGACGCAACGACATTCCTGGATTCAAGTGTCTGCGGTGCCGCATTGGGGTGGTGCCTGTTTGCTGTTCAAGGGCAGGTCTGACGCGTTTCGACGCGACTTTAGATGCCAAGGCGAGTAATTGACAACTGCTCGCCCCTCACCCCGCGCGCGGCCTAGGGCGACGCCACCCAGTGCTCAACACAGTCAAGCTCAGTCCTTGTTTGATCGCTCTTCATAGTAGTTTGTATCAAAGATGGTGCTTGCAAAAGAGCCTCGTCAAACACGTCCTGACCTGACGGCGTGGCAAATACTTTGCGAATATCCTGGACGATTCACCCTGCTGCCTGCAATTGGATGAATTCCTGCGACCAATAATGATCCCTGTGTTGACTTTTGACTGACAGTCGCGGTGTAGTATTCAGGTTCGGAAGTAAGAAGCCCTGCTGCAATGCCTGCTGCCTAGTCGACTCTCTCTTGCGCTTCTGGTACTTGATCACAAAATATTCCACCTTCCTTCTCTTAGACATCAGGACCACGTCTGCCTCTCCCCGAACAGCGATTTTCTATCGTCCAGATCAAAGCACCGAGCTATTCCAGTCCCGAAGCAATTCTAGCAATGTCTGCTCCGACTACGGACGACGGCAACGCCCAAGCTGCAACCGGCTATACTGGTCCGTCCGCGCACATCATGATCAAGGAACACATCCTCACCGATGAGATAATCAAGCGCCACAACGACCCTGAATCCATCCTGGGAGGCCCAGAGTTGATCCTCCTCAATGAATACGTCCAGGCTCCAGATCAGAGGCTCGAGATACTACGGGAGCACGATATGCTTGATGCGGAAGGCGCTAGAACGGGCTCACGCGCTCAAGAGGCCCACCATAGTATTGTTGGCTGGGCAATGGCAAACGATTACTTCCACGAGGAAGATATTGCGAAGCTCAAAGGATGGTTTGATGCAGGGAATGCTGACGAAAGTATGATGGAGCATGGCTGGAGAAGGCAGTGAGAAACAGGTGCGAAGGGGTGCAGTCGTGAGCTGACGGGGGCTTCAAAGTGATTTCCAAGTGAGCGGCGAGCAGATCTTATTCTGCTTGTGCCGACAAGCCATCTTCTTCTGTCGACTGACTATCTACTGCCCCGCGAATGCATTCGCTTTCGTCCTCTTCCGCTTCTCTTCCTCCTCCTACTTCTCTGATACAACGACCTCTTCTCGGATAGATGGAGCGCTCGCTACCATTTGTCTCCACATTGGGAATCACGAGAAATTGATGCCTGAGGGTTGAAGACGTGTCAGGAAAGAAAGGAAGGCCGCAGAACAAGTCGTCCAAGCCCCGCTCCAATTGATCTAGGTGGACTTACCTCCATCACACAAGACGGTCTGACCCGTGATGTTCCTCGCTTTGGGACTTGCTAGAAAACTGACCAGATTGGCGATATCTTCAGGGGTCTGTTTTCACCGATTAGCCACCAGGCAATCAGTTCCAGAGAGGATCCGAGACATGGACGGACCTGCGAACGCTTGAGCACTGCTCGTGCCTCGACAGATTTCTGGAACGCAACTTCTGGATCAATGCCATGTCGCTGGGAGAGGCTGGCGCCAATCGCCTTCCACATCTGATGTGTTTCAAAGAGTAAGCAAGATTCCTCTCACTGGCCCATGCCAAACGACGTGCAGTCACTCACTGGTGTGTCGACGGGGCCGGGCGCGTAGGCTTTAGTGGTTGCAACAGTGAGTATCAACTATTTGACCGGAGGCGAAGTCCAGACTAACCATTCACCTAAGATGGGTCAGTCGCGGTCATGAACGAGGGGACATGATTTGCCATTACGTTGATATCGTAAGGTGCAAACTCTCCCGCCGCAAGCTGGGTCAGTCCCCGAACGGCCCATTTGCTGGTCGAGTATGCTCCGGCATTGCCGGTCTGTCACCACGGTCAGAGTTAGGTCCGAGACTTTGTATAAGCAGAGCCATGTAGTCGAGAGAACGCATACCGCCTTGAAGCCAGCAGTGGAACAAGCCCCGAGGATTTTTCCTCCTTTGCCTTGCTTGATCATCTGCTTAGCTGCGGGGATCTCAAGGTCAGTTCTTTCGACACGTTTTCAGCCGCAAGATCCGTGGGTTGACGAATGCTCACCCGCCTCTCTATAACAAAGCAACACGCCGCGGACATTGACCTGGAGAGACACCGGTAAGGAGGGATTCACGATCAAGAGGATGGTATCAAGGAAGCATGCTTCTCACAGCCAAGACTCTGTCCCACTCTTCCACGCTAACTTCCAATAATGGCTTGGGGACGATGATTCCTGCATTGGCGACCATAACCTGGGGATGGGATGTAAGTGCGCCAGCTCCCATAGCAGCACCAGTGAACAGAAGGGGCTCGCACGTTCAGTTCCCCCATCTCGCTGGCTGTCTTTTGCACCATCTCATGGACCTCGCGTTCGTTGCTGACATCGGCAAAAAGACAGATCGATCTTCTGCCTGCGCCGGATTTCCGTGAGCATTTGGAAGTAGGCAATGCAAGACAATTTTGACGTTCCCAGGAGTGGCATCTCCACCGCTGAGGTTCTTCCCACCTTTTGCTTCCACTTCCGCCTTGACGGCCTCCAACTCTTGAGCCTGTGCTTGGATGTCATTGACCTAAAAGATTGTAAGCTGGACAGTCACGATCGCAACTCCTCTTCCCGCGAAGAAGACGAGTTTCTTTGCACTCACTGCAACATCCATCCCGTCATCGGCAAGCTGCAGGGCAATCGCCCGCCCGATGCCTCTTGAGGCGCCTGTCACAATTGCCACAACCATTGCTTGTATCACTTTTTTTTTTTTCGAAAAAGAGCAGTTTTCTTCTTGGACGGTCTGGTTCTCAAATTTCCAGGATCCGATGATTGTTGCCCATCTATCGAGGCCACTTTTTGTATGTCGATATTCTCCATCTGGGCCCCCAGGGCATGGACTCCGAGGCTCAATCTGCGCGTTCCATCACTCCACCACCCCACCGCCTTTTGCCGAGTGGTGCTCGGTAGCCGGCAAAACGTCGATTGAGCACGACCCCAGTGGAACCGCCCGTGTACATTGGGGCTCCACCCCTTGCCGATGCGAATTTGGGCGTCGAAGACTGTGGGTTGGGGAGTTGACGTTTTGACGCCACGCCTCCCTTCACTCCTCCGTCTAATAACTTGCTATATAACGTACTACACAGCGTCGTTCACGGAAAACCGGTTAGTGTACGGAGCCAACAGGGTCTGAATTTCTCTCTATTCCTAGTTTTATCCGACGGTTTCCGGGCCGCCAGAGAGCTTATTACCGGCGACGGTAAGCTCTCGTATAGTACGAAAGGTAGACGGGTATCCTTAAACGTCTAAATTAATGATCTGTTTATTTAGTATTCCCTCTTAGTCGTTTAATCTAAGCTGTTGTGATTCGTGCCTAATTGTCTTTCAAAGTCTACATTTAACGCGGCGAGCGAGGGGAGCGTGACTGACGTTATATACGGCGGCGGCAGCGCGAATAGAAGGATATCGCTGTTATACGATATCGTCGACGGCTTGTTGGATAATGAGCTCTCTATTAAATGCTATTTGAATAGCATTCAAGCTGTTTTGGTTGAGTTGTACGTTGGTAAAGATGGAGGGATCAGCGAATGCAAACCACCCCAGTGAAGAGGACGGACAGAGTAATATCAATTCAAATGCTATCTCCAACAAAACATCAATTCATTGACTCGAGCCCGCACGTCCACTAACATTTCCCAAGTTTCTTGATCTGAAGCTGATTGTTGCTTCCCCGACAAGTAGCACCGCCGAGGTACGGTCCGATGCTGGAGTCGGCGTCGGCGTCGGCGTCAGGGTGGCGGATCAGGGCAGCTCTCCCGAGTCCTTCAATGCCGTAACCACTTCACTCGCCGCCTTCAAGGCATCTCTACCTGCGGGAACACCACAATAGACCATCGTGTGCCGGCAGGCCTCACAGAGCTCCTCTTCGCTGATGCCATTGTGCAGTGCTGCTCGGAGATGGATCTTCAACTCTGGCGCGCGATTCAAAGCGACGAGCATAGCGATGTTCATCAGGGACCGCTCTCGGAATTTGAGGCCTGGCCTGGCATAGCTGGAGAAACAGACTTCGGAGATGAACTCGGACGCCGTCTTGGTGAATATATCATCCTTCTACAGCAATGCGAGTGGTTAACCCGGAGAACTGGTTCGCATGACACTCACCGACACACGAAAGGGGAGTAAGGCTGGCCACTCACTGCATCGCGTCGCAGTTCTTCGAGATGCTTGCTACCAAAGAATTCGTTCCTCATTTTGGCACCCACGGCCAGTTTTGTATCAGGTTCGGAAGCCATGATTTGGAATAAAGGGGCCGAGAGGAAGAGGCAGAAAGGAAAAGGGCTTCGTGGGCTGTGCACTTTGCCTTTACGGTATTTTTCGAGCACCAGCAAAAGAAGAGTTGACAATAAATTTAAAGAAAGGTCAGTGGCTCAGGCGGAATGGGAGGAGCATGGACGCTTTATATATTGTCATGTTGGGCGACCAAAGTCAGCCCGCACACCGGCGACTTTCGGCACTCCGGCAGAAGGGCCTGGGATCCGATTCTTGGTTCGTAACTACCGGATTGCATGCATGTTTACCAGGAATCATGGATTGTTGGTTTGGGTGATGCCGTGGTTCGGCATTGATCCGTTCTATCTACTAGGAGCCAACGTAACAAGATCTCGCACCATCCATATCCAAGGCATCTATTAAGATCTAATAGCTACATTCAGGAACTCCACCCCCAAGGGATCCCTTTAGGCTTCACTCAGGGAGAGAAGAAGACATCGGAGAAGTCATTGGGCCGATCCAGATACCATGTCGGGTTACTGCACTTCTCTCTCACGGAGAATCCGTTGCCCAGAAACGCGAAACGGTTACTGGAGAAATAAACATATTCGTAGTCCTCAGGCCGGAAGATCTCCATCATGTGAAACCAGTGAATCCTGCTTCCCGGGTGAAGCGCTGTGATGGGCCCTTCCGCTGTCCCGTTTTTGTACCACGACCGACACGGGCCTGCCCAGACCGTCCTGGGAAGAAACACTCGACAGTGTTGAGTAAAGTCCCGGACCGCGTCCGTCCGGACGCAAACGGACTTGATTCCCTCAATTTGCACCTTCTTCATCATCCGGACAACGTAACGAGAAACTTGCTCGGCGATGGTGAGGACGCTGCCATGCCCGATTGGAGCGTTCGGTCCCATGAATACTGTGTTGGTCGGTGCCCAGTCAGTCGGTCTGACAAGCGCGGAGGGTCTCGCATACAAGAAAAATATAATATATATGGGACAGCAGTCTCACAAAGGGACCACTGAGAGGGACGACGTACCAAAATAATTAGGCATCTCAGCCACAGCGCATGACATGTATGCTCCGGGGAGGCTTTTTGTCCACATGTCCTGAAGGTTCAGACCGTTCCTGCCGATGATTGGGAAACGTGGGCAGAACGAGACATCGAAGCCGGTGGCACAGACGATGGCATCGAGCTCAATCACTTCGCCGGACTGAAGCTCGATCCCGTTCGGAAGAACACGAGCGATTTGCTGCGTGACGACCCGGACATTATCCTCCGTCAGGGCCTCGAGATAGCCGGGCCCAGGGGTCAGCCTGCGACAGCCGGCGGGGAACGTGGTGGGAATGATGGCCTTGATCAGTTCCGGATCATTTCTGAGCGTTTTCGTCATGTGTGCAATTAGGTTCTTTTGCAAGACATCGGCTAGGCCGTCATTGTTCACCATCTAAGAGGGCTCTTGGTCAGCTACGACTTGCAAACACCGGCCATTACCCCCCCTGGGCCCCCGCAAAGGTATAATTCGCGTACGCACCGTGGCAAACCGTGCATTGACTTGCTCTTCCGTGGCTTTGATGAATGCTCTGTAATATTCCGCATCGTTTTCGAATCTGGCGATTTGCTCGGGACGGAACTTGTCCCCATCCATCAGAGCGGACTGAAGGATCTCGGCACTGGCGCCTTTCAGCATTCTCTCAGTCTGCGGTGGAGCGATCCAGGTGGGAGAACGAATAAAGTGCACAAGCTCTTTGACGTCTGCATTGGGGGACGGTGTCAGTTGACTGGCCAGCAACCTTGCAAGGTGGCTTTTTGAGACACTCACGCGGTTGAATCGACGGAACAATTTGCACTCCCGAAGAGCCATTTCCAATGACGGCAACCTTTTTGTTGCGATAGTCGAAAGATTCGGGCCACGCTGCGCTGTGAACCAGGTCGCCTTGGAAGTCAAATAGGCCGGGAAGATTGGGCCATTTCCAGTTGCTGCGCGTCTGTCAGTCGCCAATGCCCTGCGCGGAAGGGGGAAAGGGGGGGGGGGGTTCCAACTTGAGGATCCCGGTTGCGTTGAGGAGGAAATGGCATCGATCATCGACAATCTCACGGGAGACGAGGTTTTCAATCTTCAACTCCCATTCTCCAAGGTCTTCGCACCACTTTGCGTTGATGATCTTGTGCGACAATTTGATCTCCGGGCGCATATCTTCGTCGTCACAGCAGCGGATGGCGTAATCCTTGATTTCCTCGGCGTTGGCCGAGAACTGGGTCCAACGAGGGTTGGGTTTCCAGGTAAATTGGTAGTTGTGCGAAGGGTGATCACACTGACAACCTAAGAGACAAAATCCGACCAGATTAGCCCGTTGCTGTATGGGACCGGTATCAATGGAGGGGTCTCCAAGTGACCTTGCTCGCTGGCAGAGGGAAAGAAAATATGCCTACCTGGATAACGGTTCTCATACCAAGTTCCTCCAACCTCGGGGTTCTTCTCATACACCACATGTTCGTAGTCCGTCATTGTTTTCCGCAGAGTCCGGATCATGTTGATCCCACTGATGCCCGCACCGATGGTGATGATCCTCAGTCTCCGGGTAGTTCCCAGGGGCTGTTCAAGGATGTGGTATTCTTTACCATGGTCAGTCCCATTGAGGGTGGGTGTTTCTGCAAGAGCGGACGGTGCCATGTTGTCACGAGTGCGATGTATCATCGAATGGTAGCCAGCTGTGATTTCCTCGGGGAGAGAAAATGCGGAAAGATTATATCTACTTTGGGAGAATAAGTCATGGCTTTCACCATGGTAGTGAGATATCCTGATGTCCATCCACCTGCCCTGGCACCCGCCGTCTCCTCACCTCACCTGACGAGGCGTCGGCAAAGCCAGTCTTCGGCAAATTTGGCTCGGCAAGCAGCTGAGTTACCGAAGACCAAGGAAGCCCTACCGTGAGGAACGAACCCAGCCCGGTACAGGTGATTTGCCACGCTTGGTCACTCCAGCCGTGATTCCGTCAAACCGAGGTTGAGCTTGCACAGCCCAAAGATCGCCTGAATAAAATCTGTGTGAGGCACTCTGCAGGCGCTGTCTCTATTGGACAGCACATGGTTTGAGTAGTGCGACCCGGCATCCAATGATGGGAAACGAAACTTGGGTCTGCTGGTTGCCAATGGTGTATTGACTACATCTGAGAACTGTATGGCTCGACAGGTCTCTCGAAATCTGTCCAGAGCGGGTCCAGCTGGACGTCGCAAAGATCGAAATTGAACATCATATCCGACTCGGCCTCCAAGAGTTGCATTGGAGGGGTTGCGACGGGATTGTGCGGCTGGGCAGAGTTCACGCACAGAAGATCCATGCTGGGACACAACGACGCGGGAAATGGAAATAACCTGAGCTTGTCGACACGGTGGCAGAGACCAGCGCAAAACATATTGTCTCCGAAAGCTGGACGGCCCGCGGATGCATCTGCTGGGAGGTGCGACTGCACAACGCCACCGTTGCCACCATCTCCCAGTACTGATCGCTGCACACGATCAACATTGGCGAGGATCAGGGCGCTGCTCGGATTGTTCGCCCTCATGTCCTGGAGAGCGAGCCGAACTTTGGCAAGGTCCTCCCTGTGCCTTGCGTTGGTGTCAGGGAACTTGACGAGGGCGTGAACCAGAGGGACGCTCGCCACCATGCAGTACCAGTTGTTGATTGGCAGAAGCGAAATTATATCCCCTCGATAGTAAATCTCCTCAAACAATGTAGCGATGGCTGAAGCTGCAACAACCGAGACCCTAAGGGATTCCAGACAGTTCTCTACCAGACGGTAGAAGAGGATGACCCCGGTGAAGTACATAATGTGGAGCTGATAGACAAACGGCCGATAAGCTCTCTGCTCCATTGGGTCGTAGAGGCGGAGATCTGGGCGAAGACTCTCAATCCAGTCTCTGAGGGATTCTCCGATATGGATAATCTGTTCCATAACCGGCCTCTGCTGTCGTCCATACTGTGCTTCTGAAACACTTCCCAGGATCTTGCAGAGTTTGGTCCTCTGAAGAAATAGTTCGTTATCTGGGTCAGCTTCCGCAAAGTCGTGGAGCGTTGGCAAGTTGACATCGACCTCTTGCATTCGAAGCGAAGACGGCCTTCCGTAACACAACGACTGTAGCGTGTCTTGATTCTGTCCCAAATGTCAGTGTTGAGCCTTTCGGTGAAGACGTGGGTGATCAAGCCTACAGCCAGATGCCACCAGATCCGTCGACACATGCCGGGTTCCGGTAAGCTTTTGTACGTGGCTTCTCTGTGCAAGCCCATGTTCAACGCATACCGTATTGCAACGCCCCCCCAGTGCCAGGGTGAATTCAGGCTCAATTTGGTTGGCGTCTCCGGGCTTCTGGAGGCCAGGAGGCAGACTGACTTTAACACGGTCAAATATCGATCTGCCTCATAGTCCATCGCAAGTAGGGTTTTGACCTTCCAGTAAAACTGATCCGCTAGGGGGGCGGATTTGGGTGCACGTCGGAAATGACTTCCAACCAGGCACAGGCACTGCTGGAGTAGAACTGACTGAGGTTCACTTGTGAGATCACGGCGATCCACTAACGGCAGGAAGGGGAACAGATGCGAAAAGTAAACTTCCGAAAGGGCATTCATAAGCGGAATCGGCGGGAGCACTGTAGCTTGAGTAACTCGCAACACCGTTTCAGAGATCACGGCGGCCTCGGCGGGCCAAGAGTCTGGAGGTTCAGACACGCAAGTATTTGATAACAGTGAATGCTCCCCAAGATAACCCAACGGCCGGGTTCCGGTCACGGGTCGGGATCTATCTTCTGCATCTGCTGTGTCTGCTGTGTCTTGTACGCCGTGATCATGGAGTCGCTCAGCGTCTCCTCTCGACAGGCTGTAGTTCTCCGTGTGGTGGTGGGAAAGGGCAGGGCTCGTGAATGGGGTCGCCACAGGCGCCACCTGTGTTGAGAGTTTTCGTGATCGTTCGCGCCGTCTTTAGACTCAGGACGTTAGCCAGGGAACACGGCAAAGACGGAGATGCGCACTTGCACAGCAGATTCCCCTTTCGGCAGTTGCTGCACTGACTGTCTGAACAAAGTTGAAGATCACATTTTACCTGCCAGAGAAGGCGGGTTAGCACCAATATTCCCACCAAACCAAACAGAGCGCCGCCCCAGGATTACCTTCCGTGCATGGCACTGGACGCAAACGACGCCTGCACGCCGACGAGTCATTCGGACAGTGCCTTCTGGAGTCATCGTTGGTGTGGAAGGAGGAGACATCCGGCAAGGGAAGCAAGGAAGCCAGGAAGCGAGGAAGCGAGATTTTCGAAGCGTCGGTTCTCTTGAGTGCGGCTGCGGCAGGCAGCTCGGTTATATACAAAGTGTGGAGGACACAAGGGTGGGGTCCTCGGCTGGGGAGCCTTGCCAAGGTGCGGGAACTGACCCTGGCTCTCTGGAGTATTTGCCTATTTCGGCGAATTTATGGGGGTGTTGAGGGGTCGAGAGAGGCACCCGGTTGGCCCCCGTGATCCAGAGATCCGGAACACGAGGCCAAGGTGTTGTGTGCACCGGCAGTCGGCAAACCCGCTATAGTATTTCGCTATTTGAGACCAAGCGCAGTCCCTGGGCTCTGGACTCTCGAATCTAGAGTGATGTTCGCACAAGACAGACAACTTGACCACCCTTCTTGATTCCTTAGCCTCCCGACATCATCAAGGGGGCCCCGATTCGTTCCAACACCATGTCGCACCCCAACCCGTACTTTCCAGTGCCTGCCAGCACAAACACCGTGCAGGTCCGCATTGTTGACTCGACGACCAGGATCCGTAATTTGCCCATCGAGTTTCTGATGAAGCCGCCCATGGATGGCATGCAATACATGCCCACGTTGCCTTCGTGGTCCTTTCTGATCGAGCACTCCTCCGGGAAGAAGTTGCTGTTTGATCTCGGGGTTCCAAAGGATTGGCGCGTTCTTTCTCCCAAGGTCGTAGAGCCTCTGGCTGCTCGCGGGTGGGACATCCAAGTCGATAAGGAAGTCATCGATGTTCTCGAAGAAGGCCAAGTGGCCTCAAGCCAGATAAATGGCATCATTTGGAGGTGAGCCTCAAACACAGCTTCGCTCCCCGCACCCCGGGTGTCAGGGTAGAATGTAAAGTGACACAGACTCTTAGTCACTGGCACTGGGATCACCTGGGAGACCCCTCGAGGTTTCCACCATCCACTGACTTGATCGTCGGCCCTGGGTTCAAGGAGGCATTCCTGCCAGGTTTTCCCGCAAAGGCGGACTCCCCAGTCAGAGAAAGCGACTTCCGGTGAGTGAACGCCTCTGGCCCGAACCGGAATTAGACTACTAACATCGCGGTGGTGTCAAAGCGGCCGCAACGTGGTTGAGATAGCTTTCGACAAGTCGCCTGCCGTTACCCAGGTAGGACCTTTCCAAGCATTCGACTATTTTGGAGACGGATCCTTCTTTCTGGTCGATACTCCTGGACATGCGGTAGGGCATTTGAGTGGGCTCGCGAGAACAACGGCCAACCCGGACACATTTATCTTTATGGGCGGGGATCTTTGCCATCACAGCGGTGAGATGAGGCCTTCGAAATACTTGCACATCCCGTCCGAGATTGCACTCCCGTCGTTCCCGCGCGGCATTTGTCCCGGTGCGGCGTTCGAAAAGTTGCTGGTTGAACGAACCGGGTCGCGAGAGAAGCCCTTCTTCGAGCCTGGATTTGGTTTAGACCTCGAAGAGGCCACAAGAACCATCGTCAAGGCTCAGGACGCGGACGCAAGCGAGAATATCTGGTTCATTTATGCGCATGACCCTAGCCTGATTGGTACCGTGGATCTTTTCCCCTTGTCTGCAAACCAGTGGAAGGAACACGGCTGGCGACGGAAGACCTTGTGGTGCTTCCTCGAAGATTTTCGAGATGCTGCCGATGTATTTCGTCGAGCGTAGAGATTGCATCTCGAGGGACCTCCCGTGTAGGTAGAAGAAACATCTCTTGAGCGACCTTGTGTCATGGGGGTGTTCTATTTCCCTCCTTCTTTGTGCACGTGCTCTAAACAAGAGTCTTTCATCGCTTCCGTGCTTCTGCGACGCCCATAAGCTTTCGCGCCAGCAAGGTTCCAGAGCACGCCAGGTCGCTTCGATAACGGAGGCCTGAGGCTGAGATGGAAATGTAGTTGTCATCAATCTCGCTCGATGCGGATACGAGTATGGGTTGTCTAATGTCGGCAGGCTTGGACGCACTTCTTCCGGCCCTCAGATAGGTGTGGAGACTATATAGCCATCATAAAGCCGGTCCTCGTACTCTGAACTCGGTAGAAACGGCCCCTGGCCCTTGGGAAGAGCCGAGCAACAGCCGGTCTGCAGCATTTTCCATGCGGCGACCACGCCAAGCGCCGCCGGTCGACTCCTCCACGTTTCCCCAGATATACTGCGGGACGGCAATTTCTTTACTGGGCTCGGTTGGTGAAACTGATATACGGCGTTGTGTCGAGGTATATACTAAGGCACGACCTCCCCGCAAGATCCCCGTCCATTCCCACAAAATCGACGCGCCTTCAGTTGCTTTGGCCATTGCGTCTTTCCTCCAACACCCGCCAGATCAATCTCGTATCTCTCTCTTCTCGACGAGACTTAAAACCAAGCATGGGGTCTACAGAGCCACAGAAGTCTAAGGACGTCGTGGAACACTTCGACAACGAACCTGGGCACGACAAGGAGGAGAAGGGGTTCAAGTCGCATGACGTCGCCACCTTCTCCCCAGCAGAGGAGAAGAGACTCCTGCGCCGAATCGACTTGCGCGTGACGTGCGTGCTTGGATCGTTATACCTTATCGCTCAGATTGACAGAAACAATCTCGGGAACGCGAACATTGCCGGCATGTCCGTTGATCTGGACCTCACCGGCAGCAGGTATTCCATCGTCGTTTTGTTCATGTTCATCACCTATGTCTGCTTCCAACCCGTTGCCGTGGTGGTGATCCGCAAGGTCGGAGCACGAGTATTCTTCACGACGATTGTATTGTTTTGGGCGGCAACCGAAATCTCTCTCGGCTTGGTCAAGGATTGGTACGACATGATCCCCCTCCGTCTCATATTGGGCGCCTTCGAGGCCGGCATGTTTCCCTGCGCTGCGTACATGCTTTCGAGTTGGTATACGCGGTTTGAATTGCAGCAACGAATGGCACTGTTCTACCTTATCGGCACCGTCGCCTCGGCCTTTACGGGAATCCTGGCTTATGGAGTGTCCCAAATGGGCGGCCTGGGAAGTGGCCCGGAGTGGTGGGGCCACCGCTACGGCCCTACGAAAGAGAACCCAGACGCCCCGAGCGGCTTTGAGTCGGGCATCGCTGGTTGGCGATGGATCTTCATCATGTTCGGTATCTTTACGCTGGTGGTCGGCATCGTCTGCTTCTTTCTAATCGTGGAATTTCCCGAGAAAGAGCTTGAGCCCAAGAGATGGAAGGTCCCCTTCCTCTCCGAACGAGAGACTGAGCACGCCATATCGAGAATCCAAGACGATAGAGCCGACGCAGAAGCTGAGGATTTCACGGTGCGCAAGTACCTTCGAGGCGCCGCTGACCTCAAGGTCTGGGGACACGCGGCCGTTTTCGGCCTGACTACCGTCACTAACTATGCCGTCGTCTATTTCTTGCCCATCATCCTGCGCGAGGGTCTGGGCTTCGGGATTGCTGCGTCTCAATGCTTGACGGCTCCCCCTTATGTCCTCGGCTGCATCTGGATGCTGAGCCTTGGGTGGCTCTCTGACAAGGTCCGCCTGCGTTCACCCTTTATTGTATTCAATTGCTGCAGTTCCATTCTCGGTGAGTTTTCTTCCGCCAACGCCCCCAGCGATTGCACCACCGAACTTGTGCTGACCTCCGTATCCAGGACTCGGTCTCCTTGGCTACACACACGCGGTGGCAAGTCGCTTAGTGGGTGCCTTCCTCGTCACAGCGGCTGGATCGGCAAATATTCCTGCAGCGCTTGCCTGGCAAGCCAACAACGTCCGGGGACATTGGAAGCGTGCCCTGACCTCGGCCATGGCCGTTGGGGCCGGGGGCATCGGCGGCATCGTTGGTGGGACTGTCTTCCGAACAGAGGACGCCCCAACTTACCATCCAGGGATCATCGCAACCCTCGTCGCCAATTCCCTTATGATACTGGTATGCGCCCTGCTTAACATCAAGTTCTATCGGGCAAATAGGAGAGCAGAAGCTGGCGGAAAGCCGATCGAAGGGTTGGCATCATTCAGATACACTTATTAATCGAACGGACCAAACCGGGAGACAAGCTTCTCCTTCAGGAGATAGCAGTTGGTCTTTGAGAATGACGATCTGGACAGAGGGCGGTAGATAGCATCCGATGTCATGAGTTATCTGTGCGCGAAATGTAGCTTGTTTGCGGGTCCCCGGGTAGGGGGGGGGGGGAGATTTTTGGCTCAGACCTGGCGCCAAGTATTGCTCCTTCAGTATATGGGTAAGAAAGACAGCAATTGAGCAGAGACGACCAAGAAAAAGAGCCCTAGAGAATATGTCTTGCTTGCCCTTTTGCGGGTGTGGAACCAGCTAGTGGAGGGCTGGTCAAGCTGTGCAAGCATTCGCGAACACCGGAGCGCAGTGCCCAATTCAATCAGTTTGAAGCCCTACACCACTCCCACTCCTGGCTCTAGGGCTCAGATTAAGTCTGCCCGCGAGACCGCGTAATGGGTTCGGGATTCATCGTCCGTAACCGCATGGGGCCCGCTATAGAGACTTCGTACCGCCAGCCGAGTGCCGTGTCTCGGATTCTCTCTCTCGCTTCCTCCCATCGACCTCCCAATTTCAGTCTCTTCCCCAGACGTCCAGGCCGGGACGCGAGATGCCCTAGTGCCCTCTTTGCATCGACTTGACCCCCCAACGCCGTGTCGTTGGTAATTGCCACGCAATATGCAAACCAGCCAGAGAGCGCGCTTGCGAGCGCCGCGAGCATGCCAGCGCTGCAACCAGCGCAAGGTAAAGTGCGACGTGATCGAGACGGGACTCCCGTGCAGCCGCTGCCGCCTCGACGCCGCCCCGGAGTGTACGATCATGCCCTCTCGACGAGGCACATATGAGAGAAGAAAGGTGCGCAACCAGGCGACACTTCTACGGCCAGCATCGTCCTCCCCATTGCCGGCGGACCGTCAGACGGAAATGCAACGCTCAAGTTCTGGCGATGGACAAGTACAAAGCCCGAACATCTCGCGCGCAACGTCGGAGAAGACAAAGAGTCATGCTGCTCAATGGGAATCCACCGAGGTGGCTGGCCGTACTGACGCTCCCGGCTCCAACATGAGCGTGCCGAATGCTGACCAGAGTTCTCTTGCATCTATGTTTGAAGCCTTTCTCAACAAGCAGAATTCGTCTCCGGAGAGTACAGTTTCAAAGCTGGGGATTGTCTTCTTCAATGAAAATTCGCCTCTGACCTTCGCTCTGTCCGAACTTCAGGGGTCG
Organism: Fonsecaea monophora; assembly: GCF_001642475.1. Taxonomy (NCBI): domain Eukaryota; kingdom Fungi; phylum Ascomycota; class Eurotiomycetes; order Chaetothyriales; family Herpotrichiellaceae; genus Fonsecaea; species Fonsecaea monophora. Next base: position 402,373 of record NW_019173943.1, read on the forward strand.
CAGCGACCGACTACATACAACGCGGGCTCCCATCTCCATGAGGATCCTGTGATTCAGCGCAGCGATCTCCATCCACCTCACATGTCGCATCAGGAGACGGGCTTCCTCAAGTCGAGAGGCGCATTTGACACGCCCAGGCCTGAGGTGTCGGACATGCTTCTCGCCGCATTTCTCGACCGCTTCATCCCTCTCTATTCCATTGTGGACAAGTCGAGCTTTGTGAAATCTTACCGGGAGCAAAGTCTGCCTTGGATCCTCTTTCATGCAATGTGCTTCATCGGGGCCACATTCTGCGACACCAGTAGTCTACACAGGGCTGCATTTGAGAACAGAGTGGAAGCTCGCCGATCCTTTTATAACAAGGCCAAGATGCTTTTCGACTTGGGCTACGAGACTAATAAAGTCGTGCTCCTTCAAGCGGTCCTTATGCTCTCATTCTGGGGACCCCAGATGAAGAGCTATTGGAACCCGTGTTCCTGGATCGGCTTTGGAGTTACGATCGCCGAGTCGCTTGGTATACACCGGAGTGACTCCTCAACGAGTATGGTGCCCCAGGCTAAAGGCTTGCTCCGAAGATTGTGGTGGACGTTGGCGGTGCGAGACGCTTACTGCGCTGCGCTGCTGGGTCGACCTTTCCGGATCAACATGTCTCAGTGTAACACTGACATGCTCAACATGGCCGACTTCGACCACGAGTCCGACTTCTTGGCCACGGGAACGGAGAGCCTCATCCATTGCAACTATCAGATACAGCTAGCAAAATTGTCGCTTGTCCTGCGCAAGATCATCGAGTTACGCTTCGGTCCCAGCGAAAACTTGACCACGCTACAAGATCTGCAGGACATGTGCAACGAGTGGAAAGCAAGACTCCCTCCGGAAGTCGACTGGGAGTTTCCCATCACCGACTCGAACAGAATCTTTGCAACAAGCCTACGCATCATTTTCCATCACCACGTCATCTTCATTTACTTCAACATGCCGAGCGTCCCGGAGGGCCGAGAAAGCGTAGAAGCCGACGTCGACAGCGCGTTTTCCAGTCTTCCCCAATCGTCGGCGGAGGTTATCTCGTCCACAGCCGTCACACTGATGACGAACTCGATGCTCGGCCTCGTTCCACATGAGATTTTTCCGGGCTTCTTTATTGCGAGCATTGTCTTTTATAGAAGGGTGCGGAAATCGAACCATGTCCACGCTCAAATGGGCCGTGCTGCCTTGGACAACTGCACAATGGTGATGAATGCGGTGAGGGAACGCTGGGATCCAGCCTTCTGGGCGATCAAAATCTTTGACTTCCTCGTAACCGAGGCCGCCAACTCGACGACAGCTTCGTTGACGACCGCATGGAGTTCCCAAAATCTGCAATCTGGAGGTTGCGGTGCAGAGAACCCAAATAGTGAGGTCTTGCAGGACACAACAGAAACCCAAGCCAGCGGCTACGACACCCAAAAAGATATCCTCCATTCAATTGACTTTGGACTGTCGCGGTTCGAAGTGTTGAACGAGTTTTTGTTGATGCCGAGCTATTTCGGGGCCACTCCAAACGCCTGGTGAAAGCGACCACGACGACACATCTCCCAGTATGTTGTCCAAACCCAAACCGACAGTTGATGATCTCAGTAACCCGCAGCAAATGAGGAAAAAGCAGTTTGCGGCAGTTGGCTGACGGCTAACAGTGGCGACGGCTACGGCCCAATTACCGAGCAGACAACCAACTCCTCCGGCACGCAAGCTTTCGTCGTGGAGCTGCAACCGATCGCCAGGCCGAACACTCGGCAATGACTCTCAGGCTTGCGGCTATTTCGTCTCAAGCCCCTGCTCAGTGCGTTCTCGATAAAATTGGGGACCAACAGATATTGACCGCGTTGCCAAAACTGGCTGGAGCGACTATCAACCCCCGGACATGAGAAGGTCCTTATTGATTGGATACCTTGGTCTTGATTGAAACCGTGACCGCCGCCTTGTCATAGATTTCGACCAACAATGACCATCTTCCACAGCCCGTTTCCGCTGCTCAATCTGCCCGAAACAGACATTTTCTCTTTTCTCTTCGAAAGAAACGATAGGCCGTTTCCGAACGAACATGGTGAGTTTGCGACCCTTTACAAAGCGCAGGAGAAGCAATGGCCACTGATTTTCCATACTGCAGTCATCTTCAAGGATGCCGAAAATGAGAGACAATATTCCTACTCCCAAGTCAAGCAAACAGCCCTGTCTTTCGGCCGCGGGTTAAGGGATCGCTTCGAATGGCAGAAAGGCGACGTCCTCGTTCTCTTTGCCGCCAACAACGTCGACACTCCAGGGCTTATCCTGGGGACGCTTTGGACTGGTGGAGTGATTTCGCCCGCGAACCCAGGCTACACTGTCCGTGAGCTGGTGTACCAACTCCAAGACTGCGGAGCTCGAGCCGTGGCGACCCAGTTCTATTTGCTGGAGACGGTGAAAGAGGCATGCCGGCAGGTTGGAATATCGGAAGACTCTATCTTGCTCGTGGACGAACAGAAGGACCCTTCTGGACGCATTAAACACTACACTGAAATACAAAGTAAGAGCCTTGCGACTCGATACCAGAAAGCCACCATCGAGCCCAAGGCCGATCTTGCGTTTCTGGTCTACTCTTCTGGCACGACAGGAAAACCCAAGGGCGTGAGGCTCTCGCACTATAACCTCACCTCAAATGTCAGTCAGCTTCAACCAGGAGAGCAGTACAACCTCAGCTGGGACGGCTCAAGAACCAGCAGCGACATCCCACTACCAAGACCCGGGGCAGGAGGAGATAAGATTCTTGCCTGTCTTCCGTTCTTCCACATTTACGGCCTTACCACGACGGTTCTCAACCCTCTGTACACCGGCACCACCACAATAGTTCTTGCGCGGTTCGAGATCGAAAAGTGGTGCAGGCTGGTCCAGCACCATTCAATCACCTTCTCCTACATTGTCCCTCCGATTGTCCTCCTGTTGTGCAAACACCCGGCCGTTCCCTCCTACGATCTCTCCAGCATCCGCATGACCAACTCGGGAGCTGCTCCTTTGTCGAGAGAAATGGTCGAGACATGCTTTCAACGAACGGGAATCCGGGTCAAGCAAGGATATGGTCTGTCTGAGACCAGCCCCACCGCCTTCAACCAGCCATGGGACGACTGGAACGTGAGCGTTGGAAGCGTGGGCAAGGTCCTTTCCAATATGGAAGCCAAAATCTGTACTCCCGCCGACGAGAATGACCCGACGGATCGCTCCCACCGAGAGCTACCGGCGCTCCCACAAGGTACGGTGGGCGAGCTTCATGTCCGCGGACCGAATGTCTTCCTGGGCTACCACCACAACCCAGCCGCAACGGCCGAGTGCCTATCGCCCACCGGTTGGTTCCGTACAGGCGACGTCGGATACATGGACGCTCAGGGCAATCTCTTCCTCACAGACCGTGTTAAGGAGCTCATCAAGTACAAGGGGTTCCAAGTTGCCCCTGCTGAACTCGAAGGCTATCTCCTGGAGCATCCTCTGGTGGCCGACTGCGCTGTTGTTGGGGTTCAAAGTGCGCAGCTGGGAACCGAAGTGCCCAGAGCTTATATCGTGCCGGCAGGCGGTGCTGCTGGCGACAATGGATCGTCGTCCGACCTTGACCGAGCGAAGCTAATCATTGCCTGGCTCAACAGCAGGGTGGCCAACCACAAAAAGTTGAGAGGCGGAGTCAAGTTTGTCCAGCAGATCCCGAAGACCGCCAGTGGCAAGATTCTGCGCAGGATCCTCAAAGAGCAAGCAAAAGCTGAAGCAAGCAGCGAGGTCGGTGCGAGGGTGGCGCCGATCGGCCCAAGGTTGTAACAGAGCACAAACGAGAGCACATCGCAGTTAGCAAAGTGTATGTTGGATTGTCAAGATGCGCCGGGCACTGCTACGAGGATAGGCAGGAGGTGGTGAGGACGCCGCACCCCCCGAAAACTAACACCCTCGTCTATCAAATTCAGTGCTTCTCTTGTTTTCTCTCTCTGTCTCTCCATCCCGTCGGCCCTCCGTCCATGACTGTACTCGGGCGGGTTGGAATTTTGCTGACAACTGGGCTAAGCGTAGAGAGCGTATCCTGCCTCCGGTGCTGTCTGACAACCAGTCCTGATTCTGGTATCGTTACCGCTACACCTATGCCTCCTACCGAGGAACCCGAGGGCATTGACCGCTCACCAGTTCTCTAAGCCCCGTGGATCCACATTTCCCAGCGGCTTAATTGTCTGTGCCCAGTTCCATGTAACCGCGGGTTCCAAAGTCTGCACTGACTGGAGGACGGTAATTTTCGGCAGCTGGTCCAAGAGCTCCGTACGCTTCTTGTACGCTATCTATCTGCGGGCTCCGTGACACCGGCCCAGCGTCAGTATTGAAAGAAAGGCGTCTGTGGCTCTTCGCGACCAACACAAGCCATCGGGCCGCCCCCAGAGAAACCACTCGGGCGTTTAGTGTCTTTACTCTGTATGCTTGAGATCTAGGCCAACCCACCAAGAGTGACACTCTTGATGACCTGGTACTCGGCTAAGCCGTACTTGCTCCCTTCTTTCCCGTAGCCTGACTCTTTGACCCCTCCAAAAGGCGACCCGGCTTCTGAGATCTTGCCGGTATTTACACCAACCATGCCAACTTGCAGAGCTTCCGCAACCCGCCAGATGCGGCGGTGGTCATTGGAGAAGAAGTAGCTGGCCAACCCGAATTCGGTGTTATTCGCCAGTCTCACCACGTCTTCCTCCCGGTCAAAGACCACCACAGGGGCTATGGGGCCAAATATCTCTTCTCGAGCGATCATCATCTCGTCAGTGATGCCGGTCAGCAAGGTTGGTTCCACAAAATTGCCCGCGGCCAAAAGGCCTTTGGCAGCGGCGGTCTCGCTCGTTTCATTTCCACCCCCTTGGGCCACCACGGTTGCCCCCTTGAGGACGGCATCATTGATGAGCTCATGCATCTTGTCGACAGCAGCTTTGTTCACCAACGGGCCATTCGTCACGGATGGGTCGAATCCAGACCCCATCTTGAGATCGTGGCGGATTCGGTCGCTCAATTTGGAGATGAACGTGTCCGCCACCATCCGTTGCACAAAGACTCGGTTTGCGCAGATGCAGGTCTGGCCCGAGCATCGAAACTTACATCCCATCAAAGCATCGACAGCATCATCAAGATCTGCGTCTTCAAAAACGATGAATGAGGCGTTTCCTCCTAGTTCCATAGAAATTTTCTTCATAGTTTTTGCCGCCTTTTCCGCTATAGCCTTGCCGACCCCCGTCGATCCGGTAAAGCTGATCTTTTTCACCTTGGGATTGGTATATAGCTCCTCCACGGCGGCACGATTCCTCGTTGTTACCGTCTGAATGACGTTGACTGGGATCCCAGCTTCCCCCGCAAGTTTCGTTAATGCCAGTGCGCAAAGCGGTGTTTCGCTTGGAGGTTTGATAACCACGGTGCAGCCAGCAGCGATGGCGGGAGCGACCTTGCGCGTTATCATAGCCATGGGAAAGTTCCATGGGGCAATGATCCCACATACTCCAATAGGCTGCTTGAGCACAACGGCAGTGCTGTTAGGGAAGCAGGAGGGAATGATATCGCCGTACGAGCGAATGGCTTCCTCGGCAAACCAGGAGACCATGTTCGCACTCGACTCTACCTCTGCAGCAGCATCAGCCAGGGTTTTGCCGTTTTCCATCGTTAGCAGCTTGCTCAGGTCTCGCGAGTGCTTCCGAATTAGGGTCGCCCATTTACGCAGCATGGCTGCGCGCCCGTACTCCTTTGTTCTCGAAAAGGTTTCGAAGGCTTCATGGGCGTGGTCGATTGCTGCTCTGAAGTCGTCCATTTCCATATTTGCCACGTTGGCAATGACCTGGTTCGTAACTGGATCATAGACCGGGAAGGTGCCATTTCCGCTGACCCATTCACCGCCAATGAATGATCGCTCCTCTATCAAGTCGTGCACTTCGAGAGCATCTCTCAGGCATGTTGGATGCCGCTCGCCACCATGGGAGGGCTTCTCCATTTGCTCTTCTGGAGGTTGGACCCCTCTCTTGTTGCCAAAGTGACGGTATTCAAAGGGAAAGCTGCACTCTCAAACCGGCAGACAGTTTGCACGTCAATTTATCATTTGCGAAAGGTCAAACAGATGAGGGTTGGTCCGCACATTCAAGACTCAGGTATTTCTATTCACTTTACCATTCCTGAGTCGACTACCGAGTTTCCGTCATTACGTCTATCCACCATTCCGGAATGGTTCTGCTGAGGGGAGACGCGCAGCCGACTCAAATAAAGTCGGGAAGTGTCAAGCACCTGCCTCCACCAGCGATGTGAAGTGATGCCGGATGTTGCAGCAGACATAACGGCACAACCACTGAGGTCGGCGCTTCCCACTATACACCATTGTGGAGACAAACCGACGAATGGCTGAAGCGATTACTCAGACTATTCGGTAGGAGATCGGTAAAATTTTTGTATTTGCCGACCAGTATTGACCTTTCGGTAGCGCGGCAAAGGGGTGCGAATCGAGTAAATTTCCTGTGCTCGGTACTGAGATTCGGGGACTGGAGCAACATTGCGTGTATAGCTCGAGATGGCGTGTTTTCGGCCTTTGTGAGTTCTAGGCCCTGCTGATCGTCTCTGTATAAGGTCTCACCGTACAGCACAAAGAATAGGACGAACCAAAACGCTCTGCCGACTGCCTGACGATTCCCTCAGCGACCCAACTCTTTCTTGAAACATGTCAAACAAACCTGACTGGGTAAAGGCTTTGAAGCCGGCCGGTCCCCCTGGAACTGAAATTCTTGCAGCGGAAAGGAAATCGTCGCCCATTGATGTCGATGGACTCGCGGCCTTTTTGTTCACACAGCCAATCTTGGATCGTAATCACAGAATCCTCGAAATACTCCAGGCAGAACCCGTATTCGACAAGTCGTCGAATTACTTTCGGGGCCGCACTGAAAGAATTAAGGCCGCGCTTGCCCGTGGGAAGCGACTACAACAGTTGACGGAGCTTCATGGGTGGTCTGCTGAGGAATATCAAGTGGCATACGACTTGATCGGAGAGCCAACACCCTATGGCCTCCACGCCGGAATGTTTATGGTTACTCTGAGAGAGCAAGGGACCCCCGAGCAGCATCGGTTATTCCTTGAAAAGGCTCAAAAGTACGAAATGATCGGGTGTTATGCCCAGACAGAGTTGGGCCACGGGTCGAATGTACGAGGGCTCGAGACTACAGCAACCTGGAACCCGCACAGAAAGACCTTTACGCTCCACTCGCCATCGCTGACATCTTCGAAATGGTGGATTGGCTCTTTGGGCCGGACAGCAAATCATGCAGTTGTCATCGCGCAGTTGATCATCGACAAGGTCTCCTACGGACCTCATCCTTTCGTTGTTCAGATTCGAGATCTACAGACACATCAACCTCTAGACAACATATACGTTGGTGACATCGGGCCCAAATTCGGGTTCAATACCATGGACAACGGCTTTCTTTTATTAAACAATGTGGAGATTCCGCATGATAATATGCTGTCGCGTTTCTCCCGAGTTGATGCCTTGACAAACAAGTACATCCGTCCTTCCAATCCCTCACTCGTGTATGGAACTTTGACGTGGGTTCGCTCCAACATTGTCCTCAGATCCGGGGCAGTCCTTGCCCGGGGAGTGACTACAGCCGTCCGGTACTGTGCCGTCCGCAAGCAGTTTCGCAGACTTGATGCCGCGAGCAATGGCACCAGCGACACTACCGAAACGGCGGTCCTCAACTACTCGATGGTGCAATATCGATTGTTGCCGCTGCTGGCAGCAACATTTGCTCTGCACTTCACGGGTCAGAATATGATTCAATTATATCAAGCGAACCAAGCTGCCATGAACGGGCCCGACCGAAGTAAATCAAATGCCGACATCCTTCTCGCCGAGCTCCATGCATCCTCTTGTGCCTTGAAAGCTTACACGTCGACCGTAGCGGGCGAGGGCCTGGAAACGTGTCGCCGGGCATGTGGTGGCCACGGCTATTCTAGTTTCGCAGGCGTCGGCTCCTTGTATGCAGACTATCTACCAACCCTGACGTGGGAAGGTGACAACTTCATGCTGACACAGCAAGTCTCACGATATCTCCTGAAAATCGCTCGCCAAGTGGTGTCCGAGGTCGACGTGAACTCGTCGACCCATGCTGCACCAGGCAATCAGTTCAGTATCCACACGGCCACAATACTCGCCAATTACAGGACGAAACAATCCGACACAACAGTGGTACCCTTTGATGTATTGGGAGACGACACCAGCTGCCTCGTCGATGCCTTTGCGTGGAGGGTGGCCTACCAGACATTCGAAATTCTGAGACGCCATGACGATGAAGGCGCATCGTGGGACAGCCTCCTTGTTTCTTTCTGGCGGCTAAGCACGGCCTATTCGCAGTACTTGGTCGTCCGGAATTTCCACCAAGTGTTAAGCCATCCGACAGCGCAAATTTCGCCACCTCCCGCGTCGGACACGATGGCGGTGCTACACAGTCTATTCAGGCTGAATGCGCTCTATTGCCTGTCAAACGAATCCTCGGAATTTCTTACAAGCGGTGCCTGTACGGCGAAGGTGCTTCATATGCTTCGCGAAGAGCGATTGCTGCCGCTGTTGTCGGAAGTGCGACCACATGCAGTAAAACTGGTCGACGCTTGGAAGATTTCAGATTGGCAACTCGACAGTAGCCTGGGACGGGCAGATGGGAGAGTGTACGAAGATCTGTTTTATCGCGCCAGCGAGAATAACCCTCTGAACGACATCATATTTGACCCATCTCCAAACAGCACCACTCTCTTCAAGACAAGAAGCTCCCGAGGTCCCTCGAGCAAGCTTTAGAGAAGGGCCCTGCTAGCATCATATCGGAAAGCGCTGTTTCTCGCCATCCCGCGAGCGCTTCCAGGGCGAATTTTAGGATAGGCTGAGCCGCAGGGAATACAACGCGGCGAATAAGAGAGTGCTTTCTCTCCTAAGAACATTTTATCCTGACCCAGAGATAATTTTACACACCAGGCCGAGAGCTTGAAATTTATCTATAAGCCAGCACCCAGGTTACACGTAATAACAAATCAAACTTTCTAATGAGGCAATGCTGGTCTGTGTGCTGTAGTTTTACTAGAACCGCCTATTTACTACCTAGGTAAGGTATATATAGGTCACTCCCAAGGTCGTCTCTGGTACATGGGCTAATTCGTCATTTTTATAATGGCTAAATGTTAAGGACTGCCTGGCGAGTAGCTATCACATCTCGTAGAAATCTAATGGTAGCCAGTATAGCCCTCTATCTTGTGGTGTAATAAAGATATGACGCTCAAGGAGCGCAGGCTCCTTCGCAAACGAGACGAGGTCTTGGAACGGTTGGAGAAAGTGAGATGGCTAAGGATCTAATTCACGTGATACTCAATCACGTGGCTCTCAGGAAGTCCCTCGGCCAAGCTAGTGACGTTTAGCGGTCGCCTCCCTTTTGGTGCCTAAGCGTGCACGCGTGCCAGGGTGCCGGGCACTATATCAGTGGCGCAGACTGCGGCATCCCCATCCATGTTCTGTGGAGAAATGACCGCATTCACATCTGCTATACAAAGTCTCGGGACTGCTCCCTGCCTTGTCGTCGATGGTGGCAGACTTCTCCTCAACCGTGGACATACTCGATAACATCTCTCGCGATGAAGCCACGAGCATGACGCTGTCCAAGTATCCTCACGATAATCGTCCGAATGTGGGCGGCAGGCCTCCAGATTGACGTCTTCCGACCCCAAGACAAAGGCTCACACCATGCCCCCTTCCTCCGTTGCTTCCATCCCCACGGAGAAGGACAAGGATGCTCAGAAAGACCGGGATAGCCCTTCTGCATCCTCCATTTTCCTTCCCCTCGGAAGAAGAACTCGTCGAGATTCCAAGTCATCCCTGTCCCACGATCTCGACCAAGATGCCCTCAACCACGCGCTCAATACCATCCATACCGCGGCATCCCAGTCAAACCACTTGACGGTCTTTAATGACTACGCCGATCCCCCGACGGCCTCCTCTCAAGCGGAGAACAAGTCTTTGGCGAGCGAAATACAAGGAGGCATATCAGGCTTGTACAACAAATTGAAGGCTACCGTCGGTGGTTCCAAGGAGGGTGAAGAACATCATCAAGATGCGTCCTCTAACCCCTCGGTGGGGGATGATCGAACCAGCTCCAAGATCAGCTCCGGTATCACGTCCAAGGCACCTTCGCCCCGACTGACAGCCTCAGACACGACGCTTTCAATCGATCTGGCCCCATCGAAAGTCTCTTCGAAGGCCACAAGCATTTCGAAGCCCTCGATACCCTCTACGCCCGCTCTCCGCTCACCTACCGGTCCTCCCCAGCCTTCTTCCCACCTTGCTGACCCTTCGGTGACTTCAGTTAATATCCATGCTGTCGGCTCGGCGAATCATTCGAGGGCTGGGTCTGCGTTCGAACTCGATTCTCCTCACGAGCGGAGTCTAACAGCTTCTGCAGATAGCGAAAGTCTGCGCAAAGCTCTTTCCAAGCAAGGGACCGAGACGTCCTTCACCGAGAGGGGGAACAAGCTGATCACATCGCCTCTTCTGAGTGCCAGGGGAGTGGCTGTATCCCACGATCGAGGACTGTCAACTGCCTCCAATCAAAGTCACTATAGTCATGTTGATGGTGTGGCCAGCCCGCCATTGTTGACGTCGCCTCAGGCGGAGCGATCGGCTGCCCGAATAGTGATGGCGAATAGACAAGACAACCCTTCACAGTTGAGGCACACCAACCCTCTAGACCTCTTGGCTGAAAATGCAGTCAACTCCACCAAAGCCTCAGCCTCCTCTCAAGGCAAGCCTAGTGAAGTTTCTGGCTTGAAGTCACCCCTGCTATCGACGTTGGACCAAAGACCGTCAGAGAAACTGGCCCCAAAAATAAGCCAGTCAAGATTGCCAGGCTTCTATGCCTCGCGAACAACTTCATCAGACTCATCAGTCACAGCTGGCATGTTGCGTGCAAATCTGGATCCCCGTGACGATGACTCGCGCAGTATCGTCATACACCGCACCTCTCAAGCGAGACCGATCAGCAAGCTGCGTAGCAAGTTGTTGAGTAAAGAGTTCTGGATGCGAGATGAGAATGCAAAAGACTGCTTTCATTGTGGCGAGCAGTTCACTACATTCCGCCGGAAGCACCATTGTCGCACGTGCGGCCAGATCTTTGACAACAAGTGCACGGTTCTCATCAATGGGAGTCACTTTGGGTCCAATAGTGCCGTTCGTGTCTGCAAACCGTGCGAGTCCATCATCACTTCCCACGACGACGACTCGTCTGATTATTCGGCTGAAGATCTGGCTTTGACGGAACCGGCCCCTCGTCCACGGACCCCTGAACCCTCTCATTTTGCCCGCGTCCTGCCCCGGTTTGAGGATGACAATGCTTCAGTCACTTCGCAGTCTCTCGAGCAAATGGCCAGGACGCCCACAATGAGCTTTCCAGTACGACGAGCTTTCGATGGGGCCAACCGCAATTCCGCTGTGCTGGAGTTCGATACAACCGATCGACCCCTCCCTCGACCAAGCTCCTCTAGGTCCTTGAAAGCAACTCATTCTATTGGGCATAGCCACAAGAGGCATCACTCCAGACATCAGCACATACGCAATTTCAAGGCTTACCATGAAGATAGAGCACCTTTCCAACGTCGTGCTGCCGACGACGGAATCAAAGTTGGCAAGTCTTCAGCGTTTCATCGCGACAGCATCATTGACCCTGATCTCGCACAATATCTCTCGGATGACCCCTCGAGTGAGGAAGACCAGTCCATCAGTGAAACCTTGAGTCAAGATAAATTGTCCCGTAGCGAACCTGATAGCGACAAAAGCGCGATAGGGGGTCTTTTGGCAGCCGTGCGCAAGGGTCGTTCTCGCCTAGGGGATCGGAGTATCGCTGGATTTCTCAACATAGGAAAAGAAGCCGACGAAGCCAGTGTCATCAGTTCGCGCAATATAGAAGCACTTCGGGGTTCTCGGAAGCGGAACCTCAGTGTTTCGAGTAGTATCCATCGCGGAACACCAAGAACAACGAGAGAGCGACTGCAGATTATTATCCCCGGAAACCAAGACGATCTGCAAGACGGTCTCGGAGACTCAGCAAGTATCTACCGGGGCCGATCAAGGATGATACGAAGTGCATCTATGCATGGGATGGCTGCACCAGCCATGGAGCTCAATCGTGCGAGTATCCAACATGTGCATAAAATGCTTCAGCAGCTTCTCAGGGACGCGAATATACCGAAAGTCCAGAGTTGGCAGGATGCCCTCATTCCTATCTTGCTCAAAGCGACTGATGATGTCGACCCAGATGTCCAGGGTGGAGACGACATAGACATTCGTAACTATGTCAAGTTGAAGAAGATTCCTGGGGGCAAACCTGGTGACACTGCATACATCTCCGGCTTGATCTTCACAAAGAACGTGGCTTTGAAGTCCATGGCTCGATCCCACACGAACCCCAAGATCTTGATCATCACTTTTGCGCTTGAATATGCCAGACACGAACAACATTTCATGAGTCTGGATCCGGTCATCAGACAAGAAAAGGAGTATCTGGCCAATCTTGTTGGTCGTATTGCCGCCCTGAAGCCAGACGTTCTGTTGGCTCAGCGCAACATCTCTGGCCTCGCTCTTGAGCTCCTTGAAAAGGCAAATATCACCACCATTTTCAATGTGAAGTCATCGGTTCTTGAAGCTGTCTCGCGGTGCACTCAAGCTCGTGTCGTACATTCCATGGACAAATTGACGTCCTTGTCAGATCCATTTGGTCGATGCGATTCTTTTGAGGTGAAGACTTTCGTGGCTGACGGGCGAAGGAAAACGTACGTCTATCTATCTGGTTGCCCGCCTCAGCTTGGGTGCACGATCGCACTCAGAGGCGCTGACCGACCGACCTTGTCCAAGATCAAACGCGTCACTGAATTCATGGTCTACGTGGTCTATAATCTGAAATTAGAGACCTGCCTGATGAGGGATGAATTTGCATTGATACCGAGCGCGCCGACTGCCAATACATCGGAAACTACGGTCAATACCCTCCCGAAGTCTGCAGCAGCTGAGGATACTGCAACTTCGCAAGATGCTAATGGGAACACGGAAAAAGCTGACAGTAATGTCGCTGCGGCCGGGGATGTCTCGAATGCAGAAGTCATGACTTTGGAAAAGGAAGTCCGTTTTGCTCAAGCTGTCAGGACGGACAGCACCGATTCTGCGCACATACCAGATGACATTCCTGTGCCTACGTTTTATGAAGACCTGGTCCTCAAGCACGAAACCCGTATCCTTTCGGCCTCGCCATTTGTCAAATTCATGCAGCCATATCTTCTTATGCGTGCAAGAGAGTTGGAAAGACGTGTGGCGTATCTTAAGCGGCTCCGAGACCAGGATCTCTCGGCTGAACAGACGATGGAAGACAAGGGAAAGACGTCCAAGTTCACTTTGATTCACCCGGAAATGGTGCACAGGCCTCTGGCTGGGGCCAGCAAGAAAGTTCGCGAGATCATTCATGCAGTACACGACGCTGAGTATGACAAGGCTGTCTACAATTATGAAAGTCAGAAAAAACAGTGGGAGACCTATCTCTCGGGGAACCGCAATCTTTTTGACCCCTTTGCGCACCAGAACATTGTCGTTTTATTCAGTCTCGTTTCCACCGAGACATCTGTTCCTTGCTCTGGCCCGGATCTTCTCGCCTTTAGTTTCTACAACGAACATGAGACCGAAGCCGAGTTCGAGGCGGATTGTACTCTGGGGCAATACGTTGAGGATCTATGTTACAGGGCAAACGACATCTGCCCATCCGACGCCTGTGAAAAGAAAATGCATGAGCATCATCGGCAGTATGTCCATGGCGAAGCACAGATCACAGTCTTTGTACAGCCATATCCTTCCAAGATGCGCGGCTTTCAGGATGTGATTTTGATGTGGAGTCAGTGCAAGATCTGCGGTGTCGAGACCACTGTTACTCCCATGTCTACCAGCACTTGGAAATATTCGTTTGGAAAATATCTTGAACTGTCGTTCTGGAGTGCCGATCTCCATGCTCGGGCCGGCATCTGTCCACATGACTTGCACAGAGACCATTTCCGATTCTTTGGGTACAAGGATTTTGCTCTTCGGGTTCATTACGATCCAATCGACCTGCTCGAGATTATTGTGCCTAGAATGAGGCTCACTTGGAAAATCGACAACGACTTGAAGTTCCGTAATGATTTCTATACACGCTTGGAACATCGCATCACGAAGTTTATGGTGTCTGTCAAACTTCGTTTAAAGAATATTAATGCCGAGGCGGTCTTGCCTGAAACTGCCGAAGCATGTCGCGCAGAGATTGAACGACTGACAAAGAAAGCCAATGAGGAACACGCAGGCCTCATCAAACAGCTTCAGGAACGATATACCAACACGAGATACTGGGAAACGATCCCACTTAACGCTGTTCTGCGGGCCACGCAAGAAAAAGTGTCCGAATGGGATGATGCCTTTGCAGACTTTGAGAGAAATTTCTTCCCTTCCGAAACAGATATTCACCGACTGGCAACTCTCCAACTTAAGAAGATCTTCCTTGACCGCGATGTCTCCGTCGCATCCTTGAAGTCAGATGATGAAGGGGCGACCACGCCTTCAACCGAAGAAGTGACTGATGAGAAAGGGGGAGCTGGAGAGACGCTCACCGAGGGCCGACGGCCCAGCAAACTTTCGCCAGAGAAAACACAGAGCTTCCTTCAAAGCGTACTTGAGGAGCATGCCACTACTCCGGCAGACGAGATTGGGGTTTCCGAAGTGCCTGAGATTACCAAATCCGACGTACAGAGTCTGCCTTCCATTTTAGACGGTCCTCGCAATGTTGAAGATGTTAAGCACCTCGATCTGGCGATAGTGTCGCCAGCCCAGCAAGCGATCCTTGGGGCAGAAGATGGTGCCACACAGAATTCGTTGGTCGCTCCCGCTGAACATATGGGCATCGATGAATCACGTGAAAATGTGGCAAGCGGCATCTCGAATACAGGAGAAACATCCATAGAAACGCCAGAGATTATTGTCACCGGTCAACAGACTCAGCCAATAGATTTACCTCAGCCCGGAATACAGAATGCCTCTCCAACGATGGTGTTGCGAAGGCGGATCGATGGGAAGTCCTCGCCAGGACTTGCTCGAGCCCACTCGCAACCTGCTGGCTCCGTTGCACTTCGCGCGGCCACTGTCCAGACGGCTTCAAGTACTTTGTCGGCCGTCAACGCGATCAATGGATTTCCGAAACAAAGCCCGGCATTGTCCGCACAGAGCAGTGATGTTGATGTGATCATTCCCGATAAAAAGCTCTCTGAACGACTGGGCTTTTCACATCTGAAGAACAAGACATTTTCGAAAGGCCAGTCGCTCATTCCGCGAGCGGTTACGAACCGTAAAGAGTCCAGAGTCTCCAACCTTGCGAAACACTTCGAGCAACTCAGCCGCGAGTTTGAGAGAGAGCGGATCCGGGAGAGACGACTTCGCGCTGCAAGAAATATGCAGTCTAGAGTGTACCCCTTGGCAGCGTCAAAACCCATTGTCGAGGTATTCAAGGATGTCGACGTGGCTGTGGACGAACGAGGAGATTCCGACGATATTTTTGGCAAGGATGATGAACCTCCTGTGGAGGGGACGGACAAGGCCTCGGGCACAGCCGAGGCCATGGCAAAGGTTGGCTCGCCTCAGGAAGGCGACACTGGACTTCATGTCGAAGAGCCGGCCGGCGACACGGCAGAGAACGAGACTGACGTTCAGCCATCAAGTCATGCTCCTTCAGAAGCCGAGGAACCGAGCGACATTGATGAAGCAGAGGACGAGATCTTCTTACCAGACTCGCCCGAGGATCTAATGCGGATGTCCCAAGATGATATCGATCTCAAGGAGCTTCCCAAACATGAGAGAACCTCGCTGATGAAGATGCTGACCAACTTCTGGGCTGAGCGGTCATCGAGCGGTTGGACCACCCTCGAATATCCCTTGGGAACATCAGAGCACATTTTCGCTGATTGCGACATTATTGTGCGCGAAGATGAGCCCAGCTCCATCATCGCTTTTGCCTTGGACTCGCATGACTACACGACGATGCTCCAGAACATGCAGAATCGCGCCCCAAGCGAGGAGATGGCCCATGATTTTAGTGGTCATGACCATGGTGATGATATGCAGTCCGAAGTCATGCATTCGCTCCTGCGCAAAACAGGAACTCATCTCAAATACCAATTCCAGGAGGGTCCCGCCAAGATGCTCTGTAAGATCTTCTTTGCGGAGCAGTTCGATGCAGTGCGCCGGAAATGCGGTGTTGCTGACCGATTTGTCGAATCGCTCTCGAGATGCCTGAAATGGGATTCCAAGGGTGGCAAGACGAGGTCGCTCTTTTTGAAAACCCTCGATGACCGATTCATCTTGAAGTCACTGTCCCCTATCGAGACACAGTCGTTCCTCAAGTTTGCACCTAACTATTTCCAGATTATGTCAGAGGCCTTCTTCCACGAGTTGCCCTCTGTCATTGCAAAGATGTTTGGCTTCTACCAGATCATTGTCAAAAATTCCGCCACCGGGCTTGAATACAATTGGTTCTTACTGGTGATGGAGAACTTGTTCTACGACCGCGTCCCTACACGTATTTTCGACTTGAAGGGAAGTATGCGGAACCGGAAGATGAACGCCACGGGCGAGAAGGGCGAAGTTTTGCTAGACGAGAATATGGTTGAATTCATATATGAGTCACCCCTCTTTGCTCGAGAACATAGCAAGAAACTGTTGAGGTCGTCGGTGCACAACGACACCTTATTCTTGGCACGCCAAAACGTCATGGACTATTCGCTCATGGTCGCCATTGACGAGAATCGGAAAGAGCTTGTGGTGGGTATCATCGACTGCATCCGCACGTATACATGGGACAAGAAACTTGAAAGTTGGATCAAGGATCGTGGCCTTGTCCCGGTACGGGGTGGGAACAAGAACAGGCCGACAGTGACGTCTCCCCGGGAATATAAGAGGAGATTTCGAGAGGCAATGAATCGGTACGTCCTTGAGGCACCCGATTGTTGGCATCAGTTCAAGCCGGTGAGGATGGAGCGGAGGCTGTTGGAAGGGAGAGGTGAAAAGGATATTGGTGGACCGGACGGAAGGGATCAGGACGGGGAGAAAGAGAACGAGGTCCAGCTATTCTCTTAGCGGGTATTGGGTTAGAACAAAACAAGTCCCAGGTTTTTGTCAGTGATGATGACGCCTGGCATGGGCAAGGCTGAGTCTGGCATATATAAATACAACGGGGAGCGGGAGTTATGATCAGTATTAGCGACAGGCGCCGGTGTTTGTCTTGGATAGTGCGGCCACGATGTGATGATGCTGCCAGTGCATGACACGAGCGAATAGATTGTCTGTCAGACGGTATCAACCTCTTTATATATGTGGTCAGCATAAATTTGTGACCAAGGTCGAACATGAGAGAAATAGAGTCTGCCCACTAATTAACTCACTTACTAAGCACATCGAAATATCCTGGCCACCGGTGCTGGCCGTTGGTCAAAGGTCATAAATGGGTTCAGGGAAGGTCCTCGATAGGCTGAGGGTAGGTTGGGACTAGGGTATGTTTATCTTATGGTCTTGGTCATGGTCAAGGGCATAGTCACGGGCATAGTCAAGGGCACGAGCGACTTCGCCGGTAGCGTTGACCTTGTCGTTGTTGTCACTACAGTTGTCAATGTTGCTGATGTCGATGCCAATGTCGATGCAGACGTTCGATGTGAACATCATCACGCCCTTTCCAACCTGTCCAACCAGTACTTCGTGTGACGGTCACGCTGAGCCCATCGTGTAGAGGCACAGCGTCGACCGGACTCTCAAGTCCCCTGACGATAGATAGATCGATCGACCGATCTGCCACGGGCCACGCCATGGCTGTCAAGAACATGCTCCAGACGGGCCATTTGCTGAACGCCTTCACCCGGAAATGGGGTAATGGGATTATCTTGTTACTTCCCCCCGGCTTCGACAAGTTGTCAGTTTCCATATTCTATCTATTATTGTTCTACTATATCCGTGCGACTAACAACACATAGAGGTTGCATAATGGCGGCATTACACGAGTCAATGCCATCGCCAAAGTCTTGCACGACACCTTGGACGATGAACCATTAGGAACGATCTGTCAATTACTCGAAACCAAGATCCTCACTCCCGTCCTGCAAGGTACACGTATCCACCTTGAACTGACTTCGGCACCCGGGGTCCCTTTCCAACAAACGCGTCTCGAGACCGCTGGCGTGATCCGCGGACACAAAAAAAACACAGGACAAACCCTACCTGTCTCCCTCTTCTTCTCCTTCTGGTGGTCACCCACTCGCAGCCTCCACCGGCATGCACGCACGAAGTCCGTTGAGCCACGCCATGGCGTAGTATGTGTCCATGCCGCCCGCCCACGCCCGCCGTCCTCACAGCCCATGTACCCAGGGTCCACCCATGGGGTATATCGTCCATGTCCATGTCGATGCAGCGGGCGTGCGCCCAGACTCTCCTCACGGGCCGGTCATCTAGGAGAGCCAGCCAGGTCGATGTGGTTGCCGCGCCATCGGTCAGCGCCGATCGGCGTGTGTACTTGAGGCAGAGCTAGCAGAGGGCGGTGGGAGCGCCGAAACCAGCGCCGGAGCTGCTGGAGCATGAGGATGCGCCGGTCTGATATGTCAAAGCCGCGTGACGCAGGCGAGGCGTTTGCAGGCGGGGCCCAGCACGATCCGAGACGGCTTGTCGAGGTGCTTCATGATCTTGAGTTGTTACTTCAGGTGGAAGGGTCAACAGGGTCAGATTGGGCGACTTGCTGGTCCTCGCATTTTGGCGTCTGATTTTGACGCTTGTGGCGATCTCGGCCGCTGGACAGAATCTAAAGCACCCATGTCAGCTGAATGAGCCACGCTGGAAAGGCAGGCTGAGATTCAGTACTCAAGCGAGATGGGACAGAAAACTTGACATGGAGACGAATGACTCTGCGCACAGTGGACAGGTCGGGTAGCATTAATGTGGCACGAGGGACTAGCGACACCCCCACGAATAGAGATAGGGACTCTTGCCATCTTAATGTGAAGAGATGTTGTAGACGGTGACAAGGTTCAAGACAACAATGATGACGCTTGACGAGGACCTGCTCGTGGTTGATGAATGCAAAGAGTCAAGGAGCGCAGAGACAAGGAGGATGGCAGTGGGCTCAAATTACAGAAGTCGGATGGTAACCTTGGATTCTGCAAGCATATATTTGTTTTTGGTGCCTACAGTGAAGTGAATTGCTCTCAGGGCAGCAGGTCATCTTCCAGACCATGGAAACCCAACCACATTTTTCTGCCGTAACCTCATCAACAAGAACCAAACTCCTATCACCGAGCTGACCATGCCCGTTCCTGTCGCAGCAAGCAGAAGAGTGGTGAGTATTCGGCTCTGCCTTTGTGATTTCTTGATAACGTCGCTGTACCTCATGTTGCTGAAGCTGACCCGTGAGTACTGGGTTGCCCAACCCAAACTTGGGAGGTACTTGTCCAGTCGCTCCTCGATGTACTTGCGCAGCTTGTACACGGGAGAGGTGACGGAAGATCGCATCTCGATGTAGTTTGCCAACGCCAGGTCTGCAATGACATGCGCATCCTCGGTCCGCTCAGCACTATAATTCATGAGGGCTTCCGCTCTGTCGGGAGTCTCGTCAAGCTTGGAGAACAAGACGCGAACTGATTCCAATCCTGCATTCATTCCCTGACCATAGAACGGGACCATCGCATTGGCAGCATCACCAAGGACGACGACACTGTCCGCGAAATGATGCGGTGAGCATTTGATGTTGATCAACGGGAGGTGTGGATTGCGCTTAAACTGGGCCACCAGGTCTTCCGGCGGGATATATGTCGTCAGTCCCGGGAAATACTGGTCAAAGGTCGAGATGAGCTCCGCATCCGTTCCATTCTCGAGCTTGGTGAACAGTTCAACAGGACCAAACAGCGTGCACACAAAGGTATGGTCGAGGTTGGGAAGGGCGATGAACATGAACCGGCCCGCAGGCCAAATATGCAGGTAAGTGGGAGGCATGGCGAAGCCTCCCTCCTTGGTAGGGGGCATAGTGAACTCACACCACAAGCAGTCAATATATGTTTGATGATAGTCCATGCGGGCAAACTTCATCATATGATGTCGAGTGGCTGAATGAGCACCATCAGCCCCGATGCATATGTCAAAAGACACCTCGATCTCCTGGGCACGGGTTGACAATGTGGTCCCCTTCTTGTCCGTCACTTCGAACCAAGCTTTCTTCTTTCGGAAATCTGCACCTGTCAATTTGTGCTGGAAGAAGAGCTTGACATTTGGAAGCGAGTCCAGGTGGTCGAGAAGGACCTTGTTGAGCTCACCACGATCCACCGAGCGTTGAAATCGACCATGAACATCATATGCTTGAGATTGTTGAAGTAAAGCGCCGCCGGAGGCGCGGACATGGATCATTCGCCCATGCATGGGAATTGTTCGACTCAGTATCTTGTCAAGCAGCTCAGGATTACCTGTCGACCGAATGGCGTTGATTCCCCGCTCGGATAAGGCAAGATTAATGGATTTTGTGAAATTCAGAGGTGTGGTATCCACATTGCGGAGGTCTGGAAAAGACAGCATCGGTCAGTTTCAAGACGCAGGCCATGAAATGTCTGAAGATGAGGGAAGAGCCAGAGAGCGACCAAGAGGACAATGAATCAGGTCATGGAAATCTGCCATCTCACGACATGAAAGAGAAGGAGGAAGTGAGTTCAATCAATCTCAGAGGGAGACAATACCGTCACGCAGTTCGTATACCTCCACCTCTGCCCCCCGAGACGAGGCATAGAGCGCTGCTAGTGACCCAACAGGGCCTGCACCCACCACTACCACCTTCTTCCCCTCCATGCTCCTCTCAATCTGCACCAGAGCAACAACGCAAGACGAGAAGAAGAGATATAAGCAGCAAATGCGACCAAAGAGGACAGCCTCTAGACAACGAAAGTGCTCAAAGTGATGATAGAAGTCGTGAATGGATACACGACCAGAAAATGTTCACGTCATGTTACCAATTCACGGCGTTAAGCATTAGTGGCCAAGGCGGCTCGAGTGGCATTTTAATTCGGTTCAACCTCGGCTATAACTCGATACGGAAGCTTATCCGAGACAATCAGGCTTTGGTGCTTGGCAAGGCTGAAGAGCTTCAGGAGCGCTAGGACTCACTGCCTGTACAGTATCAAAAGGCCTAGAACGACCTCTTTGAGAACTTAAACTGAGACAGGCGGATAGATGATATCGAAAATTGTAAGTTTCTTTCTTTCGTGATATAGTAAGAGCAAGCACGATGTATTGGGACCTAAGCAACAAGGGTTGTTGGCCCTGCCAAATTTTTGCCGTTTCCCAAACCTAACAGTCAGATAAATCCCATGTCTCTTATGCCCCGTTTCTTTGTATGCGTCTGGTCCAACTCAAACAGGTCGATTTCAATCCAGTCGTTCAATCCCGATTGTTCATACATTCATCTCATCGTTCATGGTATTGTTAGGAGATATTGGCCGGATGTAGCGAGCTCATGACATCTCGCGACTCTGTGTCGGAGGGAATGATACCATAGTTGTCCATATCGGGAGCAATGCTACCCTCGATTCGTCGTCTGGCTTCCTGTCTTTCCTCATTTGTGATGCTGCTCTCATCCTTCTTCATATCCGGCTTGTACGGCTCAACATTCGGTGAGTGTCCGATGGACATACCGGCACGGAGCTGCGCAGTCAACAGTTAGTACCACATATGTAGATTGGAAGCCGAATCGAAGAACATACCAATGTCTCCAAAGCTCCAAGGCTGTTGTCGACGAGATCTCTGTCGTATACCATTTTTCCCGGTTCAAAGAAAAGGAGAATTGTGCTGCCGCCAAATTTGAAGTATCCAAGCTCTTCAGCTCGCTTGACTCGTTCTCCCGGCTTTCGAGTGATGACCGTTGACCCAACCATCATTGCTCCAATACAGACGTACATGACTCTGCCATGCGCAACAGAGTCAATAGGCACTAAAACTCTAACGTTCTCGCCATAGACGTCTAACGCCGATCTGATGGCCATGGGATTGACCGTATAGTATTCACCCTCGATGGCTTTTGGAGTTCCCAAAACACCGTCAACCGGGATATGGAAGCGATGATAATCTTGAGGAGCAAGTCTGAAGATGCCCATACTTCCGCCTTTGTATCGTTTCGCTTCTAATGGATACGCCTCGCCAAATAGTTTCTCAAGTGAGTAATCTCGGCCTTTGACCCAGATTCGTGTCGCGTCATCAATCGTGTTGAACACAACGGAGCGACAGTCTGCTGGGGAGACGATGATTTCAGGTCGATCCGGCGCACTGCATGGCCGAGCGTTGGGTTTCAATGCTCGATAGAAGAACTCATTGAAATTCTTGAACTCAGAAGTGGGCAGTAGCACTTCAGACATGTCGAGTTGGTGGAAGGCAATAAATCCAGGAATTTGGGCGACCGAGGCCGGATCGTCAAACTTCTTTCCCTGTTTGATTGATAACGATCGGAGCATCTTTTTGATTCGTTTCTTCTCCATCTCGCCAGCGCCCAAACCTTTATAGAGCAAGCGGATGCCAATGCGGACGTACACAGACATTCGTTCTTCGTTGATCTGCCCTGTAATCCGGTCCTGAACAAGAATATTTGCGCTGTTAGCGCCTAACTTGTAACCCCCGTAGCTGATCTTGGTGATGACTTTGGAGTACCACTTTCGCTGGGCTTGGCTTTGGGTGACAAAACCACCCATCACCAAGTTATTGACCTGCCTCCAGTCCGAGCTGGCACAAGTGGCAATGTGCGTGATGATGTCGGCTTCGGTGCGCTTGTTCAACTTCGGCTGGTGGCATATTGGACACTCCCGGATCTCGATGACATGCTCTTCATCACCCTCGTCCGCAAGGTCATTGCCCAGAAGTTTCCCCTCTTCACCCGCCGCCCCTGTTGGTTCTTGTGTGATGCTGGGTACTTCATCGTTATTGCCAATCTTGGCAGGAATGATGTCTTTTGCTGTCGAAAATATTTCGGCGGTCTTAATTCTCTCGAGCTGCGACTTCTTTTCACTGCTCTTCTGTAGCTGTTCCTCCAGACACATGACGGCCTGGTCAAAGGTCAAGTCCACTTCCCCAACATCTTCATTCTCGGCGGCGAACCGTTTGAAGAAGCCGTCAATAGTTGATTCTTTAAGAGTCGATCCCAGCGTGTCAAGCATCGTGGTAAACTCGATCTTACTGATTCGCTTACTGTCGTCCGCATCATACTGCTTCAACATCGCCCTCCAGAACTGTTGCCGCAGCGCCTTATAAGACAGATATCTTCCTCGGATGTGAAGCTCAGGACTGTGTTTGTCTTCCCATCGTTCCTTGTTTTTGAGCTCCAATGGGATGACATATGGGATCATGGTCGGGTCTTCAGCGGGCTGGGCTAGCGGCGTTTCAGTTCCGCCAGGCAATTTCAGATTATTTCCGTTGTTTTCAGAAGGCACACTGGTAGGCGGCGAGACCCGAGCGGTATCGTCACTACTGCCGCTGTTATTTGTGCTGGACAGCGAAATTTGGGAGTCGTCCTTTTTCAACCCAGGCCTCGCCATTTTGGTTAGACTATTGGCCGATGTGGTTCGTGACAAGGGAATACGAAATCTGCCCTTTTGCTGCATTGCCGGCGAATACTCCGGTGGCTCGGGAAGATCATAAAGGCCAGTGTCTGGATCCTCCTGAGGGGCAGCCTGGATCATTTTCTGGAGAGGGAATGAGGTCGAAGCCACAAAGTCGTTGCCTGACAAGCTGTCTCGATCGATCACAGAGAATGTAAAGGAGTAGCCAACCTCATGGCGTTTGATCTGGAACACCATCTTCTCATTATATACCGGGTTCAGATTGTGCCGAACCACCTTTGTCCGTAAGACCTTGCGACCCAATGCAGTAACAACGAAGGGGTCCATATCGAAAGAGGTCCGCGTCATGTTTCTTTCAGGTGGTAAATCGTTGATCTTGACAATCTCCAAGAAAATAATGCCATTGACATCATTGTCTTCCGAAAGGAAGTTGTAAGCTCTTGCTGCAATCGATCGGCGACGAAGACGTGCGAGTCTTCTCTTCTTTGCTTTCTTGTCAGCAGTTTCTGGTTTCTGTGTAGACTCGGTCTCTGTAACAGATTCCTCCTGATCCTCGTCAAGATCGTCAAAATCTTCGTCTCCTGCAAGGTCATCAAGATTGGAGGAGACACGGGATAGTTCGTCGTCCTCCTCTTCTGCTCCCAAATAGGCTTGGAACTTTTTCCGGATCTCGTCTGGGCTTGCGGATGGATTCGCGGAATCGACAAGAGAGAACTGCATGTACACTTCTCCCGAGACGTTACTCTGTTTCTTCCCTGAAGGTCTCCGCGAGTTCAACCTGTACCACTTTGGCTGGGTCTGTATCTGTCCATTTGGGAAGATATCTTCGATTGGGATGTCAAACTCGCCCATATAGTCTTTGCCAAAGCGGTCTTTGTCCCAGCACATGCATTCAAGTAGGGGAACGCCGGTTAAAGGCATATCGAAGCAAATCTTCCATTCAGGATTGAGAGTTTTTGCAATGGAGGGTGTGGACTGTTTCGCACTGCCGAGGGTGACCACAAGATACTACGACTGTCAAAGGATATTCTGGCTTGTAGGGAAGAGGGTAGTAACGTACGGGATCGGAGGTGCCAGACCGGTCTTTTGGTGCTAGGTTTCTGGCCTGAGGAAGGGTGAGCGACAGCCAATATCGGTTCTGGCACGAGGGCAGATACCTTTATAACATATACTTTGAGGATGAGCGGTTTTTGATCGACCAGGGCAACAGTGCTGTTGTTGTTGCTCGGAAGTCCTGGAGGACTGGGCCGTCTGCTTCCACCTCCATTGGGCGCAGAGCCACTGGCACTTTGATCTTTGTCTTTGTGTTTCGATCCTCCCAGATGGCTAAGGCCTCTAGGGAGTGATATGTGTACCATGTTGATTGTACTGAAGGGCGCAGAAATCGTGGGAAAGTCTCGATGATACCGAACCTGTTATGGCCATACACAGGAGTTGTGCTATCAAGCGGAGGGACTGAGGCTGAAACAGGTCGATGGAAGCTGAAAGAGAAGGATTGAGGGGGTTTGGGGCGGCCTCAAGTTGGAGGAATTAAACGAGGGGTGGATGAAGACAGCAGCGGGCAGATAGAGGCCTGCTAAGACCAAGAAATCGATGTGCGAGCTGTCAGGAAACTGACGAGGTGAAACCAGGTTTGGATAGTTGACAAAGGTGACTTGTGTCTGGCGCAGGTTGTGTCGGTCTGATCAAGTTGGTGGCATGCGCCAGCTGCGGTCTTGGTTATGATGCCATAAGTTTTTCTCACAGCGTAAGGTGCGAGGGGCAGCCCTTCCAACGCTATCTCTGGGCCTTGGGGCGCAGGGAAACTCAGGGTCCTTTCTGCAACTCGCACATACGTATGCAATTCACTTATTAGCCTTTTCACCACTACGTCGACAAATAGCCAAGTTGGCGATCTCTCCCCTCTCCCCCCCAAACTGAAACTTCTCGACTACTCATGGCTAAGAGAGCTTGATCCGTTGAACCTGTCGTTCACGAGGCAAAGCCGATGATGGCCATTTCGTGGACTTCCAATCGTCAGCCTCGCTTGCTCCTCCGTGCCAGAGCCTGCCAGGCACCAGATCCTTCCCGATCCCTCGATCATCCAACCCGTTAGGCGTGCGAAGCTGGAACTTCTCGACCAGTCAGTCACAAAAGCGTCACGTTGGTCCCTGGTTCGCAGCCGTTACAGCAACCAGAGTCAAGCCGGCTGACCATATAACTGGGACTTGGCCTGTACATATCATGCCGGAGGTCACGGAAGCCGATGTTACCAGTTATCTGACGTGGAGCAAATATCCACCCACCTTCGGTCCAGCAATTACTTAGAGTAACTTCGAGCGGTGTCCAAGGGTCTCTGACATGCCTCCATAACTGATACCACGAAGGTGTCGCTAAACAAGCCACATCCCAGCGACAAGATATTTGGATGCCAAGGTACTTGATACACAAAAAGAGAGAAAATTATAGTAGAAGCGTGGATGCTGCTCGAGAAAACCCACAGAGTAGCGGTCAAGACTGGCGAAGCTATCGGAAACGGAACAAGGTGTCAACAATATTTCTATGAGAAGGAAGACCATGTATGCCCAGAAATCGGAGAGCCGAATCACAGAATCCAGCACAAAGTTATTCCCACGCACAAACGCTGGCGCCCAGTCCATAATCGTCAGGACTCGGGGACAACTAACTGTGGGTTAAGTTGACCTTTCTTCGAGCCGATATACGAATATGCGCCAATCTCTACCGACAATCGATAATCGAGCGCCCCAGCTGGGTCACAGGCTCGACTCGTCATAAACCCTCCTTTCACCATACAGTTCTTTTCTTTCTCTCACTGCCTGTGTGCTTACGTGCTTTGACTGGGGTGTTGGTCTTGCTTTTCGTAGTTGACGAAGCTGGTGCTGGGAAGAGGCTTTCCACCTCTTTCACAGCCTGTTCTAACGAGTCACAGAACAGCTGCTTCACATGAGCGACGACCTCCTTGAACGATGATGCGGTCACTTCGCCCAAGACGGCAACGTCGACTTCGCGCTCCACGTGCCATAACTCCTCGCAGTTCAACGTCAATCCTTGTTTGAGCCGAAAGCCATTGATGTATAACTCAACCTCGGCACCCCTTAATGTTGGACCTCCATCTGTGGAGTTTGTTCTGGCGGGAGTTTCTTGCTGCGACGGTGTCGTGTCTAGCACCTTGGGTAGAACAAGTCGGTGAGTATTGTAGAGTGTTGACAGTTTGCGGCCATGGTGTGCGCAGAAGGACAGGCATGTCAAGGAGGATTGTGTGTCGGTGCTCCTCCGCAACACTAACATCACTGTATCATTTATACGGCTGTTCGCAAGTTTGTCCTTGATATGGATTATGGTTCCAGGAGTGAGTCTCTCTTCATGGCCACTTGCCCAAGTCGTTCTCAACTCTCCGCCAGCACTGCTTGTATCAGTGCTTTCGATAAAATCGGTCAAGTCATGGAAGTGATTTGGCCGAACTGGGCGACGGGTGGAGAACATATTGAAGGAACTTAGCATGTAGTGTGATGATTCTGGATTCTATGCGATGAAAAATGGTAGAGCACGGATGTCGCACATCGAGGGGCTGCCTACGCCTTATATAATTGTGGCAGGTTTCATTCATCAAACAGCTTCTTGCTGGGACTGGGGACTTTTGTGACATGTGGTCCTTGACAGGCCAGCGAGTTGAGTCCCTCGTCCTCACTCAGCCTTGCAGTCCTTTTCGCGACAGGAAAGGCATCCACTATTAAGCCACCACGGGTTGCGGATTGGTTGCCTTCTAGGACGGCACAGTCCATGGCAATACCGAGTACAAGCCGCCTGGACTAATAGTATCCGTCACATCCAGGCTTGAGTCATGCCCCCTACAGATAGGTCACAACGCAATGCGGGGTACATACTCTGCGCTTTGTACTCTGCGCTCTGCCGCCGATGGCTCTACAAGGCACAAGGTAAGCGGAGTGATTGTCTTGTCACTTTATACTTTTGCTCTCAAAAGCCCCCTTGCAAAAGTGTCATACATATCATAGAGTAACACGGGCCAAGCTTCTGGGACTTTTGAGTCTCGGACACGGGACTGAAGGACTTGCACACGTGCCGGATGAGTGTTGATCGCTCTTCTTCTGTCGCGAAATATGAGTCCCAATAGAACCCGGGACTTGGGATCGATACACCTGTGCTGGACAGATCCCTGGAGGACGCGATTTCTTCAATCTCAGCTCTCGCCACTTGGGTTAACAGGCAAGCATTCTCCCGCAGTGCGTTCTACTTGTCTCTTCTCTTTCAGGACATCGACATTTTCATCCTGGACGCTCTTGATAACCAGATGAGCAGAGTCCCTCTCTTCTACCACGATCCCGCCTCCTTTTGCCATCGACAAAAGTTCAGGACTTGCCTTTGTTCGCTTGCCGGTCTCTTTATTCCAAACCCAGCCTTCCTTCAACCACATCCACGTGAGATATGCGCGCAGTTCCTTATCCAATGGAACCACCCTCTTCCACTCTGGTTCGAATGTTCCTGGGTCATCCGCTCCCTCACCATTCCAACTCTTGGCAACACCTCTCAGCCGATCCCGGCAAAACATGCGCCAACTGTCATGAGAGTATGGTCCGAGTCCAGGCAGATGAGAAATCTCCCATGCCACGCGCTGATCTTCGTCGTCGACAACTTCATCTTGCTTGACATCTCGTCCGTCACCCTTCAACGGATAATTGTGCTTTCTATACCGCTTTCCGCGTGAAGGTGGGCTTTCGAGCCAGACCTTTGCCATGGCTACACATTTTCTCGCTCGTTGGTTCTGGAAACCTAGCTCATAGATGATCGAGGTAATGTCGCTAACTTCGGCGTTGGCAAGGTCGGTCGGTGTAGGGTATTGTGACATGAGTTGATAGAAGACGGGCATTGCACGCTCCCCAGGCGTTTTATTCAAGAAGATGGTGGCGATAAGAAGACGAAATGGATCATGAGCCAATCTTTCTTGCATCAAGCCGAATTTGTCGTGGGAAAGAGGCGGGAACGGTAGTGTCGCTAGGAATGTAGGTCGATGTTTGTTCGCCTGCGGGAAGTAGGGCGACGTTGTTGACCTCCGGGACTTGTTGGCGTTGGTCTTGGTCTTCAGCTGTCTGGCTCCAGGACCGGCCAAAGAGGACTTAGGCTCTGGAGAGAATGGGTCCGGTCCAATATCATCGGGTACGTCTGTGAGACTTGAGTCCGAGGAGAGCTCATCCACGTTGAGTCCATAATATACTCGGCTTTTGGCAGGTGTTTTTGGTGGCGTGGCAATGATTGAAACATCCTCAGAGTCTGCACTTAATGCACTGTCGAAGCCCTTCTTCGTGATCTTGTCTGTCTCCATGGAATTGTCCTCCCGCTGCTCATCTTTGCGGGGCTCCTTCACGAAGTGCCTGGAGACATAGGTGACCCTGCGACGTGCACCAGCGCCTCTACGCCTCTGGGCTGTTTTTGCTGTTAGCCCGACTGGCGTCTTTTCTCGTTCGAGTTTATCGTTAGCAATTATGCCTAGGTTATCGGTACGGATGACTGGTAACTCGGCGTCTGAGAGCGGATAAAGAGGTGGCGACGCCAATGTCGTACCAGAGGAGATTAGCGCTGCTGCGGTCATCGTTCAGGCGACGTGACGCGCAGCGCCGGATTGTCAGTGATTGGAAGAAGAGAACACAGGGTCTCGTAGGGCTTCTTCCATCTTGCGGCTCTGCTCAGGTCTTTCATACCACAGCGAGTACTGCTGGTACCCAGCAAGGACAGGCAGCAGTGTGTGTGGACCCAATAATGCATTCACATCTCTACGAATATTTACCTTCGTGGGAGTGAATTAGAGGCGTCCCCAGCCACTCGTATTGGTCACTTCTCACTGATTGCGAGTCCTTAGGCACTGTGGCACTCTATCATGTTCCCCACACTCAAGAACCAGTCTGCAGATCATCTCTCTCCAGAATGATTTTCCTCGTGGCTGTTGCTCGAGTTGAGGCCAACGAGCTGTCGAGAAACACCAGCAAGCATCGCTACTCGCCATCTGCTGGGGGAATGCCAGAGAGCCAATCATAATCGAAATGGCCGAGCGAGGCGAGACAGCTCCACTGCCCTTTGGCGCGCAATTTCGCTCTGACTGCGACGGTGGTATTTCCTGTCTTCTGCCGGTCGTTGGCGAACATGGCGCCTGAGGCAAGTTTTGTACAGCTCTGACTGAGCAGCTGGAGAAGCTCCTCTACAACGCTTTCGTGAACGACTTAGCTACCGAACTCGAACCCCGTGCGCCTTTCAATCCTCCTCTACAGAAATCGAGCCTGTGACGGATACCGAGCATGGGTGAAGCAGCAGCAGAGATACAAGTAGGGGAGGTGGAAAAAATTACAACACCTACGATTCGGCGTAAACCTGTGCCCACATCGCTGCCACCCCGAGTTCCTAATAAAACCGAAAGTCTCCTGAACCGATGGAAGAACCTGTCGCGCAGAGTTCGCATTTTTGTCCTAGTCGCTGTCCTTGCCATCATTGCGCTTATCATTGGACTTGCAGCAGGTCTCTCGACGCGCAAGCACAAGCAGAACCTGCCATTACCTTTGGGAAATGGTGGTCCATACACTGGCGATCTAACCTACTATGAGCCGGGTCTGGGAGCATGCGGACTTACGTCCGATGACAATGACAAGATTGTGGCCATCTCACACATTGTTTTTGATGCAGTCAGTGTTGGCAGCAACCCAAATGCAAACCCATTGTGTGGCAAGAAGATCAGGGCGCGCAAGGACAACAAGAGTGTTGATCTGACGGTGGTAGACAGGTGCACGGGCTGTCAGCCAATGGACATCGATGTCACCATCAACACTTTTGCTGATCTGGCCGACGTCGACCTTGGTAGAGTATTGGTGGAATGGAATTGGTTGGAAAATGTTCCTGCTGGAGCCCAATCCTGAAGCATACTGTGGTTATAGCAGGTGATGGCATGCGAGTCGGCAGATCAGCTTTAGCGGATACACCGCTAGCGCAGCATTACGGAGAGACAGCATCCTCCCAGCACGAGAATACTCAGCCTTGCCTAGACGAGGAAGACGACGCAGTTTCGTTACTGCCGAGCATACAAAGGACCAACAATATCGAAGGAGATCGACGCTCGCAATCGGACATGAGCGTTGCTCGATTGAATATTCATTATGTACTCGGTACTTTGACTCCACGACTCTCGGGACAGACACTTCGCTCAGACTTCAAGAGAATACCTCGAAGCGCGAAATTCATAAAAGATGTCTATTGTGGCATTAGCAGACGGGCAGCAGTATGTCTAGTGCTCATCACCCCGAAAGGATATTTCTAACGGTGTTCAAGGTCCAGCGTTACGCTCGATGTTCTCCACGATGTCGCAGCGCGCAATAACATCCGAATTGCGTCCAAGGCAGACGAAGAAGCATACCTTCTTGTCCTTCAATCTGCTGACATGACGGCTGCAAATGTCGACAGCCTGCCAGACTACATCGATCCTCGGCTCGAGCCTGTTCCTACGACCGGTGGACGAGAGTATTGGAAATCCAAGAATAATAGTCACAATGCATGGAGTCACCAAGCGCATATTGTCGCAGAAAAACCGCTGTCGGACGTCCTCAAAGGTCGCAAAGTCATTATGAAAGATAACATGTCTGTTTATGGTCTACCACATACTTGTGGAACTTTCCCTCAACTTGTATCCAAGGATGGGAAATATCCCATCGCTAAGATCGACGCAACAATAACAAAGAGATTGCTGGAGGCTGGGGCCACTATAGCAGGCACATCAACGTGTGAAAACTATTCTCTGACGCCGATGTCATACACTTCAGCGAATGGGCCGGTCCATAACCCTTGGCTCCACGACCATAATACCGGCGGGAGTACAAGCGGAGGGGCATGTCTCCTCGCGCTGGGGAACGCTCGGGCAGCTGGAGTCCCCGGTCTAGAGGAAGCTGGGGAAGATATTGATATGGCGATGGGTGGCGATCAAGCAGGGAGCATCCGCCTTCCGTCTGCGTACTGCGGCGTCTATGGTCTCAAGCCTACGCATGGCCTTGTCCCGTATACTGGTATCGCTGGACTCCATCCAATGATCGACTATACAGGCCCGATGGCGAGAAAATTGGAGGATATAGCCATCCTACTTACGGTGGTTGCCGGCTATGATGGGCTTGATACACGCATGACGCCTGAATCGCCACTCCGGCAGCATGTTGCTGATTACGCAAAGCAACTCGCTTCTGAAGAGCACCCGGGCAAAGGCCTCAAAGTCGGCATCATCATGGAGTCACTCAGTGCTCCAGGCACACAGTCAAAAGTCGCAGAGATCGTGCGTTCCGCCGCATTGGAACACTTCAAAGCGAGCGGGGCGACAGTTTCCGAAGTTTCAGTCCCGATGCATCTGCTCGGTCCCGCCATCTGGACCGCAGCAACCAGAGCGCACCTCGCTGGACTGGCCATTGGTGGCCGCATACCTGATGTACTCAGCCATAATATTCCGCATCTGTCCCTGAGATGGCCCCCAGACCAAGAAATGTACGATCTATTGACCGTGGCCAACCCTGCAGTCATAAATATCATCTTCTGCGAGACGTTTCTGAAAGAAAAATTTGGTCCAGAAGTCCAGGCGAAGGCACATCGCCATGTCTTGCAATTAAGAGCAGCTTACGACAAGGCGCTGGAAGAATTTGATGTCCTTATCACCCCTACGACGCCAGCGGTTGCTCCTCCACATCCTGATTTGCGCCCAGAGGCTGAAGGTGGCAGCAGCGTCATGGACAAGATCAAACTAGCAGTTGGATCAACCAACCACACATGTCCGTTCAATGTCACAGGCCATCCTGCATTGAACGTGCCTTGTGGTTGGGCTCCTGCGCGGAACGGGAGCGGGATGCTCCCTGTTGGTATGCAGGTGATTGGCAAGAGATGGGATGATATTGGAGTCTTGAAAGCCGCCAAAGCATTCGAGCTGGGAGGCGGGGGCTTGGGCGCATGGCCTGGTCAAACGAAAGGGTGATGCGGTGATTGAATAAGGCTGCTTTTCCTTGTTCACCCTTCAGCCTACATAGCTATTCGTTACTCGCAGAAGCCACTGATGCTGTGCTTCTCTCTGCGCCCCGTATTCTGATCACCTCCCCAGGAATGCCAAACTGGTTTGGAACCTACAAGGCCATCAAGAGGCACTGGAGGGCGGGCGACGATATCGCCATTTGAAGTTGACTTTCTTTCACCGGCCACAAACTGCGAATGTTGCAGATGGTCGAACTCTCGTCTATATTGTTCTCTTCACCATTTCTATACAGGCAGCAGCTTCTTCGGATGGATAGATTCTGAATTCTAGATCCAGCACTACAAGACTTGCGTGCGGCACGCCCTGCTTCCGTAGACCTGGTTCTCTTACACGACCTCAGAAGGATCCTCTGTCTTTCCGTCTTCCGTCTCGCGGCTGTCGCACAGGCCCCTGTTTGTGTGTTTCAGAATTCCATTTCCATTCTCGGATCCTGAACACGATGCTTTTACCTACGTGGCACCTATACCTATACCATCCTCACTTCTTACTAGTCCCTGTTTCTCGTCTTCAGGGACTGGCTGCGCGGTTCGATATCTGACTGTGCCCGTCGTCCCAAGTAGCCGCTTGCTGCGTAGCGATTGATTAGTGTGTCGCTCCTCGAGTTGCACCATCCCCCGGCACTTGACTTGTGCCACGACCGAGAAACCGGATCAGGTAGTACCCGGCGTCAGTGACATACCTGTGTGCCGTTTGTCGAGAAAGCAACGACGGCCTGTGTCGTTGTCAAATACCTCTTCATCTGCACTGCTACTCTAAAGTTTGATACCTCCAAACCCCTTGAACCCATCCTAGCCTCGTCATCGTCGTCAAGTTGGTCTTCTGCTCTTCTCGAGCCTGTACTCACCATCACAAAGATATCCAATGACGTGGTTCAGGACGTTGACCGTAGGGGCCTTTTTTGGCGTGGCTGTTGCACAGGACTTGACCACAATACTCGCAAACACACCCGAGTTGTCCAACCTTACCGCCTACCTGGAACTGTTTCCGGACCTTACGACGACGTTGGCATCACTGCAGAACATCACTCTTCTTGCACCCAACAACGATGCTTTTGCGAAGCTGTTCAACTCCTCCGCAGGAGTTGCGCTGGTTCAGAACGACACTTCGGCGATTGAAGCGCTGTTGACTTACCACGTGTTGAACGGGACGTATACAGACTTTAGCGACAAGCTGTTCATCCCAACTCTTCTACACTCGCCTCAATTTACCAACGTAACTGGCGGTCAAGTGGTGGGAGCAACTTCCAAAAAGAACAAAGCTTCCTTCACCTCGGGGTTGCTCAATAATGCCAGTGTTAGCAGCGGCCCTGTCACCTTCAGTGGTGGCGTGGTACACATTCTTGACAGCGTCTTGACTGTCCCGCAAAATATATCGGATACAGCAATTCAACTCAACCTCTCTGCTGCTGTGGGTGCTCTCACCAATGCAAACCTGACGACAGCGGTCGACATCCTATCTGATATTACCTTGTTCGTACCCAACAACGAAGCATTCGAGGCGATTGGGTCTGCTCTCCCAAGTCTGACCACGCAAGACTTGTCCTCGATCCTCCAGTATCATCTGGTTCAAGGCGTGGTCGGGTACAGCACCCTGTTGCAGAATGGCAAGGTGCAAACCGCTCAGGGCAACAACCTAACTGTCACCATCGAAAACGGAGAGGTCTTTGTGAATAGTGCACGAGTGGTTGTGCCCGATGTCCTCGTCGCTAATGGTGTGGTTCACGTCATTGACAATGTGCTGAACCCCAACAACACCACCGCGATGCCCAACCCATCCCAGACATCTGGCTCGCCTGCATTCAGTGGTGCTAGCTCTGCCAGCAACATCCCTTTCACTTCGGGAGTGGCGGTGCCAACTACCACGATGGCTAGTCAATCCGCCACAGGTGCAACAGCAACATCAAGCAGTAGTTCTGGAGCTGCAGTACCGGCGAGAACTGGTATGGTCGGTGCTGCGGCCATATGCGGCGGCGCACTCCTAGTTTTGAATGTAAATAGAATGACTTTCAGATGAGAACGAGAATGACGAGCATGATAGATAAAATCAGGTCTGCGCTCAGGTGCGATGGGGTATGTTTGGTGAGGCGCTGAGGGTAGGTTGTGAGGAATCGTGGGTCCTTGAGTTTGCGCATTTTGCATTTGGACAGGGATATTCAGTGGGATACGAGGTACACATGGATCGATTGCATCTTGAAAGCAAACAAGCGCCTGTAAAAGATCTATTATCCAGAATAGAATTATTGCTGATCTGTTTTGGCTGGTGCATCCCCGTGGGAAAATGGGAAAATGGAAAATGAGGAGGGCGCCTGGAAAGGATCCAATCAACCAGCCTTGCCATTTTCCCGCCACCAGCAATTCGACCTACTGCGCCACGACAACCAACGACATCATCGCAGACGGGGGCCTCATTTCTTGCAAGAACCAAACCACAGAGTGACACGACACTCAACCCTTGACCCTTGCCTCCATAAAGCTCAGTACCCTTTCACAACCTGTCTCTCTCCTTCGACCGATATCTTCGAACATCCTGGCCAAACCATCCTCCCGTCCTTTGTGGTGACAGGGTCTTCTCCCCGCCCGCTTAAGCGCCCCCGACCAAGTCCACAATAAGTCGCCTTTGGGCACAAATGGTACCTGCGGCCTAAGCGCCTTGAAGTACAACAAAGTGCGGCCGCATCATGCGACCGCCCGTTCACTATCATGCCTTCCAAAGTTCGAGATAATAGCACCGAGCGGCGGCGCGAGAAAAAGGAGTCGTCACGATCAGAAAAGGACAGAAAAGAACGAGATCATCGAGACCGAGAGAGAGATCGGGAAAAAGACCGTGACCGTGACCGAGACCGGGATAGAGATAAGGACAGGGACAGAGACAGAGACAAGGACAAGGAAAGACATCGATCGCATCGCAAAGCCTCTGTCCGCGAAAAGACATCCTCAAGAACATCCATCTCACCGGTCAATGAAAAGAGACGGTCCTCCATGCCTGGAAAGGTCGAAGATGTTCCCATCAAATCGGACTCCAAGTCCAGCCTGCCCTATCCTTCGTTCTCCAGAGAACATAGCCGTGAAGCCGTCGGACTGGGAAGTCACCCCGTCCTCAACGTCCTCACTCCCCCTGCGACCGATCTGAATATTTCCAAAGACAAACCACCCTCGAGGCATTCTACGTCCGCGCATGAGGCGCCGCCCAGTCCGCCGCTCACCGACAGGAACTCGGGCACGGCGAAATGGAAAGCCAATGTCGGAAGGCCCGTGTCGGTCAACACCATTCAGGAAGAAGAGATGGGTTCTCAGACGGAGGGAGATGTGAAGACTACAGCCAAGGCACGCCTCATACCAAAAACAAGAGGATCCAAGGGCCACCTGCGTACTTCCTCTGAGCTGGGCACAGACTGTTCTCCGACCCGGAAACCGCGCGATACACCAACCACGCCATTGAAATCGGTAACCCCAGCCTCAACAATGCCAATTTCTCAGAGATCAGTCAGCCAACCCACCCGGACTGCTTCTCCCACAACTACCAACAGTGCAACCGAAACTGGCACGAACATTAGTTCCGAAGCGACTTCGATAGCCCCAGAACAACCTACCATTCAGCGGCCAGGGTCAAAAATCCCTCCCACCACCGTGTATACCGATGGCCCAACAGTTGTCATCCCCCAGTCAAGGGGAGTTACACCAATGGAAGTCTACATAGAGGACAATGCCTCAGTCGTAACGGGGACCCCTGCGGGTGTCTCACAAACCCCCGGACCTCCGCCACCGCCTCCCGCGCCCATCCCCGTCTCTGTACCCAAGGTCGACTACCTGCTGCAATATGGTGGACTAAACCAGTCGGTAACGAAGAATTTGCTACTGGCGGGAAAACCCATGGCGGTGCAACAAGCTCAGCCGCCGAATCAACACTCTATTTTGGTTGCAAATCTATTCGAACCTTATGTTGCGCTGCTTGATGACTACGAAAAAGTCATGTCGAAGAACGGTTCATTAGCCGTAGCCACTGGATACCGCTCAGTGGCACGCCGACTTCTGGATCGACTTGAGGCTGTTTTTGCGCGGGATATCTCCTCGGAAGCCTGTCAATGTCCGATGTGCGAATACGATCATGCTGAGGACGTGAGAGGTGTCAGTTGGGGCGAAGTCCTGGAGCTGGTGTCCGGGCGAAAAGATCTCCCCAGTTGGCCACCATTCGCCTTCACGCAGTCACCGGTGGGATTGGGGATCTCTCTAGAATTCCGCGTGCCCATGCAGAAACTCGACATTGATGTACCGGAAGAGTACAGAGAACACTACATCCGACAGTCTCGCAAGACGAAGCAGAGCGTGGACAAGTGGCTTAGTCGACAGAGTGACGACCCTAGTTCGCCACCTGAAGAGGTCGACGAGGAGACCTTAACCTTTGCCATCTTGACACACCTTCCCGCTGGTCAAAGGCCTATCTTCAAAGATCTGCTCGGTATCGTGGATCGGCCGATTGAACCTCCTAGACGAGCACCGACCCCCGAACTGGAGAAGCAAAATGGCGAACCCCGTCCGCCTCACCCGACGCCAACTCCAACGCCCGCTCCCCGAGTTCAGCCTCCATACATCGCTGTTGCCTCGCAAGCGATACAAAGGTTATACCGATTAGCAACCGCGCCTAGAGATTGCGAGGCTGCACTGTTCTTACTCAATAATCGTTCAATGCACAACGCACTGGCCACCTTGGCCGCGATTTCCAACGACGAATGGGACATCCTGATCTCTGGCCGCTTTGATGGGTTTCTTAGGAGCGGAGCAGAGGACGTTCCCATACCGGAGCACATCCCATCAAGAGGACCGACGCCCTATCGGCCCCCGACCCGAGGCGCTACGCCTGGCTATGGGCCTCAAACTAATGGTAATGGGTACGGTTCTCGCCAGACTAGCTACTCCCAACCTTACGCGCACACAAATGGCGTTCCCAATGCCCAGTACGGAGCACCCATTGCTTTCGATGAAGAGACCGAGCTTGCGACCCTGGCCGAGATCGAACGTGACATCTATGCCGGAATGGAAGCCCTCGAAGATGCCTTTGAGATCCTGCACAACAAGGCGGAAAACGTT
This sequence comes from Fonsecaea monophora, assembly GCF_001642475.1. Classification (NCBI taxonomy): domain Eukaryota; kingdom Fungi; phylum Ascomycota; class Eurotiomycetes; order Chaetothyriales; family Herpotrichiellaceae; genus Fonsecaea; species Fonsecaea monophora. The sequence goes on from NW_019173943.1 coordinate 440,209, forward strand.
CGTCGAGCCCTACGAGAGCGCTCCGCGGGCCTAGCAGCAGCCGCCCAGCGCCGACGCGGCGTGATGGGTGGCGGAATCGAGGTCCGCATGGATACTCCGGCGGGCGGGACCCTGCCCAATGGAGAAAACGGGACGGCAGCGCGATGGGACGCCGAGACTGACGACGGGCTCGGGGAGTGGGATGGGCTAGGAGAGATCGAGCCGGACGATTCAGCCAGCAACATCTCGAGTGCGCGGAGGAGACGACCAAAGAGACGGAACGAAAGACGTACACCGGCTTTGATCGAGGAGGAGGACGAGCTCGACGACGATGGGGCCAGCGCAGGCACAGCCAGCCCGAGGAAAAGGTGAAAAGGGGTGACGTGACATGACATGACATGTTTTGATGCGAGATGAACGTGTGCTTATCTGGCATGCATCTGTTTGACTACAACAAAAGGGGTCAAGAATCACGAGACGTGGGCATGGCACGGATGGTATCATCGTTGCATATTTCCTGGCTAGCTAGGTTCATTGGGCGCATTTCAGCAGGTTATTCAGACTATGGGGCGTCATTTTTGAGATCACAGAACATCAAACGCAAAGAGAAAGAAAGAAGATTGATTGTGCTTATAATCCTGGTAGTAGTAAGTTTCTCTGTGTGTGTACCCTCGTTCTGTGGTTTCCATCATAATAATGACCCTCCCCCTTTATTTCTTTCCAATGCTCACACTATTCAACCCTCGCTCTATAGGTAACATAGTTAGCTCGTTCGGTCGTTAGCTGCGTTATCTAAGATTTGTCGGTCTGGGTCCTGCCAAAGAAACCCACTCCAAAGGCGCCGTCAACGTTGCCCAGGACGGCTTGCGATCTTCCACTCATCTCGTTCTCCTGGTAAAAACTCCTGGCGCTGCCGTTGACGTGTCCCACGTCCCCCATGACGGTCATTGCTTGCTCCTTGATGAGATTTCGAATGTACTGATGACTTGCTAACTTGGTCGGTTCGGCAAGGCCCGTGGCCGCGAAGTTGGCGGCACCAGCAGCTGCAGCGGTGGGGAAGATGCCTTCGGGGACGTGGGAGTCGGACCCGGAAGCTTGAAGCAACAACCGAATGCTGGCTGGCTCAGGGATGGCCTCCATCGCTCGCTCTACCAGCTCGACCTGCATCGCGTCGTCGTCGACCAGCCCGAGATATTGAAGCAGATAGTCGAGTCTGTTCACAAAGTTGTCGAGGTCCGCAATGTGGGCTTCGACATTGCGATGATGTTCCAGCGTCTGGGCTTGACCCGGGGCCGTCTTGGTGAACGAGGATAAGTGAGGAGAATCTGAATAGGGATCTTGCTCTGGGACTGCGCCCTCTGTCTCATAGAACGCTGGCTCGATCGCCGCCATCTCACCTACATGCACCACTCCTTCAGACCTGTCCGCCCTGATTTTGAGCCCGGACTTCTCATGGTACTTCTTCGAGTGCTGCAGCAGCCGCCTCAAGCTCTCGACGCTGACTCTGACCACCTGCTTCTGGTATTCCAACTGTGCTTGCATCGCTGGCGGATGGTTGGCCGAAGAAGTCCCGCGAACCGTCGACCCCACCGCAGTGAGCCAGCCTCTCAGGAGGAGGAGCTTCGTGAAGGCCATGTTGAATTCTCCTCCATGTTGGGCATCCAGCGTCACGTAGTTGCACCCATCCAGACACGTGGTCAAAAAACTGGACATGGCAATGTTGCCCAGAACCAAGCCTGCCTGCTCCATTCTTTGGGCTCTGCTCGGGGGTGGCGATAGGGTGGAGGAGAGGAGGACGGGATTTCGGTAACTATGCTATGCTATGCAATGCTGTGATATGCTATGCGATGCTGTTCACAGGGTCGCGCTCTGCCTCGTGTGGTTTTCTGTAGCCAACCGGCAAGGATTGAAGGAATAGGGCAGAAAAAGAGAGGTGAGAAGGGAGGACAGCGGGTTGGGAGAAGGGTGCGGCTGTCCAACAAGTTTTGTCAAGGGAGGGATTGAGGTTGTCCTCTGAGGCCAGAAGCTCCCCTCCTACGGCGCCTACAGGTTCCATTGACGTGGCGGGCTGGGAAGCCACTCGCCCTCCCTCTCTCCAGCATTCCATCCCTCTGATTGGGTTCCCCATTCGCCTCCCCATGCCCTTCAACCCATCTTTCTCTCCATCTTGGTCGTCACACGCGATCATCGGTGAGGAATCGAAGCGAAGATGCGAACAAGACTAGACATTAGCACGGCTCGGTCGAGGCCACATCCCACTCTTGTGGCACGCTGCGACCGCCCGTTCGACGTGGACTGGCAATTGTCACAGAGCTGCGGCGAGGCTGTACGGCGCTAACCCCTCAAGAAAGCGAACACGGGTTTGCGCAAGCACCAGCAGCACCAGTCAAGAGTTGCTCGTCCCACGCTAATTAGCAATGCGGTTTCTGGGCATCCATCCTGGTGGTTGTCTGTGCACGTACTATTGTGATGAGGACATGCAGGAAGATGAGATGGAATTCTTTTGCGTAGGTGGGTAGGTACTGTGCATAGGCCCTTGCGCGATATAAATAGCCGCCTTCTCGGAGTTCAATTAGATCTGCTGTACCGTGCTATTCGCACTGTACTGTAACTTCTCTGTAAGGTTTAAGCTATTTGGTTTTATTGTCCACTGCGTACCTTATTTGCTTTCTTTGTTACTGGATTCCGAGTGATGGGCCCTTTACGATAGACCCGGCATAACTCCAGCACGAGAGTGGAGGCTTAAGCAGCGAGGGCTTGGTATCTTCCCGGTCCATGTCCTCGTCTTGTCCTTTCTTCCTCCCCAACCAAGCGATATAACCAGAGACACACAGGTTGTCAGGGTAGCGTGGGGTACGATATTGGCCCACAGCGACTGTTCTAGCGTTCTCGAGTGTCTCTCACATTGTAAATCCTTACACTGCATTTCTCGATTCGAGGCTTGAGGAGGATATCGCTATGGGTACCTCTTGTTTCCAGCGCGACTGACTTCATCTCGGGGTCTGAGGGCTCATCAACTGTTCCGCTGATGAGGCATCTCCTTTGCCGCTGATGGGTATATCAAGAGGAAACCGGAGCTGTGGGTGTTCTCTACGCTCCAATGGGTCGCAAGCTCGACAGGTTAGCATAGCTGCAGGCACAGCACCATAAGTCGACGTTATATATTGGTCGATTGTTGTTCGCATCGGATCCAAACTACCTCTATAGCCACGGTATCGGTACATTCCTCAATATTAGCCTCCTTGCCTGTGAGATGGGATGTTCCTAACGGAGATTAGTACAAAGAAACATGTTCTCATAAAAAAAGAAGGGGCAAAGGACGAGAAGAGACGACGTAAAGAAGAGGCTGTTCTTTGTTAATGACTCGGATTCTGCAATTTGGGATCGGAATATCATTGTTCCTTGCACACGATCTCGTCCAGCTTCTTTCGTTCACCATCTTCTTCTGATACAACGCCGATCGGCTTACAATGCAAATGACCTCAGCAACAAGATGAGTCATCTCATCAGTCTCGCCATGACGCTTCGTCGTCCCAGCCGCCGTCGTCAGAACCTTTCCATGCCTCCAGTCGCTTGCGGAAGCCAAAGCCCAGTGAATGGCGGCGCTGAGCACGTTGAGAAGAACAATGCAAAACGCGCAGTGACAGGTGGAGGGTGCTCCTATGTTGTGTTAAAGATCCAAGGCACGCAGTGATGACCCTTCTAAGCGGTTCCAAACAAAGCTAACGACCATGACATCTCTTGACGGCTCGCCAAATGCACACGGCTCCGATCCGACAATTACAAACGGCCGAATAAGCAGAAAGCCGCTCAACCACAAAAATCTCTCGGCCGTACGAGCACGAGTACGAGGTATTGTCCCGGCCACGAAAACCAGAGCTGTCCCGTCACACCCATTCGCCTGTTGTTTCTCGCCTTGACAATGAAAATAGAAGACAAGATAATTATTGGAAGATGATTACCGGTCTCTGAGAAAAATATCCCCCATGGTTCGACAACGGGTTGTTGCAGTCCCCCATCGGACACCCGCGGGTATGGGCGGGTTGTCTGCAACGCCGATAGACGAGTGCCACTCGCTGCTATCCGCAGGCGGGTCTTGCCGTGATCTCACCTTGAGCAGCGATCGACATGCAGTCTTTCGCTAAGCACGATGTAGTGGACTGTCTGCCTGCCTGGCGGAGATAAAACTGGAGAGGCGAGGCAAGTTTCTTTCGGTACGCATCGTCGGAGACTCTGGCCTCAGATTGCATCCGCGCCGGAACAATTCTTCTCCTTCGCAGTATGTCACTTGTCCTCGCGCGGTCATTCGCCGAAAGCGAAGCTTAAAGTGCCCTACCCCTGCTTAGCAAGAGGGTATGTATATATCGCAACCTTCGTCCATGGCTTGACTTCAACGTATGGGAGAGCAGTGACAAACAGAGATTTGTAAATTACTGACACTTCCTCAACCGAAGTCACTCTCTTCTGTCACTCTTTCTCACCAAAGACAAACCCCGTACACAATACAGCATAACCGACAGGAGAACATACAACGAAAGAGACATCGAGAACTAGAAACGCAAGCAAGAATCCAAACTTCAGAAAATGCGGATATGTCGAAGCAAGCGCTCTGACATCCCTCTCACTACACCGCCAACCACTACGCGACCCCAAGTTCGACCCATGGATACTGGGTCGGAATATAGTTCAGCCTCCGACAGCTACGCCAGCAGCAAAAGCAGTTATGGCAGCAGCACCGGATGTGCGTGCGCCAGCTGTGACTCCCGCCGGTATGTCTCCCGTGGGGGACGACATCGCAGGCACCAGAGCGGCGCATCCCAGGCCGAATTATTGATTAGTGGATTGACCCAAACGCTGCGGACTCTTCAGGCCATGAGCGAGCAGGAAAGGATTCTGAGAGAGCAAAACGAGATGCGGAGAAATTCGAAAGACACTGAAAGTAGTGACGATGGGAAAGACGCCGAATCAACGGATGATATGGACGGCGAGAGTGAGATGGGAGGCGAACTCGAGGCGTCTGCTACAGTCACAAGAGGGGATCACGAGCAGCGTCTGGACGACCAGAAGGCTAAGAAAGGCCTGAGAAACTATCAGGCTGCTCTAACAGGCAGTTGACAGAGGTCGACGCAACCCTGGGGTTGTTGATTGGAGAGGAGGGCTCGATGTGTCAACATCCCTTCAATCTGTACATTGCCACAAGATGACCCGGTGTGGCCAAGGTCGAACGTTTTCACGTCCCTGCCATCGATGGTCCTGTAAATAGTTTAGAGGGAGGATCCCTGATCCTCATGATTCATGAACAACAGACATGCTCGAAACGTTGCTCAGATTTCTCTAGGTTTATCTCTGAATGTTCCCACCTAGAAAGCTAACAGAGCTTCTCAAAAGACTTTTCGGTTCATTCGATAGGGTACGCTGTCTGCGCCGGATGACAGTCACCGGGTCTCATTGCTAGGACCATAGCAGCAGACGGACAGTTGATTGACAAGACCCGCAATCTGAGAGAGAGCAGATGTCGCTGCACGTCGAATCCCAGATTGAGGTGGACGTGGGCGATTGAGTCGGATTGGTGGCCTCGATCAATACTGTGCGTTCGTCGAGCCTTCGTTCCTTTCCACCAGATCTCCCACGCCCAGCCCGCGCCCGACTTTCACCTTGACCATCTTCTCCTTCTTGCCGTTCTCGCCATTGACCGTCTCACCCTCCTCACCCTTCTTGCCCAGTGAACCCACTCCGTCGCCCTCGTCCTCGTCCTCCTCCGGCAGACTCTTGATCTGCATACTCTTGAGATCCATGCGCATGGCGAAGGCGTCCTCTCCGTCGGCGTAGTACTTGCTCTCGACCTTTTCCACCTCGAACCCGAGAGTGTCGCGGTACAGGTGCAGGGCCGCGGTGTTGGACATGCGCACGTGCAGGCTGACGTAGTTGGCGTTGAACACCTCGGCCATGGCCCGCTGGCTCATCCTCATCAACTTCTCCGCGATACCCAGTCGTCGGTGTGTCCGCATCACCGACAGACTGGTAATGTGCCCGTGCTGGACCCCGTCCGGGGGGTCCTCCTCCATCTTTGCAAGTACATATCCCACGACTTTCGGGTAGCGCGGCGGTTTCGACCCGGAGCCGCGCACGACGGCGACAAAGGAGAGCTGTGGCCAGGTGAGCGCGTGGTAGAGGTAGTATTTGAGGAAGTAGTTTTCAGGCAGGTTCGTTAGGTTGCACTGTTGGATCGAGGGGAGAAGGGAGATGTGGGATGGATACGACGAGACCGGTACAATGTCGACCATCGTGACGGGCTTGGACTGGGCTGATGAAGACGACAGTACCAGAGGGGGGCAATATGCCAGAAGAAGGTTTGTATACGGGTATGGTCAAACGTAGGGAAACTTGTCGTGTGTCAGGTTGTGGAGGATGGAAACTGCGGCTTATTTCAAATGACACGTTTTCCCTGTCATTCTCAGCCTTGGGCTTTTGGTTTCTTCTATGTATGTAACTCCAAACCCTCCGTCCCTCCTGAAAGTCAACGCAATTGTTAACTCTCGTCCTCATTCTTTCCCCTTATGCTATTGACATTTTCATGCCGCCGTTGGCGCAAATCACACTGCCTGTCGTCCAACCGCTCTCTTCGGAGCAGAGCATACCGACGACGCCCGCAATTTCGTCAGTGAAAGCCGGCCTCTTACCACCCATGCCCTGCAATACCACGCGGTCATATTCCTCGGGATCGCCTCCCGCCCGTGCTCTGATCGCGTCGTCACCTCCTTTATAGTCCATCAGTGGTGCACTGTCTACATATTTCTGGTTTGTTTTCCAAAACTTCTCGCCCGCAAGACTGTACATGTCCCCCCAAACGGGGCCTGGGTTGATAGCATTGACCGTGCAGTTTTCCGCCAACTCTCTGGCCCAAACCCGGGTCATGGCTTCCAGCGCCGCCTTTGTCCCGGCATATATTGACTGTGACTCACACCCGATGGACGCAGACACGCTCGATAGGTTGACAATGCGCCCGGATCGGTCTTTGGGGAGGTACGGTTGACATGCTTGAACCAGCAACAATGGCGCAAGGACATTCACACTGTATTGCTGTCGGAACTGTGTCTCTTCAATGGCGCCCATGTCTGGATCATTCAACAGTTTGTTCCCGGCGATGCCCGCGTTGTTTATAATAATGTCCACCTGGAACGTGCCCGTCCTAGGGTGTGAAAAGTGATTCTTTGCTGTGGCTAGGATATGCGGGATGCTGCGAGTTGGTTCTGCAAGGTCGGCTTGCACTGGGAAACAAAGGACATCGTATGCTTCAGAGAGTTCTTTGCAAAGTGCTTGCGTTGGCTCGGTGGAAGAGTCGGACGTGTAGACAAGAAGGAGAGAGCACCCTTTGGCAGCGAGATTATGAGCTACGGCAGCTCCGATACCTGTCATCAGTTAGACAAGCTGCAAAGTTGAGCCTCATCTTTCCGAAGAATGCCTTGTACACACCTCTTGAGCCGCCAGTTATGATACCAAACTTGCCCTCATGCGGCCGGTAGTCTGTGCTCTTTGGCATGTTGGTAGAAGAGAAAGTCCTGCGGCGCGAGATCGAATTGTCTGCCATTGGGACGAAACTTGAGGTGGGTGATAGGTGAACTTGTATATTCTGGAACTGTTCAACTCTTAGACCTGCGGCAAGTGGGATGATGGAGAACGAGCGCGGGGAAATTTATCCTGCGGCGCGTTCTCCCCAATAATAATATTAATGATGTTAACGGCGCGAAATGGCCCGCAGCCTCTGTGGACAACTTTCCAGTTCGTGAAAGTCGTCAACACCCCCCATCGTTCCCGGCGATTTCAGTCAATTGATTCTTCGCAGACAGTCCCTTGGCCTTTGACTGCTCCACTCCCCGGTCGCATCAAGGTCGATGGACTTTCTCAAATCCGCCGTCGCTTCTGCCATCGCCAAATCCAGCTCCTTTCCAGTCACCATCGGAGACCGTATTGATTTCGGAGACTCTATTTGGATCCTACACAATGCGACCAAGAAGGTTAGTCGGGGGATTTCGATTCGGCTTGGTGATACACCGCTCTAATGAATGATGGTCTAGGACGACAACTCGCCGTGCTGCTTGTTCAACTTCGATATTCATGCCAACAAGGCTCTGCTGCCCCTAGCCAAAAATGCCGCCCGAAAACTGCGGACGATACGACACCCCGGAGTGATACGGGTAATCGATGTGATCGAAAACGAGACAAACATCTACATCATTACGGAGAAAGTTAGCCCCTTGGCCTGGCACATCAGGCGCAAGAGCTTGAGCGAAGAGACTATAAAATGGGGGTTGTACAGCGTTTCTTCTACGCTGAAGTTCATCAACAACGACGCCTCTTCAGTGCACGGCGCAATACGCATTGCGTCCGTGTTCACAAGTGAGAGCGGCGAATGGAAGCTGGGAGGGTTTGAAGTGCTGAGTTCTATGAATGACGACGATGCGATTATTTACAACTATGGAAGTTCGTTGCCAAACTCGAATACTTATGCCCCGCCCGAAGTGGTCAATGGCGGCTGGTCCGCTATCAAGAAGAATCCCCTGGGGGCTCCGGACGCCTACGGTCTCGGGACTCTTGTGTACGAAGCATTCAACGGGAGTTTCGTGAGCAGCGACAGCCTAGCACAGCCAAAGAGTATATCGGCCAACATGGTCCCGAGCTATCGGCGGCTCATAAATGCAAATCCAAAGCTGAGGCTGAATGCTGGGCAGTTTGTCGAGCAGGGAAAGAAGGCCGGAGGATTCTTTGAGACTCCACTTATTCACATCACCGAAGGAGCTGAGAGTCTTGGGTTGAAGAACGAGGAGGAACGGAATGAGTTCCTGAAGTAAGCTCACCTTCTGATATCAAGCGGACGCGTTGCTTACCCTATGACAGGGAACTCGACAGCCTCACCGACGACTTCCCGGAAGATTTCTTCAAGATGAAAATCTTGCCCGAGCTGTTGAAGTCTGTTGAATTCGGTGGCGGAGGACCTAGTGTCTTTGGAGCCATCATGAAAATCGGGTTGAAAATGTCTGACGACGAATTCGAATCACGCCTTGGACCGCTCATTATCCGTCTCTTCAACAGTCCAGACCGGGCCATGAGAGTATGTTTGTTGGATAACCTACCGCTAATGATCGATCGAATACCTCAAAAAGATGTGAATGGCAAAATCTGGCCTGCCATGACGACTGGCTTCACCGACACAGCACCAGTCGTCAGGGAACAGACAGTCAAGGCCGTCCTCTCAGTAATATCCAAGCTATCGGACAGGATCATCAATGGAGAGCTCCTTCGGTTCCTCGCCAAAACAGCCAATGACGATCAGCCAGGAATCAGGACCAACACCACGATATGCCTGGGGAAGATTGCACGAAATCTGGGTGTTGGGTCACGGTCTAAGGTACTGATTGCTGCGTTCGGCCGTTCTCTAAGAGATCCTTTTGTACATGCCCGAAGTGCAGCATTGATGGCCCTCAACGCCACAATTGATGTCTTCAGTGACGATGATTGCGCCACGAAAATCCTGCCTGTCCTTTGCGTCAGCCTGGTCGACAAAGAAAAGATAGTTCGTGACCAAGCCACCAAAGCAGTCGATTCTTACTTGGCGAGAGTTCGTAAATATGCATCTTCTCTACCTGAAACGGCACTTCCACCAGAGCCGGCCCCAGGAGCAGCTAGTGCCGCTGTTCCAGCGAGGATCGGAAGTCAAAGCGACACCAGTTGGGCTGGTTGGGCAATTTCCTCTTTCACAAACAAAATGGCGGGGGCTAGAGGCGAGATGGCTTCCACGGCGACTGCGAACGGGGCGCCTTTGGCACAAACGCAATCGATGCCTGCTTCTGGACGCAACACACCCACCATCAACGTTTCATCCGACAAACCGACAACTGGCCCATCGAGAGCGCAAGCCTCGCAACCAGTGAAAAGCTCCGCACACGCGATTGAGCCCGAAGCAGGTTGGGAGGAAGGGGACACGATGGATGCCTGGGGTACCATGGATGATGAGGGGGATAACTTCTTTGATGCATCACCTTCGCAACGTACAAACACGACCACCCCTGAACCTGCAGCTGCCTTTGATGATGGTGGCGAACCGGATTTCGCTGGCTGGCTGGCCGCGCAGTCAAAATCCAAATCGCAGAAACCACTTCCAAAGGGCTTATCCAAAGGTACCTCCGCAGCGTCAACGCTCAATGTCCGTCCTGCCGGCCCAGCGAGAAGTGTTTCTGCGGGTGGTGGGACAACTGGGGCGAATGCGAAGAGACCGGTCATTTCGAGTACAAGGACGACACCCCCTGTAGCTGCAAAGAAAGAGATCAAGAAAGAGGCACCCAAGCCTAAAGAGCCTGACATCAATGATGATGACTGGGGCGAGGCCTGGGAATGAGGCAATGGCAGCGTACCAAGTTCGTGGATCTGGAAGTCATCTCTGTTGTCACCATACCCTTTGAACGGTTTGAGACACTGATGTTTGAGCCCTTTTGCGGTCAAGCAAACAGCTCTGTCTGAAACATCCATTGTCCTGTCACCTTTCTCCGTGGTCCCTTATTCTCAGGATCGCTTTTCTACCGCCTACACGCTTTGTTGTAGTCATTGACATGCTGCTCTTGAGCACGAGTGCTTGCTTGGCCGTGGAAACGACAAACGTCTTTTCTGATTGCGTTGAACAGAGCCAAGTCATTGATATAATGAGTGCTGGCACCGGAACACTCTGATGATGGGACCAAGATCGTTACTTGCGACGCCAACCCTGGAGATGTCGACCCTCCCACATTGGCTGGGATATCACACAATGACGGCCCTCCCACATCCCAGAATCAGAGGTGGACTAGCTAAAACCCCTTCAACGTATTCTTCCGATACTTCCAGTACTGGTTCCACCATGGAGAGGTTCTCTGAGGAATACATTGAAGCAAAACCAACACAGCAGGCACAAGCTGTTCCTGTATTAGACCACTTTGATTCACCACCCAAAGACGTCTTGGTTGATCCCGACTCCAATGGGGTCCGCCGACTGCGCCTAATAGAAGAAGCACGGCGAAACAGGTTACGGATGGAAGAACAGCAAAGAGGAGCGCTGCATAACGCCAGAAAAGACATCGAGATGAAGATGTCCACACCTCAAAAGACGACCAACTCCGAACAAGAACCGAAACCGAAGAAAAGACGGAATCGTGGAGGACGGAACCGCGGTAGCCAAGGGGGAGACGTGATAGCCGAGCAATTCGCCGTTTCTCAAGCACAGCCAGAGTCTGCTGGCCCAAGTCGGCAACAAGTCGATTCACAAGGACAGTCACTACAGCAGTTGCCTGCATCCAACAGTCTTGACGGCGAAATCTTGCGGCAGGCGGCCCGTGCATTAGGTCGACGGTCGCGCAACCCGCTGGGACAGATCCTAGCTCCAGAGTCCCAGGGGCTACGGCACTCGCCTGGAAGCGGCCTGAACCTGCAAGATTCCTATGCCCCTCTGAGAGCTGGACCACAGAATGTGCCGCCGGAGCTAGCTCTATTGCACGCAAGAGCTTCAACCGGCGGAGTTAATGGTCGTCGATCTTCAAGGGCGGCTTCAGGTGAGCACACACAACACCCATCTTTCTCAACACGCACCTCATGGGCACCTCTTTCACCTTGGACGCCTCATGGTCCTGCGGCAGTGTCCTCAAATATCATCACGCAGAGCGACGAGGACAGCCACAGGAGAGGACCACCGTACATCGACCCTACTCGAGCTGTCGAGGCAGAGCGTCTAGGACAAACACAGAACTCACACAATGACCCGAGCTTACAAGAAGAGGTAGCCTGGGAACGAGACACACTCTGGAGAATTCTGAGGCAGCAACTTGGCGTGGGCGATCTGCAAATTCGGGCATTATTGGAAAGCGAAAGGAACAGAGACAGGGTTATTGAGTGGGAATTTGTGTAGTTTTGGGTGTCATCTTGGTTTTGGACAACTCTGAAGCGACTCTATTTTGGCGTTGAATCACCCTTGAGCAGTCCAAAGACCCATTGGGAATTGTCCATAGTGCGTGTCTGATGCTGGCCGTTCATCCATATGCCTGTTTCGAACTACCCCATTGGCAAATGACCAAGTGTGCACTCAAGAGCGGACATTGACGGGCTTCCTGTGTGTTTTCTGCGTGTTGCTAGCCGTGCCATCCTCAATGACACTTTTTGGTGCCTGACCGCTCATCTCTCCTGACTATTTGATCCTGCCGTCCTTGACCATCTCTCTCATCACCCGTATGGTTTCCTCGACTGCCATCTTGGCCACTTTGGTCTCTTTCTGCCTCTTTTCTTCCAATGCTTTGACGTCGCCCTCACACTCGGGATGCAGCCACTCAAACGTGTAGGTCATGTAGAGATCCTCGCCTTCTGGCCCTGCCCCTTGCGAGATGATGTTTTGGACCTTGGAGCCATCAGGCTGGTGGAATTCGACCTTCATCGCTTCGTACGCGACACATGTCTCCTTCACCCTCCTGTTCCCGTCTCGAAACACAACCTCGCGCACCGTGACGGGTCGGCCTTGCTCATCTTTCGACTCGGAAATGACGTCCGTGGAGAGGAGGGCACCACCGACGAAGTCCTGGCCCGCGCGGATCTTCAGCTCGAGACCTTGCCAGATCTGCGAGATAGTGAGTTTCGGTGAGGTGGATGGAGGGTTGATGGGTGCGGTGTAAGCGATATTGTTCGAGGGCGTCATGACTAGTGACTACTTGAGGACCGAGGGTGATGATGCAATGAGGAGATGGACTGAGAGATTCTGGAGTATTCTTGTCCTGTGAATAGGATAGTGTGAAGGTCAATTGTCAATCGTCGGTGTGTCTTATTATGCGGGGTGCAAGCAACATGTTTGGGGGCCGCTGCGGGCGTTGACCGCACGAGCTGCAAACAAGAACGAGCACATGTCCTGTCACCTGCTGTTCACACATCCTTCGCCTGGTCATTCCACTGAATCTTCACAGAACTCATGCTCGAACGGGTCCGGATTCAATCATGTCTCTAGCCTTCATACCAAGAGGTATCTACTAGCCATTTTCCTGGACCTCGGTGCTCACCTGATCAACGCACACAGAATCGGACGACGACAGTTTCGGAGCTCGTGCGCACTCCGAGGCAAAAGCAAAAAAAGGAGGAGGAATAATGACATCCCTTGACGTTATTATGGTTCGCTGAACAACTGGATCTTCATTTCTCGTTAGGCACTGTGGTCCTGTTGCTCTGGAATTGGCGAATCGCGAATCCGAGCCCTTCAGGCTGCTTTCAGGCCAGACGGTAGCTGTGCCAAAGCAGCCAGACTCTTCGCGGCTACCATCGGGCCAGTATATCCGCGGCATCCACAGAGCCAATCTCATGAAGCCACTCCGCCGTTGGTGCCCTTGCTGCCTGGAACTTCATGTCAGCACCTGGCACATCTTGCGCGAAAAAGTACGCTCGAGCCAATCACGCATCAGTATCCTACTTTAGTCAGGAACGCTTCAACAGGCAAGGGTTTCTGCCTGGGATGGCATTTCCGGAATGCTAAGGAGTCATGCATGGCACGTATTCGGTAAGGAACAGCCTCTGGGGCTTCTACAAGCACAAGTACATATATCGCCATGCCCCGCATTTTGGTGGAATGGTACTGCCTTGTTTCTCTGATCTCGAGTTTGTCGTTCAAAGGCTGTATACCTCCGCACGATGACAAGCACAGCCATCATGGCGGACCTCCCGCTGATGGAGAAGCCAAAAAGAACTCGGAAAACACATCATAAGGTCAGAACTGGGTGTATAACGTGCAAAGTTCGGCGCAAGAAATGTGACGAGGAGAAACCGTTCTGCCGCCGCTGCACAAGTACTGGCCGAAAATGCGACGGCTATGTCAGTCAAAGTCCCGACCAACCTTCAACATCAGAGGAGTCATCACCCCTATATACCGAAGCCGACGCAAAGCGACAGAAGACGGTCGCAGGCAAAGTTGCTATCCCGGCATTGAACAACTCGAAGACCCAATCCGCTCTAGACAAACTCTGGCGACCGCCATCCAATGTCATGTTTGATTCGGACAATGACTTCTTCTGTTTCGACTTCTTCCGGTCTCGGACGGGCCCCGAGTTCGCTGCATATTTCGACAGCTCAGTCTGGCGAACATACATTGTGCGAGCATGTGTGCAACATCCCACAGTACTTGCAGCTGCTGCAGCAGTCGGAGCTGTCCACCGGAGATTCGAACTGGGAATTTCGCGCGAGGCATTTGAGTATTGCGACATTGCAGATAAACTGTACCAGAAGGCACTCCGAAAGTTGTCGGATGACATGGCTTCACATCCAAATGCCGCCGAAATTAACATGATTGTCATGAAACTCTTCAGCATTTTTGAAACATTCCAGGGCAACTACGATGCGGCGCAACTACACATGACGAACGGTCTGAAGGGCGTCCTGAGTGGAAAGATGCGCACAACTTACAAGAATACGCAGTATCGTGCCGTTGAAGTAAACCATGACAGTCTGAGGCGCCTCTTCCTTAGACTGGAGCTTGAGTCCGTCCGCCTATTTGGAGGCGCGGCCAAGATCCTCAGCGAACCGGCCGAGTCGATGCCTGGTCCATATCTAAGTCCATTTTCCCCGACAGGGAGCGAAACTACCTCCTACCCTGACCCAAATCCCCTCTCCATCCCTCGCATATTCGACTCACTTTCGCAGGCCCGTGACATTCTCTTCACAGAAGCAAATTGGATATGGCACACATGGGGTCTTCTCGAACAGGGCTTGCTGACAGGCACGGGTTTCCAGCGTCACCAAACACACATCTCCCGTTTGTTGCAATGGAGTATGGCATATGCAGAATACAGCAAGAGCGGAAAATGCCGGAACAGCCCGCAGGATCGACACATGTCTCAGCTTCTCAAGGCGTATCGCGAGGCCGCATATCTCTTGTTGCTGACACAGATGGCCTTTCATTCCGCTGATACCGGTGAAGTGATCGTGCCGTTGTGTGACCCGCCAGAAACCTGTGACTGCCACAAGTCCTGTCGGAACTACGCCGAGCGCAAGGAGGCCTTGAATGCCCACTTTGCGCGCTTGTTGGTCCTGAGCGAGAGCATTTTGAACCGCTCATCCTTCTTCGCGTATGATGAGCACTCGATGAGCGTCGACAGTGGAATCGGACCCCCAATCTACATAGGAACAACGGACTGTCGGTCTACCAAAGTCCGGTATCAAGTGACGTCCCTTCTCAACAAATCGGAGATCCAGTCCCGCGTATGGGACACCTTGGGCGTCTACACCATCGCCGAAAAGCTGGCGAGCATCGAAGAACACGCGGTGGTCCAGTGCGGCGCTGTGGCGGAGGAATTGGAGCCGAAGTGGGTTGATATCACGTTCTTCCTGGACGAGAGGAAGGTACTGTTACGCTATTGCCACGCCGATCGAGAAGGGAGAGAGGGCAGGTTGCGAGGAACAGGATTGTGGACCGGCGAGGATCGGTGGCAAGAGAGCGGGAGCGGTGGTCTTGTCTGGACGCAGGAGTGGGTTACCTATTAACAAGCGAGGACCGATATTTGCGATGCGCTTTAGCGGAGAGTATTCTCTAATTACACGGTAGAATCGGGCACTGGGGGTCCTAGCCATCACCACTCTGAGACCTGAGATCCTGCCCTGATTTTGGAAAGGAGGGATCCGGCCCCTTTATGATCAATGAAACGGCAATAGACTATTGCCCATGTAGAATATATCATCAGAAAAAACCATGACATTTTTCTTCAGCATACGTTTCTCCACCGACCCACTCGGGCTGGCGGGCTTTGAAGAAAATAAGACAAGGGAAGCAGGGAATGTACAAGTAACATAGAACGTGTCTGTCCTTACGGTGAGACTCGATGGTATGGACAGGGATGGATGTATTTACTTTCTCGAGCGTTCTGCCCGCTAGACTTTTTACCTGACTGGGTCCTAACGAGGCAGCAACTTGATCTGATCTTTCTTTCAGCCGCGGGTAGATAATGACTCCCTCGCATGGGAGAGATTGGGACGTGGTTGTTCGGGTACAATCGAGTCGACAAGTAGACAGGTAGAGAGGCAGACAAGAAGGAAAGCAGACGGGGATTCTTCCACCAGCCAGCCTGGATCCTCTCTTTCTGCAACCCGGTAAAGGCAACTCACGGCGTTTATCTGTGTTGGGACGACACGGAAGAACACTTGTGGACTCCGTGCCGAGGGACAAGAAGAGAGCTCGTGGAGGCACCGATTGTGGACCGACATCTGGTGGAAAGTGTATGTGCATAGATAGCTAAGGGGCTTCTTGTAGTGTTCCTTGGCTTGTCCGCCGCACACAACCATTCAGATGCGCTCAATCAGTTTTTGGCACGCTCCTCATAAGTACTGCTCATCTCAAACATAAAGACGACCTCGGCACGCTCAGCCTCGCCTGCTCCTCCTGAATGCAGGGAATGCCCCGGCAGAAGACCCATCTGTCCTGGCACTGCTGTCGACGTCCCGCACCGTCTTCTCCCCCTGTCCCTCGGTGTTGTCGACTACTCCCCCTCGCCCGGCCTCGGTCATTTGACTGCGCCTGACCGCCCTGCGCCTCCCGGTACAGCAGCAGACGCCGCAACAGGTGCCCAGCTGCATGAGGAACCCAATCAGATTGAGACCCGTGGCGATCCACATGAACGCGAGCATCGGCTTGCCCAGGCGCGCGTGGATGTTCAAGTCGGCGGCGCCCGAGAACTTGTCTTGGAAAATGAGGAACATGATCGTGGCGATCAGCGTGGCCACCGCGGTGAAGAGCAACGCCGCCAGGGTCAGGATCGAGATGGGCAGCTGCCGCAGGAATATCCGTTTCGCTTTATGTCGCCACCGGGGCCGCTGGGAGAAGCCCAGCGGAGAGACGAAGACGCAGAGAAACGTCAGGCACGTCCCGACCAGGAAGCATGAGAACATCCAAAAGGACGCGAGGCGGACGAGGTCGAGCACGTCGATGACCTCGCTGGGCAGCGTGATGGACGCCCCCGCCAGGAGTTCGTCCAGGATGATCTCGACGGGGTTGAACCAGTACAGCGTCTTGGTCGGGGAGCAGTACGTGATTCCCTCGCCATTGTATCCCTCACAGAAATTCCACAGGCCCACTTGGTAGAAGTCGTGCAGCCCGATGGATTGGGCTATGCTGTTGATGAAGATGGCGTTGGGGACCGAGGCCGGGATGATGTTTGCCAGGTCGATCTTGAGGAAGTAGGTCGACCGAATGACGGCCTTGTCGTTGATGTTTCCTATCTCCACCAATATGAGGAAGATTGTGGCAAGAAGATAGATTATCGCTGCGAATGTGCGGAGGGCTGTCGGTTTGGACTTTGTGTAGCCATATGGGACCTCGTCGGATGAGCGGTCTCGGTTGACGGGCTTCTCAGATTTGGTGCGTCTGAAGAAGGCCATGCTGGTGCTGAATGTCCGTGAAGCCGATCTAGACGGGCCTCCTCATCGAAAGGTACAGATCATCATGGGAACGGATTAATTGATACAGAGGAGGAGGGAAGTGGTGTGTTGGGCTACGACATCTGGAAAGATGTGTGCCAAGATTCTCAGCCGCGTAGGTTTCAAGGATCTGTGGCAGGGTTCGAGTGTGAGAGCGGTGCACTCGTAATAATTGACCGTGGCTTGGACGCAGAGAGCTCAGAAGGTGGATTTCCCAATGGGACGTTCTGGTGGCCAGGAACTATGAATGACATCACAAACATCAATGATGATCCCAGCCTTGTCTTGCACTAAGGCCCACTAGCCTGACGTATCACTTCCCAACACGGTAAGGCGGAGTGGGGCATAAGGCTGCAATCGGCAACCGGGCGACAACCTTGTTTCCGCATCGCAAAATTATGTCAAAAGGCCACCGCGACGAAATGAGGGCGCCGCCAATAAACAGCCACCACGTCTTTTTGGGCCGAGTGAATCAAATCAAAACACTGCTCAATGGGAGTCGAGAACTGACACTGTAGCTATCCAAGGGGTATTGCTGGGTAACTAGCCTGGCCGTCCCATTGGGTGCCAACACCATCGGGCAATGGGGTTTCAGGGGCTTACGAGTATTTCTCCGAACAAGCACCCCAGCAACGCGCGTCATCGAAAAGTATTGGATGATGGCACTCATGCACACCCAGGTATTTAGTGTGTGGTTCCTGGAAATCACGTGAAGTTTTTATCCCGTCGCTGTCTGTTCAGACGACATGCCGTCTCCGCCTATTGCCAAGTCCATTGTTTCTCGAAAAAATGTTCTACAACGCTTCTGCCTCTTAGATGCTGTGTCCATCACCGGGCTCAGTTTAAAGTGGTATCAGACATGCGGCTGATAACATCCCTTACCCTTGCCGGCCTCGTGCTTCGAGCGTTTTCGCAGTCCGATAGTGAGAGCAGAACGACCGAGACGACAGACACACCCACCGCAACCGGCGCCGATTATGCCACCAGCGGCACCACCTACGCCGACGAGTCGAGCACGTTAACCATCACAGCAACCACCGACTATGCCACTGTGACAGACCTGTCGAGTCTTTTCGCAACGTCAAATGGCACCACAACCTCATCCGGTACAGAGTCCGGGAATGCGACGACGACTTCGACATCATCCTCGGCCACCGAAACTGTGTTGGTAGGCAGTTCGAGGACAACGAGTACCTTGAACGGGACGACGGCGACTACGAACCAAACAGCCTCGAGCACATCGTCTACCGTACCGCCCACAAACACCGTCCCGTGTAATGGACACCCGTCATTCTGCAACCGCAAGTTCAGCAACATCACCTACGTGGCGGCCCATAACAGCCCCTTTATCCGTCCGGGGAATCTTGCCTCGAATCAAATGCTGGATGTGGAGACTCAGCTCAACGACGGGATTCGCATGTGTACGTTTTTGTCCATTTCCACTGTCTCTCCGTGTGGCCAGTATGAAGCTTAGCTAATGGCTGGATTGCTATATTGCAGTACAATTCCAAGCACATCTCGAGGACGGGACCATGTACCTCTGCCACACGTCCTGCGAGCTTCTCAACGCCGGCACACTGCAGGACTACCTCAGCACCGTGACCAAGTGGCTGCGCAAGCACCCCTACGACGTCATCACCATCCTCATGGGGAACTACGACGTCGTCGCGCCGCAGAATTTCACCGCGCCGGTGGTCAACTCGGGGTTGATCGACTTCGTCTACACGCCTCCGACACAGCCCATGCCGCTGGACTCGTGGCCGACGCTCGCCGAGATGATCTTCCGGAACCAGCGCGCGGTAGTCATGCTGGACTACGAGGCCAACCAGACCGCGATCCCCTGGCTGCTCGACGAATTCTCGCAGATGTGGGAGACGCCCTTTTCGCCGACGGACCGCAACTTCCCGTGCACGCCGCAGCGGCCGCCGGACCAGGCGCGGGACGTGCGCGAGAACCGCATGTACATGGCGAACCACAACCTGAACCTGGACGTCAACGTCGCGGGGATCAGCATCGACGTGCCCTTCTTCACGTTGCTGAACGAGACCAACGCCGACGCCGGGTTCGGCTCGGCCGGCCGCACCGTCCTCAACTGCACCGCCCTGTGGGACCGCCCGCCCAACTTCCTGCTGGTCGATTACTACAACATTGGCAATTTCAACGGTAGCGTCTTCCAGGTCGCCGCGGACGCCAACAACGTGACCTATGACCGGGACAGTTGCTGCGGTACGGCGGGGACGACGAGTGGAGGGGTCGTGCTTGCCGGAGATGTGAAGCGCTCTCTTTGTTGGGGCATAGCGGTGGTCGTCGGTATCTCTTCGCTTATGGTATTGTGAGGTTAGGATATAATCATGCGTGGGCGGCGGGTCATGGTTACAATGATATTTCATAGGAGTGGGAGAGCCAAGGGCTAGATTAGATTCCGGATCGGAGATCTGTCCGCTGGACAGCGCCATTTTGGTTCACATACACGATTAAAACGAGACGTTTCAGGGCCACGAGACCAGAAGGCAGTGCCGTCCTATTTGTGCATACAACTCGATCGGGAACAGACCCGAAGTCAAGGCTTGCTGGCGGTTTGTGCTGCCATCCCCGGGTAAAACGAACGTCATGCGATTACCCATGTGGAAGGTGACTACGAATACAGATCGAACGGAACGACGGCCACTCTATTGAAGGTACTTCTGACTATTGTAGTCTCAAATTCTCTCCCCAGCCCAATCTTCCAGTTCCTTTCGTCATTCAATCTCGATCATACTGAACTTGGCGCGTGGAGACAGCCGAATGTTCCCGCCCATCATACCCTCTACGTACGCATACGAGACAAATTGAAACAGGCCGCTGGTCTGCTTCTCAAGAAGGTACGGTCGGTATGCGCCCCCGAGAATGGCCACATGATGTCCAGGTTTTGCAGCGCCGGGAGAGCAGCGACCGATATATCCTGATTTGGTGACAAACAAGTCCTCTCCTCCCTGAATGGAGGACATGATCCCGGCAACAATGCTCTCAAAGGACTTCCGACACGACTCCTCGGATGCGGTTAATTGCATCGCCGCCACCACCCAGATATCGTACGCCTTAGGAGCCTTGATAATTCCATCTACGGTGAAGCTGCCACATGCTGAAGAAGCGGCTGCAAACCACCAGGACAGAAAAAGTTGAAGTCCAGGATTTCTGCCCCTGTTGAACTGGAAGGAACTATGGCATAAGGCATCCCACAATGCCTCAATGTTGAGTCTTTGGTGATCTCCAGGTCGCTCTCCTAAAACAAGAAATTCAGACAGTGTCTTCAACACACAACTGGGCACTCGATTAAGCTTGGTGAGAATAGAGAAGACGTCTCCCAGTCTTGATAGTTGGACACTCTGTGGCTCACTCAGGTGTCTCCAGCTATTAGGTGTTTGACCTTCACCAAAATAGTCGGTTCGATAGACCCCAAAGAGGTCGAGTCCCAAGCGCGTAAATATCGAAAGAATGTTTTCTGCTGCTCCTCCCAACACTGTACCATCGAGGTTGACCTTGGTGACAAAGCAGACGGTATCGAGCAAGTGTACGTTGACCCTCAGTCGACGTCCAACTGTCGTACAATGGCCTGGAAAGTCTGTTACTGACTCTCTGGTCATATGCAGGAAAGCATAATGATCGTTTTCAACCGACCAGTCTGGAACCCAAGTAGGTAGTGACTTGTAACGTTTCCTTCGAGGAGAGCAATTACGACCCCAAAGGTACAGATCTTGTCGTTGGGATATCATGCGCTTTGCCGCGTCTAAGAAAACCTCCTCGACGTCCTTTTCGTAGTCTGGTATAATGCCATGATGGGTCGTGATCATGCCTAGTGCAGCGTAGATGTAATCTCGGTGATCAGTTGCTTTGGAGAATGCGAACCTGGCCACTGCGGTCGAAAGGTCTTTGCCCATCTCAGAAACACGAAAGCTCTCCCTTGCTTCTCCAACCGTGCCAATGCCTGCGGCCGTCCCATCCATTACATCATGTTGTCTCGATAGATGAAACAAGAGAAGCTCCCATCCGTTAAATGCACTATGGAATATCTCCCAGGAGAGTGAAAAACTGCCACAGTATACCAGTGCAAGGCTGGCAAGTGCTACCTCTTGCATAATCCAGGCACGTGAGAAGAAAACATTGAAAAAAAGACCTTCCACGGCTTCCCAGATAGAAGCGTTGTCGAATTCGAATGCTTGGGACCCCTTTTGTCCCCATCTCCTCGGTAACGAGTCCCGGCGGTTGATGATGTCTTTGGGAGTACAAATATCTGCAGAAGCCCAACTAGGTGTCTGGTTAATGTCAAAAACGGACACATCGTCCAATTGAGATCTGTGATGGATGACCAAGTGTTTGTATTCTTCTGGGCTCGGTCGTCTATCAATTCGTCCAGCCCGTTGTTCCCACAACATGGCAAGGAGTTTCAATTTGTCAAATGCCTCCTCTGTGAGACTCTGAGATGGACCAAGCCAGAGGAGAACTTGTCGGGCCTGTCCGTAGATCTGCGGCATCAAGGGGATCTGCCTGTTTTTTTCCGGTTTGTCTTTCTGATTTATGCAAAGAGCGTCGGCCCAGAGAGTGCGAGCCTTGGCCACGTCCCGAAAGGCTTTCAATGCGGCATATAGATTAGCCTTGATTTCGACGGGCTGACCTTCACAGAAGATGGTCGCATTTCCAGGAAGTCCTTCCCAGACGTACGAGATACATTCATACGATGGACAAGATTCCAGTGAAACAGGCTGCAGTCGGCAACGGACAGGATCGTCGGCTGTACCTGGCTCGAGTTCCAGGAGCCTGATGTTGCATCCATTTTCCAGTTTTGCTTTTTCGTACATGGTCGGAAACAGAGCTCCTAGTAACACAAGCAGGGAACATGACAAGGTGGTAGTGAGGGAGGAATTGGCTTTATTTTATAATCTTGAGGATGAAAGGACCTTCTGCTCATTTTGTTCTTGACACAGGAAATAGGCAACCACACTATCGAGCGGAAGGAGCATTGTCCCCGCGGCGGATAAGAGCAACCGACAGCCATGGCTACTAAGGCATTGGACGAGGCGGGACTCTGGATGTATCATGGAGGTCGAGCATCTATGTGGCTATCCTTGATTGGACGACACAGGCCAATGTGGCTGAGTTCGAAGTTAGCCTTGCAATCAGCCTGCAGACCTCTTGGGCTATGTCGTGTCTCAATTTCAAGCTTCCCACGACCCGCAGAATTATGATTCCAGCACAATCTGGGGAAGACGCTGCTTGTTGACGGACATTTAAAAACCCCCTGTGTGGAAGTACTCTTGGAGGTAAGCTACTCGTCCATGGGGGATGTTGCGGGTGTAAGGCTCTACCAGAACGACAAGGCTGTGGCTCCTTATTGGTACCAACCTGGGCGTTGCGGGGTTCATGGTGGATCTCACCCTGCGAGGTACGGGCTTTTGGGCAACCAAACATCACACCGCTATTTCCATTCACACATTTCGTCCATTCTCGACGCATCGGTGATCCTCCATCACTCTTGAAGCTGGCCTACTCGAGGCAACGGCCTGACCGGGGTTCCATCTGCGTAACAAGCTCTCAACCTGGAGACGGTCGCTTCCCCGCCGAAGCTGAACTTTGTCGAAGATGAGGCTGGCCCTGCAGGTGGGCCTGGACGTGTGCTTGCATTGTGAAGGAACCCCCGTTCGCCTTGGTCAACTCCTGCACCCGAAACTATCAGACACATATCTACCATTGAGTAAGTGCCGCGCTATCAGCGAACTAGGGGTGACTAAGTAGTGCAAGAGACGATGATTTAAGAGACGGACCCTCTGCCCGTGAAAATGAGGTAAGAAAGCTATTACACTCTATCAAGCAGACCTCCTTCTCTATATACAGACGTCTCCAAAGACTATATCTACTGCTGACACTGGAAAAACTCTTCATCCAGAAGCTATCTGTGGTGAATTGCTGATCTTCGATCCAGCACAGACCAACAACGAACCCTCCTTCAGAGATCGACTGACACTCTAATCCTTGAACAGATCCCACAGCTTCCTCTTCCACGACCTAGAATCATACGAGGCTTTCGACGCTGGCGCAATCCATTCCCGACGGTCCGAGAAGTCAACTTCGTGTAGACGAACCCTATGAACGACCAGTCAAATCAATCATTCCTCTTATAGAAGGATCAATGGCCAGGGCAACATACCAATGTGTCTTGTAATACAGCTTGAAGCCAAAGAACAGGATGAAAAACGTTGGGATGGTGATGTAGCACGCAATAAACGACCGCCAGTTAAAGGGGTGCTTGAAGACCGTGTACCCCTGGATGAAGAGGAGGAAGATGTTGAACGCAAAGTTGAGCCGGTAGATCCAGATGCTCCCAAAGGCCCTGTACGGGAACGTTTTCACGTCGATGCCTTGTTTCTTGGCCGCGGCCCGGATCTGCAGGTGCGTGAAGATGATGGCCGCCCAGGCGATGTAGGCCGCCGTGCCGCCGACGCTGGTCATGTACGAGAAGACTTGGCCAGCGGTGAGTTTTCTGTTCATCAGGCATAGGAAGCCCCAGAGGTTGGAGGTCAGGATGGCCACCCAAGGTACTGTCAAAGTGTCAGTGTCCCCCCTTTTCAATGGGGATGTCCTCTCTTACCTCCACGCGATGTCGTCTTTGCAAAGATCTTGGGTGCCCTTCCGGTCAAGGCGAGAGAATAGACCGTGCGTGATTGCACGTACACCACTCCATTCGCGGCGGAGACAAACGCCACGGTAATCAGAGCATTGACAAAGTGGCCGGAAGTCTTCCACCCTGCTTTAGTAAAGCCAATTGTAAAGGGTGACGATGCAACCACTGAATCTGCGTTCAAAAGATCGGGGGAGTCGGAGGGACATATGAGTCCCTGGAAGAAGGGCATGCCGATGTAGACGACCAGGATGCGGTATACCACAGAGTTGATGGCCTGCGCGCGCAGATTAGCCAACTTGAATACACGGAAGTAATGTTTGTTTGTGTATATTCGTACCCTTGGAACGTCTTTCTTGGGATTTCTAGACTCGCCACCAGCCAGAGAAATGATTTCTGTGCCAACGTAGTAAGCCGCCGCGAGGACGAAGACCTGTCCGAACCCGTCGATCCCATGGATAATTGGACCTTACAAGGTTAGTTCACCAATACTCGACAGAGATGCTCGTGTACCTTACCCGTTGGCTTCGTCCAGTATCTGAATCCGATGTATCCACCGCCGAATCCACCGACATTGGCCACGATGGAGAGGAGGAAGAGGATGATGAGGGAGATGAACTTGAACATGCCGAAGTAATACTCCAGCTCGCCGTACACGTTGACGCCAAGGAGTGTGATGACGGAGAAGACTCCCCAGAAAATGAGGGCCCAGCCGTAAGAAGGGAATGTCGTCTCGGGCACCCAGTAACGGAGGATCAAGATGGCAGAGTTCCAGTCTTGACAATATCAACAGGTGAACATATCTTGATGTTCGGGAACTAAAGACATACCTGCAGCGAGGAAGACGCTCCACATGAGATAGTACAGCCATGACATGGCGAAACTCAGCGCTGGATCCACGAAACGACCGGCATGCTGGTAACGTGTTAGTGCTCTAGATTTTGGGGAGAGAGCTGGAGCACAATGGTACCTCGACGAAGCCTCCATGGATAGGAAACAAGGTCGTCATCTCGCCAACACTTTGCATCAATATCCACACGGAGATACCTGCGTAAGATCAGCATGCTGTGCCACTGGTACTCGGCTTGAAGTATTGGGGAGAGTGTCTTGACACACCAACAATGATGAATCCAAGAAGCGCACCCAGCGGACCAGACAAGTATATGGCGTAGCCCAAGCCGTAGAATGTGCCTGGTCCGATGATGCTGCCGAGGGCAATGATCACGAAATGTCGACCCTTGAGACCTCGTCGGAGTCCATCGTCGAGGACATCGCCGGAAACATCTCGCCTGGTGTCAGGGCTGTCGGGTACGTCGTCGGTGACATCCAACGCAGTAACTGTCTTTTCTGGCCCTACTACATATGTAGCAGTGCCGTGGTCGATGCTGGAACTACTGGAATCCCTGCCGAAAGACATGTTGGAGTGTTCTGCAAGGCTGTGCCAGTAAGACTCTCTTTTTTTTTCTCTCTTTCAGCCCTGGAGAATATCTTTATAGGACAGGTTGTGAGACGAACTGGGGCAATATCTGAGCAGGCTCAGTCTCGCCACTCACAGTAACCTAACTTAGTGAGTATTTCCCACGTTGCTACAGAACACCTTATTCGCACAGGCGTATCAAAGAGAGTTCTTTCCAACGGGCCAGAATCATGCTCGCGATTCAGAGGGCATCTTGCACCATCAGACCTATTCCGATGGCTACCGTGGACAGTCGGTTCCGAGTTATTGGGTGTGATATTCAACCCCTTGCAGAAACGAGACGTTGGGGGAACGTCGCAGATCCGGCCATGTGTGCGAGTTGAGTTGGACTGATGAAGCTGCTGCTAGTCCAAGTCGCGCAATTTTCGCCTCTCTGGTGCGATATATCATATCACGCGGTTTGAGGCCGTCCATGAGGCTAGGAGAGTGGGAGCTCCACATCGTTGAGGACCAACTCGAGACCAGATTGCATACCAGTTAGTATATACGTACATAGTACAAGCAGGAGGCAGCAAGGACGTGGAACGCCTACCAGGTGTCTACACACATAATTGTAGACATGATCCAGAATGACCGACTACATGAGCGTATGTCCCCTGGTCTCTTACTATCTTCCATTGTCACTCAAGTCTTCTCCCCCACGAGATTGGACGGAATCCATTACACATCCACGTGGAGGTGGAGGAAACTTTCCAAGACCCGGGAAATAACTTCTAAGCAATGAACCCCCCAATATCTTTTCCGCTTGAAGCTTTTGAGCCAAGCGATGGCATGATCTTGACTATATTAACACCATGTCTCCCCCTGGGCCAACCAAAGGACACGATAACGTAATGCGAAACCAATTTTCTCGCCTCGGTTGTAGATTTTTGTGAGAAGGGATGAATGGTCTGAGCGGCGTCTTTTTGCATTTCATCTCGTAAAGACATTCTTTTTGGAGAGAATGGTACATACACTGACTGCGCGGAGATACTTTGTTGTACGAGGTTACAAGTATGAAAGTCTTAATAGTGAACGTGGTTGTGTGGGTACTTGACGAGGCTCTATTATTTTCTTGTATTATTATTCTTTTGACGGACTTGTCCGATTTGTCGCGTGGATTGCTTGTTGGATGTCCGTGTACCGAGTACTTGGTACTGTATGTAGATCCCATTGTCCTCCTTTTGGAATTTGGGATTTCTCATAGACTGGGTCTAACTCGCGAGAAGAATTCAAGTTGGCACGGTTTTGTTTGTTTGGTTATACCTCCAACCTATCCGAACTTACGAGGTATTCTTGCTCATTGAGTCACTCTCTCACCATCTCTGATACCTACTTACTCGGTACCCATGGCCACCACCACCGCCACCCATGAACCAACCCCCGTCAGCGAGGAAGAAGACGTACACAAATTCGCCCAGGTGATTGCCGCGGGCTTCGCCAACGACGCCCTGAATCGCTACCTCTTCTTGGGCCGCGACTCACGACCTGACCACCCCAAACTGGCGGATTTCAACAACCGCGTCCAGCACTGGTTGCCACTCATCAAAGCTCGCTTCGAGAACGGAGGCATCCTTGTGCATACTTTTGATTGGGCCGGGGTGGCACTGTGGTAAGTGGGAGAAGCACCAAAATCCGCTCTGCCTAGTGTACCTAGCTTCTTCTTCTTCTTTGGGAGGAAGGGGGGGGGGGACCTAGGCGAAGAAAGATATTTGTTACATACTATTTTTTTTTTTGTTGCTTCATTTTGCCTCTCACTCTTCTTCCCCCCAAGGCTGGCTGGCCAGGTCGCTAACCTCACGGTCCACCGGAACCGGCTCATGACTCACAGGCTTCCTCCAGGGATCGAAAAGCCCGTGCCGAGCTCTTCGGCGGCCATCTCAGAAGGAGCTGCAGAGTACCGGCGCAAGTACGACGCGCTCAAAGCGAAACATCTCGGCGATCGACCCCACTGGTACCTCAACCTCATTGCCCGGTCACCGGAGAGGCTAGAAAAAGGTACGACCATGCGAACTGTTTACTCAACAGAGGGTGGTGTCTTGTCCCCCAGTGGGCCACGGCAAGACTTGTTTTGAGTTTTGATGAAAAGTACTTAGCTGACGTTTGTCTCTACTCGGCCCCCCCCTTCATCCCAAAGGGTGTGGGGGAGGGCGTCTTTGTACATTCCTTTACATTACAGGCGCTATTCGGAACCTAGTGGATCCCTTTCTCAAGAAAGCCCGCGAGCAAAATCTCCCTGTCTGGCTGGAGGCGACTAATCAGCACGCAAGAGACGTCTATACCCATCTGGGATTCAGGACTGTCGAGCTGGTGAGGATTGGCGAGGGGGTCGTCGACGCTGAGGGGTGGGCGCGGCCAGATGGTGAGGGTGTCTTGACGTACGGTATGGTTGCTGGGCTCTAGCTGGCAGGGTAGATTAGTGGTATGTGTGTCTGGGGAGTATTAGAAGGATAGAAAAATAACTGTGAACGAGAAGAACAAACAATCTGTTAAAATCATATCTCTTGAAAGAACAATGTTGAAGCTTCTGTCCAAGACATCCACATTCGATGTCCTCAAGGCGGACCGGCTACATCATCCGTCTAGAGCCTGGACAACCTGAGCCCAATCCTCGTTGCCGTACGCTCCAGGCACTCTATGTCCGTCAAAGAGACTCGCCATGACCACCCTGTCCCCTTGCTCACCTTCCCAGGGCTGTCGACCGTGCTGGGCGATGATGTTGTCGTAGACGAGAACATCGCCTCGCTCCCACTTGTGCAGCACGCGGATCTCGTCGGTGATCTTGGCCAGATGGGCGACGTACTTTTCTGGAATTGGCGTGCCGTCGCCATATAGCTGCTCTGCCGCGCTCTTGCGGCCCTTGTCGGCGTTGTGCTGGATGTTCTTGTAATACGCCGCGAGGCCCGTGAAGAGCGTGGGCAGATTTGTCTCTGGCTGAGTGCGGATGGCGGGCAGACGGTGCGTCAAGATGATGCTCCCGTCGTCGGTCCACTCCCACGTCGTGTGCTTGCCCCGACCGTAGCGCGCGATCTGGGCCTCGATCTTGGCTCGCTTGGTCGCCTCGTCGTCGCCATCCTGGATCTCCTTGCCAAATGCCTGCTTCAGCGTCGACCCGCCCTCGTACTGCGTGTCGACCTTGTACGTGACCCTGCTGAGGATGCCCTTCTCGGCGAGCTCCGCGACAAACTCGGGGATCTCCTGCTGTGCGCGGTAGAACAGTTCCAGAGACGACGAGATGGGTGTTTCACCGCCCTTCTCTGGGACGCGGTGGCCGTAGAAGAAGATGTATTCCGGGGCGTGCGGGACTTGGGGAGACTCGTTGTGGTTGTAGATCAGCACGTCCTTAGGCGCTTCGTTAGCCGGGGCCACGTTCGGCGCCAGTACCGGCCTGTTGACCACGATGCCGATGATCTCGTGCGGTTGGTAGCCGAATGCATGGGCGAATTTGCTAAAGTCCTGGGCATTGTGGATGGGCAGGCCGCGGAAAAGAAGGGTTCCATGGCGGGCAAGAGCCTCGGTCAGGATGCCGCCTTGTGCTTGGAGTGACTTTATCGTGTTGACGACGGTGTCCAGATCAACGTCGGCGCCATCGCGAACAGATGGCTTCAATGCCAATGGGATGACTGTGTCTGCAGGATGAGGCTGTCCGAGGACACGCTGGTTGGTTGAGGGCAGATCAAAAGGTTCAAAGGTGATGGGCAAAGACGATAGCGGAGTGCCATCGAGTTTGGATGGATGCGCTCCGAAGGGCTGGATTGTGGTAGCCATGGCTCTTTAGTTGGAGGAACGGAGTCGCAAATGAAGAGTCAATAAGGATGCCGACTTGCTGCTTGTCGAGTATGTGAACTACTCTCAGCAATATAATACTTGATACAAGAGGAAAGCGACACACCTTCTGGTCTTCAAGTACTAAAGTGGCCTTCTCCGCCTTGGGAGAAGTACAGAAATACTAGTGTAGTGGGTAAAACGTGGCGTCATCCGTTCTAAGGATCACGAAAGCGACTGGGCACGTCCTTGTACCAGGTCCACGGTAAACGCTATTATGTCGCTTTTATATCTCTATAGTGGAGTCTCAACCACCGGTGCCGCCCAACCGGTCTCAATCTACCAGGTCAACGGTGTGGGTTCGGTTGCGCATGGGTGTACCACGAGGACGACGAAGGTGACCCAGCAAACCTGGTATCCGATCTTTCCAAGTACTCCACTGGGTCTCATGGTGCGAGAATGAAGGTAGTTAGTACGAGGGAAATTTGAGAGAATATGGAAACCTGTGTACGAAGACTGCATTGTAATGGCCCGAGTCTGTGTCTGAGTCGACAAAACAGCACAGGTGATGGCCCCAGGCAGTAACAGCCATAAAATATTTGTCATATTGGTTTCCTGCCTTCTTGAAGTTACTGTCGGCTGCTTGTTTCCATACATACCCTATCTGCCGAATTGCTTCATTGACTTTCCCAACTATCCACTGGTTTAGTGATACCAACATAATAGAGCACTCTTCCTCTCCCACCTGTTGCTGGCCAGCTGTGATCTTCTCATTGAAACGGGAACAGCCTTCCACACTTTAGTCGGTTGTCCCTGGCGATACCAATGGACTGCTGAATGGACTGCTGAGCGAGGCACCTTATGCTGGGGCCCTCCGGCGATTTACGGCAAGACATTCGAAGAACGCAGAGGGAGGTGCTACCGCGCAGCTAGTCACCCTCCTTCAAGGACTTTCTTCAGCCTCTGCCGTGCTTTCTCTCGGTGAATACTCTCATGTACTTGGCCGGCTCGGATCCTCCATCGCTGAACATGCTTGCAAAGGAATCGATTCCCGCCTTGACACCAAAGCTCAGACTTGTCTCTTCCCACAGTGTGACCAGTCTCTTCTGCGCCCTCATGGCTTCCGGCCCATTCGAGGTAACGAGTTCCACTGCCTTGTCGACTTCCCGCTGGAGCATCTCGGCATTGTCGTAACTGGCGTCAATCAACCCCCACTTCTCCATCTCCTTTGCATTGTAGATTTTTGCGAGGTACACCAGTTCCTTTGTCCTCTGCCAGCCAACAATGTTCGCCAGGAGCCTCGCCTCGATCACCGACGGGATTCCGTATTTCGTCTCCGGCATACTGAAGGACGACTCGTGCGTCGCGTATCGAAAGTCACACGCCGCAGCCAGCTCCAGCGCACCGCCAAAGCACAGTCCGTGGATCTGCGCAATGGTAACCACTGGCAAATCCCTGGCGGCCTGACACGCCCCATGGAGACGCGAGATAAAGTCTTTGGCGTCGTCGTAGTTGTTGATCCGGGCCATTTCAAAGATGTTGGCACCGGAACTGAATGCGGCGACTTTGCTCTCTGATATGGCGCCCTTGAGGACGACGCAGCTCAAGTTGGGCTCACGAGCGAGTGATCGTAGTGTCGCCGTGAGCTTGCCAATCAGCGTGCTGTTGAGGCTGTTTAGCCGTGCGGCATTGGAGATTGTCACGGTTGCGACGGTCCGTCCATCCCCGCTCGGCGAGGGAGTGACAGAGCAGAGGATGTCGCCGCTGCTGTTCTTGTCACTGCCTGAGACTGTCTCGCTTTGTTGACGGACAGTGGTTACATGGAGCATTCGCTGGAGTTGTTGGCGACCTAGTATCTTCGCTGCGGGTTGTGCAGCGAGTGGAAGATAACCTGGGCTTCGCCTGTGAGAACTGCTCAGCCCACGCTGTTGGTTGGATATTGGTCTGGTGAGGCGTAGTACGCTTCGAAGATGAGCTGAGCATCGTCCGCTCAATGAATTGGCTGTGGCCATCTTAGCTGACTTCCCCCGCCTGATCGAATCTTTGTCTTATCTTGTCCTGCCACCAATATTGTTGTTGCTGTCCAAATCCTCCAAAGGTTTTCCTAGACTTGCCACTGTCTTCCAACCGTTCCCCTCGGAATATGCTGCTATTGTTTCTAGCGGTCCAGAATTGGTCGGTTAGAGACGACAAAAGGACTTTGTTCTTCCCCCCCAGATTTTTGATTTCCCCAGATTCCTCCGCCCAACGCCGAAATCCGAGCCGCACAAGCGCCGTGAAATCGCCGAGGAGAAATCATATCGAATTACAGGAATGAGGATATGGAGATATTGGAATGGAATAACACAAAGTATGTCGCCTCCGTCGGTCGGCAACATCTACATATCAGGACGATCGTCGTCTCCTCCAGCCTCGCCAATACAGGATCCACTGCCCACAACCGTTGTCTTCAGAAAAGTCAGGTTATTACACCACCACCTTCGCAAGACATATGGACATGATCACATCACTCAGACACCAAGACGCTAGCAAGTTTCAGAGTCTGACTTGGGATCTGGTTTGATGGACCCTCGTACTCGTAAATGTCAACGGTCGACAGAGCCAAAAAAGAACAAGAAGACACAAAATTCGGTTTCTAGCGGCGATCATATCATCCTCTGGTCCCCTGTCGCCATATTTGTGGATCTCCATTGACGATCATTATTTTTTTTTGTCTGTTTGACCATTGGCCAGCTAGAACTCGCAACTATCTAGCCGATATGGGGGTCATTCCACTGCTTTGTCGAGATAACACCAATGGATACTGTTACTTGTAGGTCTACTCCCTGTGGTGCTGCGTCAAGACCTCCAAGACCCTTGCGTGATCGACCCAGGCAATGGCGAGCACAGGTCGCCCCACGCATTCCGGTTGTTGTCGACAGGTATATTGAAGGCAAGTCTACCTAGGTTCAGGCGGCATAAATGTGGCTTTGGTTCTCGAAATAGAGAATATACGAGGTCAAGGCTCCAGAACTGCCATTGATCTTGTCATAAGCCGCCTCCGTGCTGTCAACATGGCTACACCGTCCGGCAACGAAAAGACGGGGCTCTCCTCCGATAAAGAGCTTCAACCTGCGCAGTCAGCTCCACCGTCTGATCCAGCAGATGGCGACGACGAGGTCTTACATCCAGGCGATATCCGGACCCCGTTCTTCCGCAGGACGCTCTTCCAGATCCTGGTCGTCGGGCTCTGCGCGTTCTGTGCCCCCGGGATCTGGAGCGCCATGAACGGTCTCGGGGTCGGAGGATCGCAGAGTCCCAATCTCGTCAACACGGCCAACGCGCTCCTCTACGCCTTGATGACGGTGACCTGCTTCGCGGGGCCGTGGCTTACAAACGCCATCGGCTTCCGCTGGACCCTCGCCATCGGGTCCCTGGGCTATCCCCTGTACGCCGCGGGGTTGTACCTCAACAACCGCACGGGCGCCACCTGGATGGTGTACTTTGGCAGTGTAACCTGCGGCATCAGCGCGGGCTTCTTCTGGAGCGTCGAGGGCGCCATCGCCACAGGATACCCGGAGCAGCACAAGCGAGGCCGCTACATCGCGACGTGGTTCACGTTCCGCAACTTCGGCAACATCATCGGTGGCGCCATCTCCCTCGCCATCAACCACTCGACCAACCAGCGCGGCAAGGTCGGGTACAAGACGTACCAGGCCTTTATCGCCATCCAGTGCCTGGGCTTTTTCTTTGGCCTGCTGCTCTCGAACCCGGAGAAAGTGCGACGGGACGACGGCACGCACATCCAAGCCCAGCGCGGCATCGCCTGGAAGACGGAGCTAGCCCAGATGTGGCGGTTGCTGCGCAGCAAGTCGATCCTCCTCCTGACGCCCCTGTTCTGGTACTTTGGCTGGATCCAGGCGTACCCTGGCACCTACCTGGCCGCGTACTTCACCGTGCGGTCGCGCGCGCTGGGGAGCTTCATGTCGGCGGTGGTGGGCACGCTGGCGACGTGGCTGTGCGGCACGCTCGTCGACGTGCCGTGGGTCAAGGACCGCAAGACGCGCGCCGTGGCCACGTACGTCTTCATCGCCCTGCTCAACAGCGCCACATGGATCTGGGCCGTCGTCATCCAGAACGAGTACCGCCGCACGGACCCCACGCTGGACTGGGCCAACCAACGCACCTTTGGCCGCGGGTTCGGCCTGTACATGTTCGAGCGCATCAGCCTCGGCATGGTCGAGAACTACATCTACTGGTGCATCGGCAACCTGTCCGACTCCCCCGGCGACCAGATCCGGTACAGCTCGCTCCTGCGCGGCATCGAGACCGCCGGGGTCGCCGTGGGCTTTGGCGTGCAGGCCGTCCCGACCGCCCTGATCGCCACGGCCAGCATCAATTTCGGGCTGTGGTTCTTCGCCCTCCCCTTCAGCTACTACGCCACGTTGCAGGTGGTGCGCAAGTTCCGGAAGCAGGAGCAGGAGCAGCGCCAGCGGGTCGTCGAAGTGGTGGGAGAGGTTGAGGGGAAATAATGCTCGACTTGGTTGGTCCATCGAGGGTCACTCATAGCAGGCCGTGAGTGGCTGCAGCCGCAATGATAAACAAGTCATGACCTGTCGAGTATATCCCCACGACTTGACCTTTGGGACAAGGGCCGTAAGGGTATTTTTTAGCTTAGCCAGTGATGTACAGCGTACGCCTTTCTCCCGAATCAGACGAGTTCCTCAACGCCCTGCTTCCATGTCAAATGCTCCATGACCGGAAGACAGCCCGATCATCATGATATAGGCACGTCTGACGTTCCTGAAACAGTAGCCAAGCCAACAATGGACAGAAGACGGAACAAGACACGCCATCAAGGAGCATCTAGGATGGTTTGCGGGTCATACATTGCTTTGCAGGCTGGTAAGGCCATACACCAAGTAATTATCATCTGCTCATGTATTACCCGAAACTCAGCCCTAGATTGTGCTCCCTACTTGACAGACTCGATCCCAATAAATTCCACCCCCCAAATATCCCATGGCTGTCTCTTATACACCTTCCCGCACCCACGAACATAAGCAAGATCAAGTAAGCCA